>NC_081828.1:31980000-32283035 GCF_030867095.1 Alligator mississippiensis
TCTGGAGGCAGGGAGTGACCAAATGCCCCTTCACATACCTTGCACATCCATGACTTCTAATGGAAGGAAACCTTAGTCCCCTAGTGGTCGAATAGCCTGAATTACAGCAAGGGTGTCTTCAGCCTTTTCTTTTAAGAAGAAAATTCAGACTGCAGGTTTCCCCTGGGGGCAAGGGACCTTGCTAAGAAGTAGAACGGACTCAAAGCAGCACAAGGAAGAAATTCAAAGCTGAAGGTAGATACTGATCCTAATAAGTGCCATATCTGTCACTGATCAGACTGAACAGCATTTTGTTATAATATCAGGATTTGATCCATGACATTTATTGACATCAACAGCCAGGATTTCACCCATGTTTAACCATTTAGAAGGCCTATCCTCCTTTTCCTTTTGCATTGTGGAGGGGGTGTCATTTTCAGATGACAGTAGGATTTCTTATCACTTTGTTTTTGATTGAACTCTGAGAAAATGACTCCTAAAATCTCATAGACAGTTAGGATTATGAGCTGATCAGGCTGAAAAAGGAGTCTGGATTGAGAGTGAACATCAGGTTCCCTAAATTTTCAGATGTGGCAATAACAGCCATCCAAAAAGAGAAATCTAAATGGAATCTATACTGGCCTCAGCCACAGGATCTAGGGACAATACAGCAGCTTCACTTATGCAGCTGTACTAAGGACAGGCTATTAGAAAGATGGTGTCATCTCTATTTTCCACAATATCATTTGAAAGAAAAAAATAGTGTGTCCACCTTGGAATTCCTTTTAAGGGGACAAGTAAAAAATGCCACTTCTAGTCCCTTCCCCTCTTTTCAGTATTTCTCTCACACACAAAAAATGCATCCAATATTTCCTATTCACACTTGGATCATATATAATCAGCCACCCACAGTGACCTGTTTTACTGCAGAAGCTCTGGACTGGAGATCCTGTAGTCCTTGAGCAGGCAACATTCCCACCGACTTCCTTGGGTTTCAGCTGCCTTCGGTGGGAGATGTGGCTGTTTAGGTGCATGATCAGAGCTTTCAACACTGTTTCTTGAATTCCTTAAGACGACTTTAATACGAGTTTATTTTTAAGTTTTTAGGATTTCTCTAGTAATAAAGCATTTCAGTGCAAATGTCTGCCCTCTACTTTTAACAGCATTAACTACAGCTCCTGCATTCTGTTCATCTCAATTTGATTTTCCTTGCAAACAAAAAGAAGAGATTCGATAACAGTCTTAAAACACTTAATTTTATAAGTGGTGTTTACTTACCATTGAAAGTAAGAATAAGTCATATCACATGATGATCAGATTCAGACTTTACCCTTAAAATGAAAGACTCTTCGTATGAAAAATCCTATAATGAAATAGGGAAACTGATCTGATATTCTTTCCACAATATAGAAGAAAAACTCCCTAGGAAATAACAAGTAAAAAATAAAATGAGATCCTTAATATCATTAGCATGATATTAAATATGCCAGAGCTAGAACCATTTTCACTAAATAACTGGTTTTCTTAAGAAAGCAAAAAGATGTTTTGCATACAGTCACGGTGCTATTAGTGGCCATTTAATTTAGGGTACGTGAATTACCTCAGCCTGAATTGCGAAGGACATACTGGATACACTCATAATAGCTTCAGTCCTAATGCTAATTGAGTTAATTGGAGCCCATGTCGTTTCAGTAAATACCATTCAGTTCAATAAGCCACTCAAGTACTATGCAGTTCCAAGCACAACCTATTTGCAAAGAACAGCAAGTGAAAGGCACATACCTACATCATCTCGGAGGGGAGGATAGAGCTCGCTCTTCGTGCTGAAGCAATGCGCTGGTCGTGGGACCCATTCTGAGCTCCTCGTGCTATACACTCGCCTCCCAAGTCGATGAGGCTGTCGGCTGCACAAGGGCTTTGGAGAAGGGTGCTGAGGAGATGAAGCACTTAGGTCATGAAACTGTATTCGCAAGTACTTCTGGAAAGAATTACAAGATTCTTGGCTGGGGCTGACGGGGGTAGGAGGAGACAGAAATAAATGTTCTACCTTTCTGGTTTTCCAAAGTGACCTAATTGTCATGATCTGAGAGAGGCTGATTGGTCTGAAATGCAAGTGCTTGCAGGATTGGGTCCTGAAACTGTGGAAAAGGTGTTTTCACACTTTAACACATTTTCGGGGGGGGGGGGGGGGCGGTTATTCAGATAACTATAACAGGTTTATTTTTAACAGGCCTTCCCGATTCTGCGTTCCTTAGTCAAGCAGAAGTCCTACCGAGACCTGCCTGAGTAATATACTTGACTTGTCCAAGTATGTTTTGTTTAGGGGAAAGAAGTCGCCCGTGTTTGAATAGTCAAGAGACCACTAGTCTTGCGTTTCGGCGACATCTAGGACTTCAGTGAAAGCAGTTTTAAGAGAATGGAGGATCAGGTCTTACATTTTTAAACCCACACCAAGCTGGAAAGTTCTAGATACCCCCTGACAAGCCGCATGTGACTGGAGCTCTGCGAACTGAAACACATGCAGCTGCGTATAGTTCAGTGATCACACGTTGCAATAACCACGCGCGGCGCCTATTTATTTCAGCGGCGCATCCTCCTCCGAGAGGACCATCTAATAAATGCAGTGAGCTGCCAAGTCAGGCACCAGCAACGTGAACAAATGGCAGCCCCAGTTGTGGCTCCAGGGCCGGCCGCGACAGTGTGGACTTAACCTGGTTTCTTTTGATCTCACCTTGCCTCATAGAATAAATAGCAGTAACGGCCTACGCCGAATCCTCTCCTGTAGTTTGGTTAGTGGCTTCAGTGGAAGTGAGCTCAGGCCCAGAGTTCATTGCTTCCCGCAGCAGTTCAGTGACTGGTACCGAGCGTGGCCGGGGATGGAGAGCTCTGGGCTCAAGCAGTCTCGCTGGACTAGTCACATACTCGGATTCAGGCCGATCTATCCAGTCGAGGGGGTCGCCCTGCCCGTGCCGCGCGGATCCCGCGTTTCCAGCACGTGTGCTAGGGCGTCTGCTCTCCGCTCAGAGAAGCGCCTGTGCGCCGCCCTCTGGAGGCGGGTTGGGCTCCTTAGCTACAGCCGTTGCTGCTAAGAAGTAGTATGAAATATTTCCAAACCTGGGGGCATGATCTCCAGCTGCCACGGAATAGATCGCTGGGCGGGTGCTCTGGAGGCCAAGAGCCGGGTGCCTGCCGAGACAAGATCAGTGCTGATCCCTGCAAGGCCTGGAGTCCTGCCCCCCTGGGGTGCAGCAAGTGATGGCCCGATGGCTTTATTAGGGCATCTGACCCTGCCTTGGGCCTGAGTCCTACCAGCCCGCCCGGGGCTTGGGATCAGCGTGGGTCAAACCCCCGCTTCTAGCTGGGGGGAGGGAATTGATAGTCGTGAGGGGCTTTCCTCGCCCTGCCCAGAGGTGTAAGGCGCTGGGAGCGGGCTCGGCTCACGGGGTGCAGGGGCTGGGGCCAAGTGAGACGAGCCAGGGGCGAACGCGGGTTCTGCCGTGGTTCCGCGGCGCTGGAGGCCGAGGCGGAGAGACGGGGTCCACCCGCTTGTCCGCGCTGTGCTCAGTCCAGCGTGTGATGGGTTTAAGCACCAGGACAGCTGAGACCGCAGATCTCCGCCTCTTAGGAGAGGAGCACATCCCCCAGTTGGTCCACAGCTGTCCCCTAGTGTAACGACTATAGTCACTGGTGGGAAATGAAGCGCCTTTCTTGGGGTCTGTGCGTGTACACGTTACGTAGGTACCCCGGAATGAAACTATGATTAGATATCATGTATTAGTGACCACCCCACACAGTCCTTTTGTGGCTTGGCCTAACCTGAGAATTGCCACAGATGACCAGGAAGTGCCTTCAGGTGTCTGCCCGCTCCCGTTCTCCGCAGCTAACAGTTTTCCTACTGAATCCTCAGAGAGGAAGAGAGGACTGTCCTCCCTGTAAGAAATTTCAGACAACGTTATGCAGACAATGGATTTCTCCTCCTAACATGTGCATATGCTTATATACCAATCACAGGACGAGGCACTGGAGAAGAGACATTCACGTGCTCGGTGACTGTCAGTGGGAGCAGATCGCTATAAACAAACAGATGCAGATAAGCACACCGCCTCCTTGTCCTTCTCCCCCAATTTGTAATTTAGGCTGGTGTTTCTAGTCAGGGCTTCAAAGAGTTAACCCCCTTTGTCACACGGAAGTGGACACTGCTCCCTGCGAGGACACGCGCGTTCCCAACACGTATATACATACCCCGGGTGAAAGGTGTCACCAGCCGCAGGAAAACCGAGGTGGTTTTCTCCCCACGAACGCCGGTATAGTTCATTAGATAGAAACACCGTCGTGGATGCTGGGTAAGTTTCCCAATGGTACCTGTAATTCTCGTACGATATGGCGACCATTACTTTAACCATGAAATGCAACAAAATTAAAAAGACTCCCCTTACCATTCTTTATTCGACACTCCCAGGGAGTGCAAAACGCTGGCACCTTTTAAAAAGCGAACATTTACTTTTACGGCCCTTTTACTTGAGGGACCTTTACAACAACATTGAAAGATTCCTAAGTACGTTTTATTTTTTTCCTCCCAATCTGCCTTCTAAATATAGCATCTGACAACTCACTACAGAGCAGCACTTGTGCTGTTCCAGTAATCTAAAGTCCAACTGCAGAATAGAGAGAGATGAAGGCACAAGACATATATTAAAGAATTAAAATTAGCATAAACTATTTAAAAAAAAAACAGTGACTACATTAAAAGTCACCCGCAAAACGAACCAAACTCCTTATTCTCATTTTTTTAAATCTGTCATCTCCACCCAGACGATTGTATGCTTCCTCAGTGCTAGGCCAAAGATAGTCTATTAATGCAATTTAATTTTGTAGTTGTTTCTGTTTAAAGAGTGTTTGGGATGAATTGTTTCTTTTGTTTATGATCAAACAAACGAGCTCTGCTAATCTTATATTTTATCTCCCTAACATATGGAAAAGCTATTTATCCTAGCCAATCACAATAAAGTGAAGAAACCCCCATTTTATGGAAAGGTATATATCACAAGTTTGTTCATCATTAAAGATATGATTACCAGTGAAAACCCTCCGAAAGTGGCACATTTATGATTCCAGGAACAGATGGGGACATACATTTTCCTTGCAAATACTTTTGAAATTGCTCTACTGGTAGCAGTATAAAAATGATATACAGATGCCAGTGCCAACGAAGCCAGGACAAGAGGTCCAGATTTACACAGTAAAAGCTTCACATGCGCTCTGTCAGCTTTGATTGATCTGTACTATACCTCAGAAACTTGTTGACTGGTAAAGGAAACAGCGCAAATAATTCACTACAACAAGGCAGATAATTCACACAGCCAATCGGTCTCCTTTACTTTTCCTAGCTGTGACATACGAGTCCTCCTTCCTCACAACGATGCATCATTTTCCTGCAGGAGCAGTATTCAATGTCAGGGCGGGGAGGGGGGGGGGGGGGAGAGAGTGGAAGAGAGAGATGGGGAGAAAGAAAAGGTAGGAGCAGCTCACACAAAAGAAAAGGCGAGACAAGGAGAAGTTGTTTTGGGTAATGGGCACAGCCATCTACCTTTTAGACTTTGGCTCTGCTAGGGCTCATTCAGCCCCAATTGTCATTATCATATTGATTAAGTTCATCAGAGTGCAATTTTAGGTTTAACGCCAACGGATTGGGAAAGGGAGCAAAGAATTATCTAAGAAAAGCACAACATTCTTACCGCAGGGACGTTTCCCTGTTCCAGTTCATTGATGGAGTTGATTAAGTTTAAATGAAGCAGACACTGGATAAAAGTGAGGGTATTGACCACTGGGCAGTGCGGTCTGCGCTTGAAAAGGCCTGATACATGCAGAAAAGCAAGATTTGCTAAATGCTCTAATCTTCAATCAAATCTTACATCAATACAGACAAAGTTTGGTAATGAGAGATTCAATGAAGCATGCGGGAGAAAGAATTAATCCTCTTGGTCTAAACTGGGTTCAACTTTGAAGCCTGCTCCGAAGGAAAGACAGTTATCTAAATGCTAAATAAGAAACTTATTGTACTTTTCATGGCATGCTAATCTTTTGTCTATTTCATCTCTATTATTTGTATGCTCCTAGATTGCAGTTGTCATGGTGATTATATCAAGCCACTCCGGGCGGATGGCTGCGAGAAATCAGGGCCTCTCAACAACCCCCAGCCACACACACGCCCGCGAAATGCCCCCAAGCCCCGGCCTGGCCGTCGAAGCCCCTGTGCCCGGCCTGCCCCACAGTCAGGGTGCTGCGGCCACCGGCCTGGCCCCCAGCTCTGCCCGGAGCCCTCCGTGCCCTGCTCTCGGCCCACACCAGGGCCCAGGGACGGCCCCTCCAGCAGCCCTGGGTGACACGGGCTGGGGGGCGGGTCGAGGGCTGGCAGCCCCGGCGCCCCTCGCCACCAGATCGCACTGACCGTGGATGCAACCCCCGGGGGAGCCCTTATCCGCCCTGCCAGCGCCGCGGGCCGGCTGCTCAGCGGGGCCGGGAGAGGCGCCGCGAGCCCCGAGCCGCTTCCCCGCCAGGCTCGTGCAGCCACCCGGGGGTGCAGCCCCGAGGCCCCAGGGAGACCCCAGCCTCCCCGGGCAGAGGAAGAGGAGCGACTGCCCGGGCCGGGCCGGCCGCTGCACCGCGTCGCCGGCGGAGCTTGCCCCCGAGCTTTTGTGTGTTTTACAAAAGTTGCCAAATGAAGGTGGGATTAGGGCCCCCCCCGGGACGGGCGGGAGCTTTAGAGGCCGGAGCGGCACATCTAGCCCGGCAGCGCTGATGAAAAGCTTAAAAAGTAATAAAAAGGGTGGGGGGGGAGAGAAATTCCGAGAGAAAGTAACATGTATAACTCTTATTAAAGGAGCAGCGAGCGGGGCTGTGAACTTGAATAACTGTTTGAACTTTAATTTGTTCATTAACAGGATTTGCCCCTGACTGTGAATGTTATTACTTCTCTTAAAGGCGAGGTGCAAATGCAAAGCTATAATGAAAGAGCCTGGCAAAAAGTTAAACGCCTCGTAATTACACTCGTCTCATTGTAAACGGCGAGGGATACAGACGTGATGAAAAATGGGAGCCGGTTCGATATTCTCCCGGCGCCCCCGCCTGAACAATGGGAGCCGGGGACTCCGGGCCTGCGTTTGACTCCGTCTCAATTCAAGAGCAAGGCACAAAAGCTCGTGCGCAGATAGCAGAGCCCCTCTGATCCAGATGAACTCTAGGTAGCTAACTATATGTATATGTAAAAGGGCCGTGTTTAAACAAGTTAAAAACACCCTTAAAACATAAAAAAAAAAAAAATCCATGTCTTTCTGTTTTCCTTTTCCTCCGTGGGGGAAGTCTGTTTTATTCCTCAAACTGTTTTAAGTCTTGAGTGAAACACGGTGTCAGAAGTCTGATCTAATCTGCATGTTTGTATCCTAAACAGGGCACATTAGCTCCTCTCTCCCCCATCACACCGACAGCAGATAAAACTCTGGAGATCTGGAATAAAACAAACTACTACTCCTCTCAGAAGGTATGTGACTTTGTACTGATGCGTTTGCCTGTTAGCTCCGCATTGACTGTCTTTTCATCTGTCAGTTATTTCTTTCCTGTTTTTGTCAACTGTTTTTTATATATTCACTTGTCATCTGCATCCTTCCTCAACAGGAACATGCAGCCAGGTCGCAATTAAATATACAGATACACGAGCTGTTAGCAAGATTTCACCCTTACATCCAAATCAGAAAGCAGCAAAGTTGGGGGAATGATTGCCCTGTCACTTATTCTTTATACTTAAAATGCCTTAAAACTCGCCGGCAGAGCGATGTGTTTGTTATTCAGACACTTTCTTTTGTTGGTGTCCCTTTTGCTACTGGAAAATGTCTTTGAAGTATTAACTTTAGCTGCTGCTGCTTCTCTTCCATAAGTGTGAAAAAAATAATAATAATAATAAAAAAAATCCTGGAGTCCCCAAAGACGTGTTCTGCCAGCTGCTGCAGCCCATTGCCTTCCTCGCAGCCGAGCTCTCTCATCGCAATGAGGATTTCGAGGCGGTTTGATGCTCCGTCCTCCGGCTATTGCCCCCCTGGCTCTGGCGGCGAGGCTTTAAACACGCCGCACAGAAGTTTTAAAGCCAGCAGCATATGGTACCCGGCTCGGGCGGGGAGCCCGGCCCCGGCGGAGGCTCGGGCCTGTGCGCGCCCCGGGGCCGGGAGGAGACCGCGTGTACCCGGAGGGAGCGGCCCCGCGGCCGTCGGAGGAGCCTGTTTACGCCGGAGCCGGGACTGGGGCCTGAATAATTTATTTGGAGGGGCTGGAGCCGCCTCCCGGGCTCCCCGCACGGAGGCGAGGCGCGGGCCCTCCCCTCGCACAATGCGCACCGGAATTACAAAAAGAAATTTTAATGGGGTGGCGGCCAATTAAAGCAATTAGCTCCCGTCAGCCTCTCCCGCAGCATCTCACTTCATTAGGAAACGATCAGAAAACAACTAGTCCCACCGGCTCCTCTGCCAGCGGTGCACAGCCCTGCCCCGCTGTCTCGTCGGGCTAGCTTGTTGCAGGCCATGTGCTCCAAGGACAAGCCCCCACGAGGGGCAGGTGGGCTCTGCAGAGGGAGCAGAGCGCACCCTCTTCCTCTGCTCCAGGGAGAGGCGGGTAGGAAAAAGCACAGGCCCCAGCTCACCTCCACTGCAAGGTACCTGCCTGGTGGGGCTCCTTAGGCCACCTGGCATAAGCAGCCTTGGCAGCAGGCCCTTCTTTTCGCCCTCTGCCTGCTTGCTGTGCTTATGTTTTAACTGGAATTAAGAACCCCTTTGTATATGTGCAAGAGCAGCAGCAAACTCCCCCGAGTTCACCACCTAATCATCCTGTTGTGAGCTCATGCTGAAGAACCAGCTGGGCACAGAAAGTGCAAGACCAGGAGCTGAGAACCAGCACAGAGCCTGTGTGCCCTCAAACATGAAGTGGGACTTGAGTGGGGCCGAGTGTGAAAGTTCCTGGGGATGTACTATCAGCTACCTCCAAGATCCTCAAGACCCATTTTTCCCTGAGAGAACATATGGCCTCCTGCAGCTTCTGTATTTCTATTGTCATCCTTGAGAAAAGCCTGATCCTGGGCCTCTTGAAAACCTGGCATCTCTGCTGCTGCTTGCATTTATTTCAACTCACCTTTCATGTTGGGGTTGCTTAGATGTTTGAATCTCTTTTTTTAATCTATCTTTCTCTTTCCTGCTACAGCAGATGAATGGCACTCACTAGTACTGGGGCCAAATTTCTATATTGCAAGAGCATTCAGGCCTGATAAAACATGTTAGGGAAGTACAGTAACTCTCCCCTTCCTCAGTGGTAATCATTTACCCAATACAAAACACCTTCATACCGGCATGACTCCATCTACCCAGAACCTGGCACCACTTAACTATACCAGTACACATATTAGATATACTTTAAGTGGTTAATTCTTCTAGTATAGGCAGGTCTTTTTATTTCTTCTTATGTTTAAAAAGCACTTTTTCCCACATTACACTTATTTGAATAATTGAAATATTGTACTAGGTCCTAGTCTGAAAAAAATCTATCACCCATAAAATGAATGTCCTTCCACCCATCCCAATGCAATCCTCCCTTCTAACTAGTAACTAATACTTCCTCAGGAAGAGAGAGAGAGACCTATTAGGGTAACCTGAATGGCAAAAAAAATCAGATCCCACTAGACCCAGAAAAGAGTCCAGGTCCAGACAATGAAACCACCCTCTGCTGCCAGCACTAAGTAGGCTGTAAATTCCACTGTTTTACCTGATCATAACCCCTACATTATCATGAGAAAACAGAGGCAGATTATAAACTAACCATGGCTCAAGCCATTATGGGTTTTAAAACCTATATAGAACCTGGAAAATAGAAGGCAGCATAAGAAACAATTCACAGGTGTGGTACACTTCATGCAAGAAGTGCACATGACTATATTCTGCATCGCTGGAAGTTCTGGAATGGCCTTCAACTACAGTCCTATGTAGTGCATATTGCATTCATCCTGGCCTTTGGCAACAGGGATAGAGATCTGTAATAAGCCCTAACCTCCAAGCCAAGCAGAAATGGGGGGAGCAGGGAGGGGAAGCTAGTCTCAGAGTATCTGATAACACCTGTAAGTTATACTTGATTAACAAATGGCCATTTGGTTCTTCAAAACAAGGGCCTGACACAGGTCCTAGTCCTGCCATGGAGCTCCACTGATGGCACTGGCTGCCAAAACAAATTCTGTTGTAGGATCAGGGTGCTAGCCTCTATTATTTCAACTGTTTTGGTTTGTTTTATCCTCTAGCCGTTAAGCATCACCTTAATCCAAATAGGATCTGATCTTAGTCATTCATCCAAAGGTTGGCCATTTGTTTGCTGAAATTGTCAACACCACCACAGACTGAAGTCAGCAGTGAAATGGAGCTGGTTGTCAATCCACAGTGGAAGTAAAGCAGCATCAAAAGCCTCACTCCCTCCCCTTGTAGCGGTACATATACACTGACCAGGAGAAATGGCAAATAGAACTTTGCGACATTAAGTCCTTATAGGAACATGGGCCTGGAAGAGACCTTTTCCTTGAACAGAGGAGCAACTGAGGCTGCCCAGGATTCACTAAGGGATGGGAAGTGCGCCAGCAGTACCCCGTGGTCAGACAAGACCTAAGACTAAGGTTGACATCTTTTGTATTTAAAGCAAGAGGCATTTGCCACCAAAAGGAGAAGGGTGCTTGCTCCCAGAACATGGGATTGGGTTGTGGGGTTATTTTGTGTAGGTGAAAAGAGGAGGAACTTGTCCTGGGTGGGGGAAGGCTTTTCCAGTCTAAGGCCAATCAGTGAACTGTGGGATGCATCTTCCAAACTTCTCTCCTTTGCCTACTACCACCATTTAAGACAATGAGATTTTTGCCATAGAACTGCTGGTGGATTAGTCCCTCCATGCTCATAATCAGCTATTTTCTAACATTTTAATAAGTACATATTTTACAGGATATATCTGATATAGAACCAACATTTTTCTATTAGGATTGCATTGATTCATAAACCAGTCTTTGGCACTATATCCCAGTGCCTTTAAAATATTACAAGGTATGTAATCAGCCCATTTAGTTCTAATGCAGATCTTGATACAAATGTATTACTAAAATGTGCCACAAAATGAATTTCACAAATAATACCTACATTTTCAAATACTGATAACCTAGCTATAATATTTTAATGCCAGAAATGTCCTGCTGTATTGTGAAAAATATTGGCATGCATATTATCAATCGGGACAGAAAAGCCTGTCTCATTTTTGAGTGAAAGTGCAAGTAAATGCACAAAAAAATATTAAAATACTATTTTTTCTCTAAATGAACATTGATGTAGCTTTATATCAACTGTGCAAAAAAAGTCCCCAGGTTAAAGACTGGCAATTTGGGTTTTTGTTATTAGTAATATTATTATGGCAATTTGGGGTGAGGGGATGTTATTACTAATATTATCTTCCTAGCTCCATTAATCTATCTGACTCTTTACCAAAAAAATAAATAAAATAAGTCCCTGCCCTGAAGATGTTACAGTCTAGGTAAGGATCATTTATTTTCAGGATGATTTGTGTAATGCATTTTTGGGCAGTTGTTCTTACTTGATTACCTGACAGATGGTAATAGTCCCTTTGAATCAGTGTTAATTCAGATAATGAAGTCGGTGGGAGTTCTGCCCAAGTAAGAAATTCAGAAGAGAGACTACACTATGGATTGCTTCCGTGTGCCCTGCTGGAGATCCTGGCGCCTATGCTTCTGCTCACGTGCAGAGGGGGAATGGAGTTTCTGAGCACATTACCGAGCCAATCCTGCAGGTCTTGCCTGGACAAAATTCTCACGATGGGAGGCAGAATCCCACTGGAGCAAGGCCGGCAGGATCAGGCCCTTTGATCTTTGAAACGGATTTGCCTAGAAGCAATCTTGGGAGGAGTCAGAGGAGAAGAAAGAGGTGGATTTTGGAACAGAATTCTCTCAATTCAATTCTCTCCTTTTTTCTTCTTTAATAAGACCATTTCATTAGGAGAGAGCAAGCCAGGGAGGAGGATCCGTCTGCATCCTCCTTTCTTGTCAAGCACCCTCTACAATATGCTGCCCACGCACTCCCCTTTTCTAGCATACAACAATGTTTTTCCCCGTTTGTATCTAAGCATTTATGGGGGGAGGGGGGGCTGATTTTTGTTTATTTTTGTTTTTTCTCCGAATGACAATAAAGAAAAATGTAAAACATACAACTAGACAGCCTTCCGCCGGTCTCGCTGGTACAGCACTTTGTGCCTGATACAACTGTTCATCTGGGCTCCTGATCAACCCAGCCCTGCTGAAGTATACCTCAGCTATAGCTATATATTATATAGGGGTACTGGAGCAGCAGAGGGTTGCTGCCATATATTAGGCAGGGGCACTGTAATGAAAAATAGTAGGTGATTTTAGGTATCAGGCATGCAGTTATTCAAGAATGGAATTAAGAGGTTTTGAATTTCCTTGCTAGCGTGCGTTTAATAGAGCCTTCACGGATGTTAGAGGAGTCTTTTGTATGGATATAAGGGGTTAGTTTGTAATATGTTTCTTATTTTGCAGCCCACTATTTCATAAAGGGCAAAAATTACAGAGGATAAAGGCTACAGACAAACCTATATATACAAATCAGTCTCCGTGAGCATTTCTTGTAGCTCTTTGATCATGAACGTCAAATACGGCATTTCTTTCTTTGAATGTATGTACATCCCGTTCTTCTGAATCCGCGCTCCCAGATCATAAGCGGATCGATAAATATCCTGATGGATTTATGCGGGGAAAAAGGACTGGGAAGGAGCAGATCACACAAAGTTGTCACCTAACACTTTTCGAGAGCCCCATGTTAACATCTCTACACCTGCTCCTTGATCACGACTCAGACAATAAAAGGGCTGCTTCGAAAGGGAGGAAAAATTCTTGACCGTCATGAAAAAGTCTCTGGCAAACATGCTTCCTCCCTCTTTCCTCTCTAACCTAGCCTAGCCTGGAAAGTAGTAAAGGATAGTCAGTACTTACTCTCTGATAAATCCAACTGGCCTTTCCAAATGATCCCAAGCCTTTTTAATTGTGAGGTTTCGGATTCAAACCCCCTTTCTCTTAGGCTGGTGCAGACAGAACTAGCGCCTGCTCGGGGTGGCCGCGTGCGAGCAGAGCGGCCTCTAGCGCCCGCTGCCCGCCTCGCGGCCGGCCGGCCAGCGCCGCCGTCGGGAGCCCGGCGCCGCGGGGGGCAGTGCGCTCTGCCGCGGGGCGACACCCAGCCCCGGCCTCCGACATGAACTGTGATAGCCCCGTGACGGCTATAATTTATTCCGCACAGGCCCTGGACTGAAGCGATCAATTAGCAGCCTGAAATGCACTGCGAAGTAAATGGTCACACTTCCTATTACAGGGTGGTTATCATGCATTTATAAGGTGCGTTGTCTGCGATCGGAGCCAACAAGGCGTTGAGCGATCAGTCATGCAAGCCCTTCTCCAGGAGGAGAAAAGCCCCGGGACTGGGCACGGCCGGCAGGGACCGCGGGGCGGGGCGGGGCGGGGCGGGGGCAGGACGGCGCTGCTCCTGCTCCTGCTCCTGCTCCTGCTCCGCGCGGGTCCGTGACCATTGGCGCCGCGCGTGGGGGGATTCGGCCCGGCCCGGCCCGCGCGCTGCAGGGGCGCGGGGAAGTAGGCCAGGCCGTGCCCGGCGGGCGGGGGCAGCTGCTGGCGGCCCGGCCCCTGCCGCGGGCTTGAGCCGAGCCGGTAATTAGCCGGGAAGAATGGCCGCGCCGGAGGAGCCGCGAGCAGCCCCGGCCGGCGCCTCATTAGCATGGGCGGGTGGGGCCCGGCCCGGCCCGGCTTCGCCGCGCCTCCCTCGGGGCCGGCCCAGCCCCGGCGGGGAAGCTCCCCCTCCGCGCCGGGCGGCGGCCGCCCACCCCGCGGATCCCGGGAAGTGGAGTTTAGCTCCTTAATGGACCTCAAATTACCAGCCTCGCTAAACTCTCCCCTAATAGACTCGTAAAGCCGCGCTCGCCGCCTTCCCCCCTTCCTCCAGCCCCCGCCATCAAGAGCCCCATTTTGTCATTTGGAAATACTAATTATCTAATCACGCCACGCCGCACAACGCACTTGTCTGCCCAATTAGCTGGGACAATTATTAAAATTCGGAGGCCTAATTATGTCTCAATTTAATGCTGGCAAACTCGTGGATGGAGCAGTAATTAAAATCCGCTCTTTGCCTCTGCCTTTAGGGCAGTGGCTGATTAGGACCTGTCAGGGGCTGCACTGAACCAAACCAGTCAAGCGTATTGTGCAACATGACCCTGCATTGTTAAGTGTGTCAACATATTAACCTGAATTCCCTTCAGCCCACATAATCACATTTGGTGGGAGGAAGAAAGGGGGCTAAAACATGAAGCATTTTATTAAAAAAACATAAATTCTTTTTAATTAATGCAACAAGAGATCTGACGCGTTTGGAGCTACCAAATGCTGCAAGTCATAAGACGGTTCCTCTAATTACCAGGAAAGGAGGGTTTGCTCTTCTCTGTTAAAATTGCCTCCCCCTCTCCTCTGGCTTAAAGAAAATGATCTCTCTTTTGGTAGTGTATTTTTTAAAAAATCTAGCTAGTTTGCTTCCAGTGATAAAGTTGATTGCCAGTGTTTTTTTTGTTTGATGATGGAACGCAAGTGAATATTGACTTCTGCGAGAATCAAACAGAGGACTGGAGGCATAAATAAAGAGGCCAGAATTTAACACTTGAAAGAAGTTAATAAAGTTGAACATTAAAAATCATAATATTGGGATAATTTTTAAATATTTATTTTTGTTCTTCTCCAAAGTTTGATGTCTGAAGAGGATTCACTGTTAATGCATGCAGATTGATGATGACCATTTGGGCCAAATGCACGGGCTTGGCTGAGTTACACTGGAACTGGTTTTGGCTCAGTGGATCCTAGAAAGGAAGCAATGTTGAAAAACTGGATGCCTAAAGTCAAGTGGCAGGGATGTGTGAGGCACCATTTGATGCAAAGAAAATGGTGCTGGGGAAATTAGTTGGGGGTAGTCTCCAGCTATCCCCAAACCCTGCAAAACCTGATATGAAAACAAGTCTCATTCTCAGAAAGTCTAAGGCCTGACTGCTGCACAGAGTGGGGGGAGGGGAGTCCTGCTCTCCCACTGTGTGTGCCCTACATCTTGAAAATGGCCTTGCTCTGAGCCTCTTTGGATGGCAAAGTGAAGTGCAAATCTGTGTTCTGACTTGTTCCAATGGCTGTCAGCATGTTTTTCTCTTGTCAGCAGCAATTGACTGGTCAGGTTCACCCTTGTACAGCAATTGTAACAGCTCATTGACAGACCAGTGACCCAGCCGGACCCGATAATGGAAAACTATTGATTTCTGTGGGCTCAGCAAATCTAAAATGAAGGACCAATGTAATGTCATCAATTGTCTTGGACTCTGATAAAGAGACATAAAGTATCAAAGATCTGCTGCCCATCCTAACAAATCAATTGTAAAAACCACTGGCTACAAAAATGAAGTGGACTTTATCAGCTTTTTTTCCCTAAATAAACAATGATCAATCCACTTCTGTGTAAACACTAGGGCATCAGAGTACATGTGCCTGCAGGTCAGCTGTGGTGGGGATTCCAGCTACCCTCTTAACTAAAGAAATCTGTGACTGCCTCTGCAGATTTTGGCACTTGCCAGGGAAGAACAAGCATCAAGAGAATTATAACAACACCAGTCCGACCCACAATAGCTTGGAGAACAAGCAATGCAATAGGAACAAAGATATTAAGGTGACACTGTAAAACTGGGGCCAATAATATTAACACAGGACTGTAAGGTAGCCAGGAGGGAGAATTACCAGCAACACCTGTGCAAATGACAAACACACAGCTGAGGTCATAATAATGCATTGATGTTAGAAAGGGGGCTGCTTAGCTAAGGAATCTGGTAATACCATGTGAAACTTCACTTCTAGGTAATTGGTTTGACTTTGACCCACCTCATTAGTCCCAGAACAATTAAGACTGGGCTTTCTAAAGAGATCAGCTCTTACAAATCCAGCTGAAGTCCCTAAGAGTGGCTGCCTGCAATTTAACTCGCACTATCCATGATGTGGTTAATGAATATATGTTCTCACTCTCTAGTGCACAAATGCAGACATCAGAAAACCCATTAGTGTAACTGACACAAGTGAGCACCCTTGTAGTTGGTTTTAGCAGAGAAGGCATCACAACTGAAACACCACTATACTTGTTCAAGGGGACCATGCCTCTTCCAAGTGATGGTGGAAGTGAAAGTGCTCACACTGTTGTTCAGTTGGAGCTGTACTATGACTACACCAGGATCTGAAGTCAATGGCAGTTGGGAGTATTCAACAGCTTGCAGAATTAAACCCTAATCTGCAAACCCTTCATAGAAGTGGGAGAATTCCAGTTTACAATATTGTCAATCTAGCATCTTTCTTGAATAATCTCACTTCAGAAAAAATGATAGTTTACAGATTATTTACCTTAAAAATATCACATTAAAATCATAGCCTGTTCCTACATAAATTTGGCATAAACATTCTGATTATCTGAAGAAAGAGAGACCAAGAAATCACCTTCATCATCCTGTGGCCAAGGGGATGAATTCTGATTTTGCCTATCCTTATATAAATCAGAAGTCAGTAGCTTGACCTCAATTTATTAAAACCTGTGAGAGATTAGAATGAGGCAAATTTGGGCTTTCTGTGGGTTACAGAGCTGATTTTTGTAGGAAAAGCATTAAAGGAAGCCAAAAAGTCTGTCAAAAAACCACAGCGATGTCCAGAACATCACTGTTTTTTTCCCCGGTAAGTGAAGCTTCCTTTAAAAAGTAAGATGAGAAAACCATAACACTGATCTTGACAGATGGCATGATACATTTAATTCAATATCTAATAACAATTGAGACCGAAATAGTTTTGTTTCCCTGATATAATGTTCTTTTAAGCATTAACCATTGTCCGATGCTAGCAGCAAAGCACAAATCTATGCTTGATAATTTTTCATCTGTTGTAAGTTTCTCCTCACTGTCCTCCTATAACAGTTTTGCTCCACCCAGTCTACAAATGGCTGCCCCCAATCTCATCTCCCTCTCACATTTCTGAAAATGGGCATAGTTCTCCTGTGTGCCATGTAGGGTGGCCATCATAGAGGAGAGTCCGGTTGTCCTCTGTCCTCTATTCAAGAGAAAAATAGAGGACATAAAGGCATCGGGTTTCGTATCAATAGAGGACAGAGTAGCAGAAAACTGAGATGTACTGTATGATGGCCATCCTAGTGCCATGCAACCCTCAGTCAAAGGGAGGTGTTGCACACCCACTGCCTCACATGATTATGACTATTGCCCTGATCTTCTGCATTTAGTTCAAGTTTCTTCTCCCCTTCAGATGATTTCAGAACACCAGTCTTGCCAACAGTTGGGCCTTGCTTCCTACTTCATATCCATCCACTCCCTACGTTTTCCACAAGCCTTTAGCCTTAGGACTTTGGGCCTGAACCTGTGAATGCAGATATGCAGCATCTGGAAGTGCTCTGTGAATAATTGATGTTTTGGTTTATCAATCAAGCCACAAAATAGCAAAAAATCAATTTGAATCAATCAACCAAATTTTAAAAATTGCATTTTTCCTCACCAAAATGAAAAATCAAAAAAATTACAGCAAAAAGGGAAAAAAAAGAGTTTTGTTCAAGATGTAATGTTCTATTTTGTCTAAAACAAAAAATTTCAATTCAGGCAAGTTGTTTAAAAACCAGAGGAAAGAAAACATTCTGCTGTAGGTAGTGCCATTGCTGCCCTCTCTCCCAGCCACTCAGTGGTTAGAAAATCTATGTACATTTCTGTTATCTGCTTGAGGAGAGAGGGAATTTCAACACACATCTCCCCTTTCCTGGCCTATAATATCCTATAAGCACATTAGGTTGGACATTCACCTCCGAAGTGGGAGACATTGGTTCCTGCCTCTTCTCTAAATAAGACAGAATGTGGATTTGAATTTGGTTCCCTCACCTCTCAGGTGAGTCACTCAGGATGAGGCTGGGAATCTGAGAGCACCCTGCTCCACAATACCCTATGCCCTCCCACATCTAGAAAGAGTTTTCTAACCTTTGAACTACAGGATAAGGAAAGACCCGCCCCCCCACCATTATCATTTAGATCATCTCTTTCTCCACTGTTTTTATGGCTGTAGCTCACCCACATTTTTCCAGCTGAAACAATTTCACAAATTCATCTTGAACAGGCAATTGATTTCAAGGTGACAGGATTTGTATTTTTTGACAAATTTACTATTTACTGAAAAAAATATTGCCTTGTTCTAGCACTATGTGCCACTAACTCCCAAGTCAAATTAGAGTTGAAGAGGTGCTCAGGACCAGACCATTTGTCATCTCTCACTGACTTCTGTCATACTGGTCCTCTAATTTTGCAAAAATCTCTTAGGTAAATACTCTATTTTCCATTCTTCTCATCTGTGAGAATCTCATTTCTGCTTCTGTTCACAAAGAAAGACACATTAGTCTCTACTTCAGTACAGTATATATCTACTAAAATAGTAAGCTCATGGGGCAGAGATTTTGTTTTGTAGTATTACTGTTATATTTTCACTGTTGTAGTGTTCTCTGTACATTTATGGCACTTTATAAAATATAATTAGCAGACATATTAGAATGCACATTGAAGCAAAGAAGAAAAGAATATCAGCATAACAACTTAAACAATCATAATAAACTTAAATGTTATTTAAACTATGATGGCTCTGATGATAGTATCCCAAGCACTTGATCTGTAAAGTCAGTAAGGCTAACCTCACCTTGTCAAGCACCTACAGATGTATCACAAGCAGGTCCAGGGAGGTGATCCTTCCACTCTATGCGGCATTGGTCAGACCGCAGTTGGAGTACTGTGTCCAGTTCTGGGCGCCACACTTCAAGAGGGATGTGGCTAACATTGAGAGGGTCCAGAGGAGGGCCACTCGCATGGTCAAGGGGCAGCGGGGTAGGCCCTATGAAGACAGGCTAAAGGGCCTAAACCTATTCAGCCTCCACAAGAGAAGGCTGAGAGGGGATCTGGTGGCCGTTTACAAGCTCACCAGGGGGACCAGTGGAAATTGGGGGAGGCTCTCTTCCCCCAGGCACCACACAGGGTTATTAGGAATAATGGCCTCAAATTGTTAGAAGGTTCAGGCTGGACATCAGGAGACATTACTTTACAGTTAGGGCTGCCAGGGTCTGGAATGGGCTCCCAAGTGAGATGGTACTCTCTCTTACCTTGGGGGCCTTCAAGAGGAGGCTGGACAGATATTTGGCTGGGGTGATATGACCCCAGCACCCGTTTCTGCCTGGGACAGGGGGTCAGACCTGATGATCTGTTTAGGTCCCTTCCTACCCTAAGCACTATGATACTATGATACTGTAAGATAAATTAATTATGAACCCTGTGAAGTATAAAAACCAGTCCATGGTTCACTTTTGCTTAACTAATAGTGCATGCATCCTGGCCTTCAGTAGCTCTTTATCCAAAGCTTTTGATTACCAATCCCCTCATAAAACATCTTTTCTGTCAATCAAATGATTACATTAAATTTGAATTTAGTAGTTTTATTGTCGAGTGACAAACCCCAAAGTTAAACCAAGTAATTATTTTTTTAAATTACAGTTCTAATTTGTTCTTGTATTTGACTTTTCTAAGATTAAACACATCTTAATTCAAACAATAATCCCTTTTCTAGTCATCTCACATGCCAAGGAGAGAGGGGTGGGGAATTTAAAACTGCTTAGTTAGAAAACTGGTAGTAGATATCCTTCTGCAAACACCTGCTAAAATTAACTATTGAAAAGCTTGTATCAAATCACCATAACTTTCAGAAAAAGACAATTCTGATTACAACTAAATCCCGATTCACAAATAATTAAATCAGTTCCCCTATTTTTCCATAGGGGAGGAATTAATTCAATACGGCTCTTCATTTGTTTTCTCATGCATTTTCAAAGGGATTTAAATAGGCACTATATAGAATCTTACATACTAGAATGTGCATTTTCCTGTGTAACACCACATAGACTTAAGATTTCCATCCTGCAAGTGCAAGGTTGAAGAGCTCCATTGAAATCAGAGGGGATCCTCCCACTGGATGCAGTTGCAGAAGACAGGCCTATATGGGCTGCACTTTGGAGGCATCTTTTCTCTTTACTCTAACAAAGTCTAGAATTTTTTCAAGTGGTTATGAAAATGACTGTGTGAATAACTGCTTTTTTGGTTTGGAAACTGAACAAGAAAAAAACCCCTTGAAAACATTCAGTTTGATGCCACCCAAAATAAAAACAGCATACTTTGTGTCCTATGAAACACTTAGCTCAACCTGCAATGTTTCACTTCAGCCCCTCTTGATAAAAACAAAGGGAATGAAGAGCTAGGTATCCTAACAGTGCCCTATGCTTTTCATCTGTCAACTCAGGGATTATGCATTAACCCAGGGTGTGAGATACCCAAGTTCAATTTATTCTGCTCTCTGCAAGGATTTGAACACATATCCTATACCTTCCAAAAGATTGCTATAATGACCATTCTGTGGGTAGCACAGAGCAGGCTGCTCTCAACATCCTTTGTATAACTATTTAAATATACAGTAAGGTGGAAACTGAAACCCAGTTGTCCCACCTCTCAGAAGAATGTCCTAATCAGCAGGCTGTAGATTCCCTCTTACTCACTTCTCTGCAGCTCAATGAAATATTTATATATTCTATGCAAAGTGGAACAGAATCAATAAAAGCGACTGAGAGCATCCACAGCAGAAGAATAGCATATCCAGTTCTTATTACAGCAATGTTCTAGGACCTAGGATGATGATGATGATGATTTATGTCCTGCCCTATCCAGAGAGGCTATGGGAGATGTGTGTTCAAGTCTCCTCAGGCAGAACATGAATCTCCCACAATTTGTGTGAGTATCCTGAACACAAGTCAATTGACTAAAGCAAGGACAGGGACTCAAACACCAACTCCACTTCTTGTGTGAATCTAAATTTCCCCATGCTCCCTGCACCCCCCAAAAGTCAAAAGCATTCAATTAATTCAACCTGATTTTGCAAATAATTTGAGGAAAAGCAAAACCACATTTTTCAACAAATAAACTTTTTTCATGAAAAAAAAAACATTGCCCAGGTCTGGCTTATGATCAATACTACAGTGGCCTAAACCCCTCATCTAGCTTTATATCCACATTTTGCTTTTGATCTCAATTATTTCTCTAGTAAGTGTGGGTCTATTATAAACTTCCCATGACATTTAGTATAATTACCTAATGCTTAGTATTTACTTTCATGTGATTTTTTTAAATAACTTTTAACCATGATACGGTACAAAAGACTAATTTGCTCCATAATTAACTTGCACTAGACCAAATAATATCTTATTAATCTTATACATCACTGTGTAAAATATGGGATTAATATCAAACTGCCAATCTTATCCTTTCACTTTCAATGGAAGGTAAACCTGATTTTCAGATTACAGTAAATGCTTGCTGTTTTTCAGGAAACATCAATGAAAAGACAAACTGAAATCCTTTTTCTAGTGTTAGGAATCTGGTTCATTCAACAACTCTATATTTTTTCAGCTTTAGAATTATTCTCAACTACAAATTTATTTCAAGAGGAATGTTCTACCTAATTCAATTTCTGCTCTGCTATTACTAGAAGGTAAATGAATTATCTGGTGCTTCTAATGAGCAGACCTTCATTACCAAGTGAATTCTGGCATTTCTCAGCATTTGATAATCTTTTATTAGGGCTGACCTCAAGGGACACTCTAGACAAGTGGCCACATGAAGTCCCAATCTAAGAAAGGGATTCACCAATCTAAGTGTGATAAGAATTCATTTGTAATCAACATTAAAACAAATCTCCACTTTCATCTCATATAAGGAACCTCTGGCACAACATATATGCAGAATAAAAACGTTGGGCTTCAGGCCTTTAATTCTGACACATCAGTGACATTAATAATAGTCCTGCCTAGCATAATAATGTGCTGCACTTACTGTATATAGCTCCTTACAACTGATGATCTCAAATATTGTAAATGAATTAAATCCCATAGCATACTATTAGGTGTTTAGTATTACTACATACAAGAAAAAAAAATCTTAGGTCATAATTAGCTGAAGACAGCTCTGTGACAAGTTTAGTAAAATTCTATGATTTATTTCTTCAGCAGTCACTCTTAACCAGTTAGACTACATTTGTAAATGTATTCGTTCTGACTGTCTACTGTAAATCTCAGTACAAGCTATTACTCCCATTGTTATTACCACTACTTGTTTGTATTAAGGTGCTGCCTCTAGAGTCTTCAAGTAAGGGCAAGGAGCAACAGTACTAGGAGCTGTACAAACACAAAACTAAGATGTTTCCAGTCTAAACAGACAAGACAAACAAAGGGTGGTAGAAAGGAAGGCAGTATACAAATAGAGTGATCAGCATTGTTCGGCAAATCTTAGTAGAAAAATAGTGTTTATTTCTAGAATTTTAACTTCATCTCACTTCTAGAATGTTGTATTTAAAAGGGAAAAATCAGTAGAGTTATTTGAACTAAAAGAACAGACTGTGATAATACTATATAACATAACCTGTTCTAGGGAATTATATGATATACTGTCTATAAAGGTCACTTTTTATGTTCACCAGAGATGGAAAAACCCATCTTTATATGGCTTTTTATATCTACTTAACTCCAGGAAAGAATGCAACTGCTAATATTTCTGTTTTTCATATTTCTTTACAAAGTGTTCACTTTTCCTCTGATATTTAAAAAAAATTCTCATCTACCTATGAAATAGGCCAGGACAATAAAGACCTACTTTCTCATGCTATTTTCATTTCTGGGTGATACAAACTCCACAAGAAAACAAATTTACATGTTGCTTTGGTTTCACAAATATCTCTCCAAGTTGATGAACATCCAAATCCAAAATAACATATAAAGAACATCAGGTTTAGTCATTAAATTATGTCCCATCCACAGTCAGAATACAAGAACAGTATTTGGCTCCAATCATTCCTTACACTATGACGTTTTGCGCTAGTACATCAACACAGCCACATAGCAGCTTCTTTAAAATTTCTCTTCTGTAAGAAGAAAATCCATTTGCTGAATGGTCCCTGTTGCAGCTCTATTCTGCTACCTTTCATAGCTTTTAACATAGGGATATGGCTTGTCTACCTCAGCACTTGGGGAATCTCAAGTTGCATGCCTCTTGGGACCATCATTTCTGGACATCATTTCTACAGTAACCTCAAAACTGCTTTAAGATGTAGCAGAGAGGGGGTGGGGGGGAATACGAGGTGACATACAGCCCTTCACCTAACACCTAGAGATCTAAATTCAGTTCTGGCATGGCTCAGAATCAGGATCTAGGATTCTAACCACAAAATCATGTAAAGATTCATTAGCATGAGCCTACTGACATCTTTCTCTGAAGTTAGGTATAAAATATTAAAGCTTCTCTTGGCTAATGCAAATTCCTGCTAAGAACACTCCTATTTCTGACCCCATATGGGGGACTCTTAATTTAGTCTCATTTGGAGCACCAAATGTTCTAATTACATTGTCTTTATCTTCTACATGTTGAATTAGACAAGCAAATAGGAAAATGTTACATTTATAACATTGACCAACATTATTTTTCAATCACATCAACAATGTTTCTAGATCATAGCTCAACAATCCTCTTCAGGAAGTCTATGTTATTCTTAACACTACCTGAGAGCTTTACTAAGGAATTCTTAGGATGTACACAGTTCTGTTTGTTTTTGAAAAGACTCAGGCACATAAGGCCATGAATATTTCTTCCCCATCTGCTCCATAAATTTTTCTGTAAGGCTTATTGTCTAAGAAGCACAGTAAATGAGTTATACTTGGTCAGCTGTTGCTTTCCATTTTTGTTGCAGTCACTTAATATGTTACGGATAGAGCCCATGCCTGCATCAGCCTGTTTGATTTCATTTCCATCTAAATGAAACAGTTAGATGGCAAATCTGAATTACTATTCTGGTATCATCACCCAATGACTCATTTACTCTTGCTATACTTATATCTGCCTAGAAAGCTGGAAAGGACTTGGTGAAACCTTTATATTATTTTCCTTATAACATTATATAAAAGTGAAGTTTTTCTCTTTAATTCCTATCATCTCTGAAAGTCAGTATAGGGAGATTTCAGGGATGCTGGTTGTAGCTGTGTTGGTCTAAGGACACAGGCAGACAAAACTCTTGGGGTAGAGGTAATATCTTTTAGTAGACTAACTAAATATTTGCAAACATTTTTTTTCTTTGCAAGCTTTCAGGATCACATGCCCTTCATCAGGCAAAGGAGAAATTAAAAATGGTAAGAATTCTCCCAGGTAGAAAAGCCAATTTGTAAAAAGCTGCTTTGTGAGAATGCAAATGAGGGGGAGACAATGACTGGACCAGGCAAGGTACCTAGGGTTTTCAGGTGGTAGGCAGGATGTGAGGTGCCATAAATCTGATGTTAACATTTAGTCCAGGCTTGAAGAGTATATGTCGCTGTTGAATTTGGAAAGTATAAGGAGATCAAAACTCCAAAGCACTGCAGAACTGTCATTGCATCCTTATCTGAAATTTTCATCAAGTGTTGAGGCCATCTTTCTACAATTGGGAAATACTCCTTTTTTCCTTCCTCCCTTTTCCACTTAAGGAAAATAAGCAACTTTTGAAGGCTAGTCTCAAATAACATAAATAAGTTTATTGCTGTCAGGAAAAACACACAACAGTATATTTCTGTATAGATAGGAAGCATAAAACTGAAGGCCAAGTACCTTCCACAGCTAAGAAATAGAGATTTAAAAGCAAGGAAAAGATTTAAAATTCCCAACCACTTATTTCAAACAATTGTTTCCTATCAAGTGGCTTAGAGCTTAGTTAGCCAGCCTGATTTTTCCATTGCTCCTGCCTATTTTCTAGCATTTGCTATGCACTGAAATGGATCTGAAAGACAACTGGAAACACAGAGAAAAAGGTAAAGCACAGTCTACAATCAGGAGAATCAACTCATATTTCAAAATGGAGGCAGCGCTGCCAGCCACCCCCACCACAACAAACAACCTTGTTCTGAACAACATATTTTATAAACTGGATTTGGGGCAAATAAAAGGACTAAGCTGCTGTGCCTTCTGCTCTGCAAATATTGCCAGCCTTGGAGAGTTCTGAAGGCCAGACTTTGAGTGCCAATTTGGAATACCCTTCCTGTTATGGCTCAGTGAAGACAGAAGAGGGTCCCAGTGCCTTCTTTCCCTACCAGCTCATTCGCAGAGTGGAGATCAGCCCTTACTGTGTACTTGTTCTCTGAACTTCTCTGCCAGTCATTTTGCTTCTTTGCTTGTTTAAAATGTTTAATTGACTGAGAGTCTTTTCTTGCTTTGGCCACTGACTGTTAACCCCAACTCACTATTGCTATTAGGAAATCCACACGATTAATCCTTTTGCTAAAGTAACCAGAGTGGAATTAGAAGCATCTCTCTTGTCTCTTTTATATTAGGAGTGAGTACAGAAAAATTCACATGTAAAAATACTTGGTTGGCATGGCCATTTTGAGTGTTGAGTATATTGCAGTAGGAGGGATCTGTCCTTTCCAGAAGGCTCTAGCATTGGTTATATATTCTCTATTATGAATATTTTAGCATTCATCTTCCTGTTCAGTTATAGTGTGAATGTTAATTTATTGTAACTCTGTCCTCTTGTCCTGAAAATCCCCTTTCTCTTTGTTTCTGTAAAAATGGTCAATCTGCATGATGACCATTCTGTAAAAGTGGTCAGTCCTCAGCTCCCTATCTGCAAAACAGGGATATTAGAACTGTTCTACCTCAGAGGAAGAATATAAATACAGTAAGATTGGGAGGTGCTCAGCTACTGAGGGGATGAAGGTCCATAAGTATCTCAGATAAATCCAAGTTTTCATAGGATAATGCCTACTAAGGACTTGCTCCTGACAACACTGACTTCCAGGCATAGTCCTATGGGAGTCAATTAACTTACTCCTTAGCAGCATCAAAATCTTGGCAGAAGTTGCAAGACATTCACAAATGATAAGCTACTATTTACTGATTTCATTATAACAATAGAGTTTAAGAGATATTTGTTGTGGCTTGAAATCCTAATATATCAATTTACTGGACAGTTTGTAACTGATTGTAACAAATCTCATATTTCTGTGCTTCCATATGGATCACTTATGTTGGTAAAATGTCTAGCTAATGGTGTGTCACAGTGTTCTGCTTTTAGGGTTGCAATATTAAGGCAGGAGTCACCAGATGCTGCTGCAATGTACAGTTTTATAAATTTATTTTACATGGCATGAACACAAAGTTTGATTACTTTGAAAAAGTACTGTGCTACTAGTCATGTGATGCTGTTAATTTCATGGGGAACACTTGCACACAACGTGTTTGCCCTCTATCTTTCCCTAACACAAGTCACTTCTTGGTGCAGATTCTGAGAATCAGGCATTGGCATTTGGACTGAGATTTCTGACAGAAATTACATTTGTGCTGTTTGGGACCATTCAGCTCAAGGACTGGTATAGCAAATGTTAACAAACAACACCTAGTCTGGACCCATTCAAAAGGCGTTTGGATGCTTAACTTGCTGGGATTATTTGACCTCAGAGGACTTCCTGCTTATGGCAGGGGGCTGGACTCGATGATCTCGCAGGGTCCCTTCCAGCCCCTAATATCTATGAAATCTATAAAACCCAGTACACAAAAAGTTCCAGACTCCCAAGTGTGAATAGCATTCAGATGAATGGTAGCTGTAGCTGAGGTGTGAAAACAACTAAAACAATTTTGTAATTGCCTACTGGCTAATATAATAGTTTGAGATAGTGGAGATGGTCAGGACATAAGACATCACTGAATATTTGAGTTTATTTGAGATGGGGAGAGCAGGAAAAGCTTGAGTCAAGGGATCTATTGGCCCCCTTTTCAAAAAGCAAGTGAGAAGTGGCCATTCTAAACGAAATCTAGGAAGAAAAAAAAGATTGTGAATCTACCTGACTTCTATTTTTAGGCCCCCTGAAACCTGAATTTAAAGCATACCTTTACCAACTTCCTCAAACAATTATGGAATACTTCTATGCAATCTATGTAACACACCAAATGTAATGTTTTCAATTATACCTGCTAATAAGTGAGCGCAATGAATTAGATGAGCTAGGTATGCATCCAATCCATGCTATAGCTTGGCTTTATTCATGTTTTATGGCATACTCCCACATTAGATAAATTAGGGCCATATTCAAGCTTTTGTTATGAAAAGATGATGCGCCTATGTTTAAGCAAATTTAGTAAGTCCCACTGGGTGATGTGTCATTCACTGAACTGGGCTTATAGAGTCTGAGCCAGATGGCTGATGCAGAAGTCTTTTGCAGGAATACATCTCTATAGAGGATGATGTCGCACTGTACTTGGTGACCAGGCTGTCATTGAATGCAACTCCGTCACGGTATTTAAATCACATTAAAGCTTTCTTTTATTTTCATACCCCCTTGTGATTTTGTCTGGCTACATTCTAATTGCTAGACTCAGTGCACTGCAGTGCAGTGCACTGATGTGCCACAACTAGCTGCCCCTATTTATACTAGAGAAAATGACCCCTATACATAAAACCCCTATACAGAAACCCCTCATACATAAAATGTTCACAATCCTGTTGAAAATACCATGATGAAGGAATATCCTCTTTCTTTATCTTATATTTTCCACCCTACAAAATAAGTATTATTGCGAGGCCTGCCTTCTTATTTATACTTATACAACATTTTAGAAACTGTAGACATACCTGATGAAGTTGAGGCAGGCTTCACGAAGTACTGTGTTATTACTCTCTCATGCTTTTGACTTACTGAGTGATTGTTAATGATCTGTAACTTATTATGCATGTCTCAGTTATTCTTTTAATTTTTCATCTTCCACCAATGAAAAGCTGTAATTTATTAACTGGAAGACAATTTTTAAATGAGGTATGTTTCACTGATTTCTGATAATTGATTATCAGAAAATGTCAAACAAGAATTAAGCAAGAGAAGCATCACAGCTCTATTTCCCAACTACTATCTTTTTTCCTTCAGAGACTCACTTGGTAAAAAAGAAAATTAAAAACAAAAGAGGTAGAGAATGTACTACATGTACCAAGGAAAGCAAAAGACTAGAATCAGGCGTGGTCTAGCCTCTTGTAGTCCTGGTACAGCCCATTAATTCATAGCCTTGAACATCACTTGCCATTCCAGTATCAGAGCTAGCCAGTAATGAGTCAACCATTCCAAACTGTATGGCAGTTTCATAGTCTGTCCCCTGTTCTGTAGCTGTCCATTTAAAGGAGATCCCCAAAATAATTCTGACTCCTGACCAAAACAAAACTCCAGAGTATTGGAAGGTTGACAGTATACTTACTATTTCACTTGATTTACTTCCTTGAGAATAACACTGAAGTCAACAAGAAGCATGAAGCATAGCACAGGGCACTTCCAATCTAGGAAGTGGGTTCTATGGACCTTCTTAGAGAAAAAGAGAAACAGATATAAGAGAAACCAGCCACATACTTATATCCATTACACACCTAGATTTTTTATGGGACCCCTCTTCATTATAAACCACACAGTTAATATTTTTCTTGGGAGAAGGAAAATCACAGTTATGTGCTGTGACATTTTTAGAATGGTGGCTAACATATCTGAGACACAAAAATCAGTACAAAACATTAATTGCATACAGACATGTGCCAGTCTTTCCAGGCAGCTAGCATATGAAATACCTGAAGTTCTGAATACATCTAGTTCAATTTTTACTTACTACTCTTATTGTTATTTTGATTTTAAGAAAATTGGACTATTCAACCCATGTGTAGTAATAACACCAATATCACTGCTGATTGGTAAGATTAAGCTAATTTATTCTACTATAAGAACATGAAACACGGCACCTATATTTGAATTTAGGCAACTAAGTAGCAGCCTGATTCTCAAGGATTCTGAGCATTCACAGGCCACAACCAGTCCCCTGTAAAATCAGGATGTGTTTTTAGGTGCCTAACATTAGACATTCATGTTTTAAAATTTTGGTCCAAGAACTCTGAAAGAAGTAAAATTCTACCTTATTTTAGGTTATGAAGTCTAGAAGAAAGTAGCATAAGAAAATATACTACTTCAGATGAAAACACGGAGAGTATGTGCTGTGTTGTAAACCTGGCTGTTTGGGGGACTGGTATTCTATCATTCTAATCTGTCTCTCTCTAAACTTTAAACATCTTTCTTTTGCAACATGCCCACTGCTTTAAATTTTTTAAAGCAACACAAAGTGCCTTTCTATCTCACTGGTTCACACCATCTATAACCCACTCCAATGCACAACACATGTTACAGAGAGTGGAGATTTAAAGTTAGTGCTCCCCCCTCCCTGCCCTTTATTAAATTATGTGCCAGCTGCTACATACTGCAAAGAAATTAAGCTAACCTGCAGGTTGCTGATTTTGTTTGCTGCTAGCAGTGGGGGGTTCAGATACTTTTGGCACCTCGCCAGATAAAAATCTGAAATCACAGTTTAATTTAGTATGGAGAATTTCATGACATCTATTGCATTCATTATTTACAGGTACAGCCACTTTAATTCTAGATCACTAATATTTGTTCAGAAAATGTTTCATTCAGTCTCCCAGTGAAAATATCAGTTCTCCCTTGTTTAAAGGGCTTGCTCACAGAAATAATTCAATCAAATGTTCAGTTTCCTAGTTATTTCCCTCTTTTAAATATAGCTGTCGGTAACAATTTCTGCATATATCTAAGGAATGCAGAAACAGAGAAAATGGAATGTTCCATTCATCTGTCTCATTCTAAGTAAGGAAATTCATCAAGCAAGATACTATGATCACCAGACTGAACAACAAGAATGCATCATAAACATCTAGATTACTAATTATTACAACTCTGACCCTTTTGTTATTACCAATTTCTTATTACCATAATCTATCCAAAAATTATTTTAAAGCATGAACAAATAGATGCAGAGGTCTATTTATAGGTGAAACAGGAACTACTTTATTTTTAGAAAAAAAGTGACTATCAAAATAAGTAATAAGCCATAAGTAACAGGTATCCACACTAACTATATCCCATCAGTCTTTCCCCATAAAATTAGTAAGCAAAGCTTTTGTCCTGACATATTAGAGAGACTAGTAGCAGCCAAAGGCATACGAGTACATACAGAAGGATAAGAAGAAAAGATCAAAGCCAGTACAGGAAGAAAAATGACCAGAAAAGATCCCAAGAACAAAGGAGGCTAAGGGGGAGAAGGCTATAAACAGGGATTGCTTGGGTCCTGGGGCAGTAAGGCAAGTAGCGTGCTCTATTAACATCCTCTGATGGCCAGATCAAAGAGCTCCATTAGTTTCAATAGAGAGGGTTGCTTGCCTATTGTTTCAATTGGAGAAAATGACACAAAATGGCAGAAATCTAATAGGGGAGAAGAGACCTCTAAGGGGGAAATTGTAGTCCTAATATGAAAAAGAGATGTTGAATTGAGGCCTCATCACTGTCAAGGCTATGGCTGGTGCTAAAATATGATAAAGAGGAGGTTTCATTAATTCACAATGTGACTAATCACAATGCCATCATTTTTAAAAGTGACAGTAAAATTAGTCTAGGTGGCAAAATAGATAAATATAGTAGCCTTTTATCTCTGGTGACTTGGAGCTAAAGTCTGTATTTGGCCAAGCCACAACATTTTATTTTTATAGGTTGGAATCAAACTTGCTTTCTGGAGCATCAGCTAGGGCAGAGATACTGTGTGGCTCTTCAGCAAGCACGCTAAACTTTGAAGGAAATGATAAATTCATCCAGGTGTTAGATTTTATGGAGCACAACAAAGTGGTAACCTTATGGTAACCACATCTTCGACTGCTTGCAGTTTCCCTTTCAGATGATTTATTAAGCCTTTCCCAACTTCAGCATCCACATAAGTGCATTTTCCTCTCATCTTCAATAAGGTAACTTTTACCTGGAAGAGGTAGCTGAAAGTCTACCTGTCTTGTAGTGAGCAGAGTTTATATGTGGGTGACATGCATTTCCTTATTCAGCTTAAATGCAGCTTAATCTAGGTAACTCACTCTGCTTTGTCAGCCATTTCCCTTACCTGGAGTCTGAACTAACCAAGAAATGAAGCTTTTGGCAGTTACTATTGCAGCAGCAACTTAAGTTATTAACAAGCTGTATTTGAATGTGTTACAGTCATATTTAAACATGATTTGTGTCTGTAGCTGGGTAAAATAAATATATCACCAGAACTAAAAATGTAGCAACCCCAATGATCTGAAGAACAACCCAACTACAACATTCCAAAGAGCACAGATCATTGTGACAGATCAGATTACAGCACCCCCCCCCCAAATTTTATTTAAATGCTGCATTCAACAAGCAGTGATCCAACTAGCAATTAACATTTGTTATACAAGCCTCAGTTCTGAGGAGCATTTTTTTACTGAGCTAGACAATGCTATTGAGAATTCAAATATTGTTATTAGAAATGTGGGAGAAAATCTGTTTTCTGGCCCTGCATCCTACTCAGAGTTCATTTAAGGGCAATTCCAAGACCTGGAGATCTCACAACTACTGATAATGTTTATTTTTGTGGCCTTTTCCATAGAAAAATTTACCATGACCCCATGTAGGGTTCCCCAAATCAACTGTAACAAACCTTGCCTTCATATGCAAGCCATGCTTTCAGAGTGATGCCTCCATGCCAATCATCATTTGAATTGAACTTGCTTCCAGCTAAGCTAACCACTGTTTTGGGCTCCACAGTGTGGGTAGGACAGACAGCATTTGCTGCTGTATTTGTACAAGTGATGCAGATAGTCCTTTTCCATCCTCCACAGCTGTCTGGTGGCTTATCTGGCCTGGGTCCTGCATTCCAATACCTAGAGGTCACGATGGCCAAAAACACTTACCTGCACTACTTAGACATCAAGGATCTTCTGTGTGAATATGAAAGCATGGCATAAGAGGAAATTTTCTTACAGTCAAAGGGTTGTCTCCTGGCCTAAGAACAATATTCAGACCCTGGTTTCAATCTGGAGAGAGGTGGCGATGCAGGGTGACCAGATGGCCAAGTTTAGTATAACCAGGACCAGACAAGGGTGCCAGGAAATTAAAGGCTTAAGCTACAACATATGGTAAGGCCAAGAGAAAAAATAGCAGTCTGGCTGTTGTGGAAAATATGTTCACTTTATAAGGAGGCTGTTTGGCTCCTGCATTTTTGCTCTTCCAGAAAGCTTGAAAATGCTGTGGATAGCAGTAAGATATTAGTGGGGGAGTTGGGAAGGAGGAAGAGGCAGCTGGGAAAATCAAACAGCTGCTCTGAGAGGTGATTGATAAATTACCAGCAATAATATATACACTAGATAACTTAGTATACTAGCTAACTAAGGGTGGGCAAGTGCGGCATGAGTCCTGGGCACTGACAGAAGGGTGGGCACCAGAACACAGGTAGCAGGGAGTGGGGGCAAGAGCTTTCTCATCAGTCTCCCCAAACAAGCCATGGAAACAAGGCACTGTTGCCACAGGTCCAGTCAGCAGCCAGGGAATTAACATCGCCAGGTGTCAGAGACCTTCTTTACAGCCCATAGCCACTGTTCACACCATTGCTTGGGATGGGGATCAACAGCAGTGGCAGCTGCAATATCGGGGCATGAAAAGATTCATACATCTGACAGCCGCTGGCCATGCTGACACCTCTCCCCACAGAAGCAGCAACTCCTTGCTAGCTCAGGATCAAGGATCCTCTTCAGGAGATAGTTACCAGTGTGAAGTGAATCTGGCAGGCTCGGCATCTGGGGGAAAGAGGTGTCCATGTTTCTCTGAATTACTCCATTATTTATGAGAAGAACAGAACCTCGTGTTAGGGCAGCAACGTACACCAATTCCCTTGGTTCTACCAAACTGAACTCCTTATCTCCAGTTCTGAGTACATATATCCGGCTGGACTCTTCTCGGTTCACCCATTTCAGTTTTCTGAAAATATCTTGGGTCACTCAGCCTCCCTTTCAGCTGCAGAGGGCACTGTTCCAGGTTAGGTCTGCTGGTGGAACTAGACATGCCATACAATTGAAGCCATGCAGGGAAAACAGGGAAAATATTCAGTAAGCCACACAACAACTCAACATTTCAAAAAAATACATTGGAATATTTTATTGCAGGAGATCACACACGGAGCAATATGGCCAAAATGTTTCCTTTACATTGAATCTGCTGACCTATGAGCCAAGCAGTGGCATCTACATATTGCATTTATATATGTGAAATCATACCATGGTCTAATATAACACACTGAATACTTTCCATGCTTTCTACCTTCTCTGTAATGTATTTACAACCCCACAAAATACAATTGTGAAATATAACTGATGTACTAGTAACACAGCCCACCAATTCCCAGGCTAAAAACTGCAATCTAATGGAGTGTTGTTAACTACAGCCTCTGTTTTATCCCAGTCCATAATTACTGTATCACAAACACTCTTAATACATGTAAGCACTTGCTATTCAGTGCCATTCTGCTCCTGCTCACTATGCAACATGGTCATGTTAAAGCTTAATCTATGAACAAGCCCTGGAAGAAATTATTGGGTATGGGTGTCATGTGGGATTCACAGTGGGACCAGAAAAAAACACATTACTATAACAGTCTACAAGCTGGTTTTGTTTCTATCACTGCAATTTTTTAGCCAAGCCTTATATGATTCCACAAGATGCACCTTTCTGATCCCGAGTAACTGTTAATGATCTTCCCATAATACATGCTTACGTGGAAGGACTTAGTAGACCTCCTGGGCTTGCCTGGGAAGAGACTGGGACACAGAATGGGTACGTGGTACTTCTGTCAGTGCATCTGGAACACCTCACAAAACTCAGCTGCTTAAATCAGGGATTAGCAATTTATGTCCTGTGGTCATGGGACTTTGCCCACGCTTTCCTGTGGTCACTCTCCCTATGCTGTCACAGGGAGAAGCAGCAGCTGCAGGACCTCTCCCTACGCCACTGTGGAGAGAAGCAGCAGCTGAGTCCTAGCGCCTACTCACTTGCCACTGAGTGGGGTCGTTCTGGCCTGCAGCCTGAAAAGACTGCTGGCTTAAATCTATTTCAGGCACGTCTGGAACTCAAATCAAAGTCCCCTCAAGGTATTAACCTGTACATACTTTCACTACAAAAGCAATTATTTCTGGTTCCCTCCAGTTGATAATTCTAGGATAGCCGGATAAGCACCTTCCTCTTGCTGGGCAGGTGTCTCATCCTCACCGTTTGGCACTGCAGTGTCAAGAGTGAAGTCAACAACAGTTCTAGAACAATTCTCTCTTATCCTCAGGTTGCACAGGCAAAGCTGGCTGACCCAAGTCAACCAAGCAGCTCTGTCCTAATGATTACGGTACACCTGGTGCATATTGTGAATGGGACAAGTAGCAATAGGACCCAGATGAGGTCAGGGAGCTGCTCAACTCCTAGCTTCTGCAGTGTCTGGCCAAACAAACCACCTGCTTCCAGCAGCTGCCTCAGAGATTTCTTAATTGCTCTTAGAATCATAAAAAGTTAGGGTTGGAAGGGACCACAGGAGGTCATCCAGTCCAACTCCCAAAAAACTCTAGCATATCTCTTCAAAAACTCTAGTATAAGCCTCTTTGAGACATTCAAGTAAAGCATTAACTATGGCTTCTGTTTTCAGAACTGGCTTAGGAAATGGCACTGAAGCCATGGGACTTTATGGAAGGCTCATAAAAAATGTGCTTTTCCCCCCCACACATCCCCAGGCTACCCACAGTACCTTAGAAACCCTTTCAAAATTGATATATATCCTTCCAAGAAACAACTGCTTATGTGAGCCTTCACCAAAAACAACAGGCAGAAGGGCAGTGCAAATTACCATGTTGTAGAATATGGTGCAGAAAAAGAACAAATGCAAAGAAATGCAAATAACTGTGTAGCTGTTGATCAAGCCAAGCAGAAGTTTAGCCATTAATCTTCAAATTTAAAAGCCTGATTCTAAAAGTTGATTAGTTCTTTCTCCTGCCAGTATTTTAAGATTAAACCCTCATGGCTCCTCAAAACACAGCCTTACATGTTAAGGCATTACAAAAAAAATTACTCTTTAGTGTTTACACTCTGGATTTGTTGTATTTGTATTTATTTTGTTCCAAACAGACTTTTTTTAGCTAAATTCTGGATGGTATGGCTTTACTGTATAGTCCTACTTAGAAACACTAGATAAATATCAGTGCTCACATCACTGAACTTACCAGTTAGTTAGCCACAGAATGTGGTCCTTTTACAAGCATCTTTTGGTGATGAAAGTAAATAAGTACTCCTTAAAGCATTTCCCAAACAAGGGAATTTCATTGTTCTCAGCTAGTTTTACCTGTCTTTTAAAAAATGTAGTTTCAAATCCTTTACTAACTTTCAAAGCACGTCACACTCAAGAGTAGGGAATCCCATTGGAAAACATTTAAAACTTCAGAAACATTTAGTTGCTTGCCAGTATCCACAGCTAAAACCAAACTCTAATGCCATACCAAATATGGCCCTAATCCTACAGTGCTGGGCAGAGGGAACAGTGCTGTAGCTCTGTGAAGACCCGCTGAAGTAGGTGGCTGTTATACAGGCACGGGAGCCTGCCCACATTCTCTGTTCTGTAGATCTACTAAATGGCATCATTTTCCAAGACAGAAATCAAGACTATACCAAATTTTGGGCTTATTAACCCAAAGTGAATTGCACAGTTAATATACAGCACAATCTCTCTTGATATTAACCTACCAAGAGGGAGTGGAGCCTGTCAGGCTCTGTCCCACCATACTGCATATTGTGCCAGTCAGCTATTTACTCACATTCTCATCAATCGAATGTAATGTATCTGTGAATATGATGCACTGTTGAAAGTCAGTGGCTCTCAACTACAGTGCTGCAAGACCCTTTCAAGGGTGCTGTGCATGGCATTGCAGTTGCTGCCACCACAGCCAGGTAAAACTGCCCCATGCAGAGGCATGTGCACTGCTGGACTAGGAAGTGAATGCAGCAGGTAGGGGCAGAGAGCGCAAATGGCTCATTCCACACAGAAGAAATCTGACCACAGGATCAGCCCCATGTTTCCAATCTGAAACTGTTTTTGGTATACAGAAGAACAGTGACCATTTACTTATTTATTTAAAGAATGCAACTTTGGCAGGCTGCTCCCTTAAGCGATCTCCAGCTAAGGTGCAAAGAAATACAGAAGACTGATGGGGCAGCAGGGAGCCAGCCAAACCACCCAGCCTGTTCTCCCTGCCCCCTGCACAGGATAGCTTGGACCATGTAGGTGCACGCACCTCTGCAGGCAGAGCTTGTAACAGCACTACCTCTTTAAGGGCCAAGAGGGGACAAGACCACGTCACTCAGGGAGCAGGGCACAAGCCCAGTGACCTCACTGTGCCAGGGAATGTGCAGAAGCCTGGAAAACACCCCGTTTTGCCCAGCACTACCAGCTGCAAAACAGAGGGGAGCATGCACTCCATAGGAAGGTCTCAAAGTTAAGCCATCACAAAGGTAGGTTTAAACAAACCTGTAAGAAGGTGGAATCCTACAACTGCTCCTTTAGGCCCTGCCTGCGGTGCTTGCATCTCTCACAAGGACTGTTCTTACTGGCATAGCAACTGCTGCTCCCCCAACTGAGGGAGGCAGCCTGGACTGCACCAGAAGTTATCTTACAGAGCCAAGATGAGCTGTGCGTTTGCTTGCCTGGCCCCAAACAAGTAGCACAGGAAGCCCTGATACGTGAGAGACTGAGGCAACAGAGCCACATAGGTTTGCTTTGTGCAGTTCAATTTGGAAGCAGTTTTTACACAATGATCCTTTCTTAAAATTCATTTTAGGATAGTTTTTTTTTTTCTTGAGAGAGAGAAAGACTTCACTTCAAGCTTTTGGGTTCTTCTCCCGCAGTGGTTCTCAACCAGAATGCCACTACATTTAGAAAAATTATGGAGTGGTGCCTTGAGTCTAAAAGGGTCGAGAACCACTGCTGTATTTTTACTTAGGATCACTAACAGGTAGATCCTAATCTCAAGCCAAACAGATCAATTTCACACAAACTTTTTTCACACAAAATGCAAACAAGAAATGCTTCAAATTATAGACATTCAGATTTTCTTTAAACCTTTTTATTTAGAGATTTTTCTGGTAAGGAGATATACCATAGGAAAGCAATTTCACTGGCAGTGAGGTATGTATATACTCTACCAAAATACTCCTCTTGTTTTAACTGCTTTTAACTTTATTTACATATACAGAAAATATCAATGCATATCCTTGGCTTAACTACAGTATTAATTACCCTACATGAATAAAATGAAATGTTACTTGCATACAAAACTGATTCAGAGAGGAATTTGATTTACTGATTAAAAATTAAATCATGTTTGAAGACAGGCTAAATGAACAAACACAAATTTATCATGACCAAGACACCTGCACCATATTTTCCATCCTCACAGCACATTTATTTCAGTAACTCCGTAAGTAGGTCCTTAGCATGAGCATAGTGTTACACAGTTTCATACATATTAATCACATCCAAAACAAGTTCTAAAATTTAAATTGTAAACATTCTCTTCATATGTAGAAACATTTCAATTGGTGGTCAAATTTGCTAAAATGATAATTTTTTTAAACAGAATTATAAATGAAAAGGTCTAGTCTAAACCGTGTAGTGAGCAATGCTTATTAGTACATTTCTACAGTGTTAAATAAAGTAGCAGAGGCAAACTGTTCTGTAAGCAAGTCAGACTTTCATAAAGAAACAAACGTGTTAACAAAAAGATGCTTCGCAATAAAGGAAGTTAGATTTGAATCTATGATACAGATGTAAGGGTAAATACCATCTTTGTTGACAAGTAGGAGGTAGCATAGATGCACCGCTTTATTGTCAGTGAGAAATGCAACTGAAGTAAAGAATATTTCCTTACCACAAATAATTTCCAGTACTATGTACATATTTCTCTTAGAAATATTTGTTTAAACAAGTTTCCCTCCACTTTTTAGTACAAAAAAGCTTCATGTGATTTAAAAAAAAAAAACACTTACACACCTAGATAGAATAGTACTAATTGCCCTATTTGAATGAAACAGTCTTTTGAACTATGAAGTACATGATATTTAATGCCCTAAATTGAGTAAATTGTATTAGCAGTTCTTGGTATTATACAAAACACTACATACATACAAACAAAATATAATAATATCTTATTTTACTATGCAAGTCTTTTTGGAATAAACAGAGCCTTGATTCTGGTAACACTGCTGAGAACATGGTTTTGTTTTATTTTCATTTTTTTAATAAAATCTGTCTTTAAGTACCCATGTGCAACAATTTAAAAATGGCTGCTTTACATGTAATGGTTTTGTATTGATAAGTGAACACAGTAACTGACAAAAACATAGTAAACCTTAAAAACACATCTTTCACCCTATATAAAATATAAAGACTACTTACTGTAACTGTTAAGTACTCAATTTATTTTGATGTTACTGTAATTCACCTTCCCTATCTTTCTGGCTTCAGGATTTATAAACATAATTTAGTGTAGCAACTTTAAAAAAAATGACAAAGTATTTCAAATTTACACCCAATTCAAATTTAAAATGTTTGTTCTATGATGCTGCCTCTGCCATCAGTAAAGAAAATGAAGTTTCAGTAATTGAGGCAGGCTTTTTAAGTAGTGATGTGACTTCAACCATGCCAGCTCCAGTTCGTGGAAGATTTGCATTGACAATGTGTCGCTGCAAGTGCTTTATCCAGTCTTCCTGAACAGACAAAGGTCCACGGAAGACCAGACCACAAAACCTGTGCAAATTAAAATAATTTCATTAAGATATGTTAGCACTATTGAAGACATTATATGATAAGAATTTACTTTTTTTTTCAGTTAAACACTTTAAGGTTAATATATTATTCTTTGATTATGCATTTCAGATTTTTCTAAACACAAGATTAAAATGTATATTACAAGGTCTGCCTATTCATTTGTCCTGCTGTAATTAACAATCTTTTCCCTTTAGCAGAGCTGGGTTTTTTTGAAGTAGGAAACACAACAAAAGTTTTCATCTGAGAAAGTGGAAGCCTAAAATCTGTTGAAAAAATAAGACTGTTTCAAAAATCTCTTGCTTAGTGTAACAAGTGGGCGTCCCAGGGCCAATCTCAATCTACGTCCACCCACTTGTTTCCGGTCAAACCACTCGCCCATCTTTCCTGCCATGCCTCTATGTTCCAGATTATCAGATGTTAAATCAGGCAGGATGCTGCTCTTTACCTGCTCTGATGACAAGGGCCTCTGTACATGCTCAGACCTCCCCTTGATGTATCCCACACCTTGTAGATGTTTCCTCCAGCTAGCTAGCACTGGGATCCAAGCTCCAGAATCTCACGTGCCACTCTCACTCCCCAATGGAGCTTGGGATCCCAGCGCCCTTACACTGGGTTCTCTATCCTGGCCTCAAACCAGGCCTTATCATACTCACATTATCAGCTAGGCTCCCAGTCTCAGCTCTGGGCCTACAAGCTCGCAGTGAGCCTGGGTTCCCCCATCTCAGATCACAACCCACTAGGGATGTGGGGGCTGGGGGTTTCAGGTGCCCCTTCCCGCCTTTCACTGAGGAGGTAACTGGCCCAGCATTTCTGGGGAGCTACCCCACAATAGGTAGCTCCACCAGGTCACCACTCCCCGGAAGGGTGCAGTTTCAGGTCATGCCCAGGAGCATGGGACCTCCTCCTTCCCCATAGCTCCAGCCCTTACCTCCAAGTGGTGCTGACCCTCCAGCTCTTGGCAGCAGACTGCTGCTGTGCAGTTCAGGGACCCAGCCCTTATATACTCCAGCTGGGCCTTGCTCCCCAATCAGGCATCAGTGCCTGATTGGGATTACAACTAGCAGTAGGCTGCTGCCTGTGCCCCTATAGGTAACAGAGCACCCTTAGGTTAAAACTAATACTGAACTTGGGCAGCACTAAGCAAAACAAAGAAATACATCCTTTAACTTCACTTGAGTTATTTTTCTATAAGCAGCCACAATTTATAACCTCTTTAAAATAAAAAAAAGAAGAATTATGTCAAGTAACCAGTTGCAATGAACATGCATATACCTGCATCGGAGTATGTAAACTTCATCAGCACTATGAGGTAATGGCAGCATTTTTTTCTTGCTTCCAGATCTTGATCTTGACTTCTTTTGCTTACAGTCTAAAGCTGAGAAGAAACAAGAAAAATCTCCATAAGTAAAATTGAAAAATTAAGTCAGTCTTAAAACTGAAGAGATAGTTAAAAAACTTTCATTTATAGTAGTGCTGAAAAGCACTATTTATTTCCCCTTATTATGCCATATTGAATTGCAATCTAAATTAATAAAAGTTGTAACATGCATCAAGCTCTAAAGATTATTTAAAATGCAGGTAACTTTTTTTTTTTGTTTGTTTTTTATTTAAGATCTTTATAGATGAAAACAAGCAATATCAGCCAGGTCATAACTGATCTTAAACATTAAGTCTTATTACCAGCCAGCACTAGTAACTTAGGGCATTTATACACATACTTTTCTGTCCCAAGATGCACTGGAGATCCGCCGCTTTGGAGCAGACTCAATTAATCTAGTCTGCTCTGCACAGGAGCTGAGGCGAACTGCACTGTGCTGCATGTAGTTGTATAAGCAGCGAAATGCACAGCAGCATGCTGAAAACGGTGGCAGTTCACTTTTGAACTACAGCACTTCCAAGATGGTGTTTTAGTTCAAAAGCATGCCACTGCCATTTTCTCAGAGCTGACGTGCATTTCGCCACTTATACAACTGCAAGCATTGCAGCACCAGGCACTTTTCAAAGCACCTGGTGCTGCAGCGCTTACATATGTAAGAATGCCCTTATTGTAGAATGATATGGAATTACTTAATGACAGTTTATAATTCCCTTTCATTCTTAACATCATCTCAGACACAGAATCATTATTCATTACTGTAGTTCAAACTATGTTGTAAAAATACACATACATTCAATCAAGTTACATCTTTCAAACTAACATCAGTGAGAATTTCCATCTGCAAGGGATACTTGTGTACATCTGTTACATCATCACGAATGCCTGGCTCACTTGTTCTCATCATAAAAGTGCCAAATGGGAGGAAAAAAGGTTTGGTCCTGTCCTGTCTCTATGGAATTCTGAGATGAAGCTTCCTTAACACTCCTGTCTATTTGAATGCTAAAAGAAATCATAAGAAAACATTATTATCCCATTGCAAAAGGTCTGTAGATATCAGGACAATGCAGTGATGCAAGGCTGCATGCTGAATCATTTTCTTACCAGCTGTTTGAACTATATATGTAACCATGTAGCACGTAGATTCAATTTGGATTAAGAACGTCTGGACCCTCTGGGGGAGAAGGAATAAAAGTCTACAAAGAATCATTGCAGGGAAAATTCTCAGAACAACCCAAGTTGGGAAGACACTTTAAACTGAAGTTTACATTATAATCACAACACAATCTTCCAATATAGCCAAGAAGTGCAAATTTGAGTTGTTCAGAAGGGTAGGAACTCTATCTATATCCCTGTTGCAAAGCAAGAACATTGACCCTAAAAGCACAGAAATCCCAAAGTAACAGAAGTACTATCAGCATCTAATTCTTGCAGTCTCTCTCTTTTACAAGTCAAGTTTGCTTCACCACACCATAGGAAAATGTCACAAAGACAACTAACTACTCTCAGCAATCTAACAAAGACTCCTCTGCTTAAGATTTCACATCAGTTGTGAAAACCTCAAGCACAAGACTGCAGCTTTGTATTTTTCTTTTACAAAAGTTTAACATTCAGAAAGACCCTGTCCTAGCCCAAAATGTTCTGTTGGAATAGCAGTGCTGGTTACATGCATGAAAAGACAAGGCTTGTAGCCAAGCACAGCTCTGAGAGCAAAACCCTTAACGAAGATGCAACTGTTGTTAGAAAGTAATTTGGTGACAGAAAAACTCCTGCCAGCAGAGACTGCATCCATACCACAGCTTTGCTGCCCTTGTTAAGGTAGCAGCAACCCTACAGCACAGATGAAGCTAAACACAGGCTCTTTCCAGACAAGCACATCTTCTGAACCCAGGTCTCAGCTCAGTAATCTAAACTAAACTAAGGGATGGGACAGCACCAATCCTAAATCCCTCCCAGTAGAAAGAAAGTGAAAAATTCTGTACTTCCAATTCCCTGTCATTACAGCTTCAGAGCCCTGCTGTTCAGAGGGGGACACAGAAACAAGTTCCTGACTGAGGTGGAGGAATACCTTCAAATAATCATATTGCTGTGAAAAATGAGCGAGAGGAAGGAATAAAATGACAGCTGCAAACTGGCTGGAAACAATAACGAGGGAAGTTACTGAAAAGTAAGGAGAAAACTTGAGGGGAGCAGAGAATTAAAATTAAGACACCAGAAGTGTACAAAAGAAGCATGAAAGTGACTCACAGAAGGCTTGAAGGAATTCTGTTAGGAGATGGGACACTACAGTGTTCTCTTTGTTGGCACTAAATTAATAGACATTTGGACAGAAAAGTCAGTAAGAATTTTTAAATCCTCTTGGAAAAAGTGAAAGCGTGTTCCAGGTAGCAGGCGGTGTCCTTAAATGTTTTGTGCTCAATCACATTTTCTAGTTTCTATAATAAAGAAGTATATCTCTCGCAGGTTTTAGAAAAGCATAAGTTTCACAGGAGAAGCAGCCATTAAATCAATGGGTTAACATTTCATACACCACACTATTGGTACCAGCCTCTCCTGAGAACAGCCTTCTGGAGAGAGAAGACCAAGTACTGAAGCCTAGGAACTAATGCGTCTGTAGAGAACTTGTAGCCTAACCCTTGGCCCATCTGACCAAGGTGGAAATGATCACAGTAGCTTCGCCCCTCTGAACCTTGTAGGCTGCCACATGAAAGGGAGCAGTTGTTGGAACCAACAGGAAAACTAGGGAGCCACTAAAACTACAATGTATCCATGTAAACTGTTTCCAAGATCACTTAGCAGCTGCTAACTACAAAATATCAGCATTGATATAAAACTAACAAAATATCAGCACTGAAGAAACGATTTTTACAGAGGTTCAAGAAAAAGAGGGAAAGAAAAAAACCCATATGGTCTCATTCACCTACTAGATGGACCAATTATGAAAAACTTAAGACTGAAAATAGGCTTGATGCAAGATGTAAAGGAAGGATATCTGATCACCACTGATACATGGTCCTTCTCAGAGACTGGAACACTGGATTAGTTCAGCAAGAGACAGACAGAAAACAACTAACGGACAGCAATGCAAATGTTAAACCTGGCTACGAGCTGAAGGAGATATTTCCTACCCCTACTTTCAGTGAGGACACCTGTTGTATTTTTTAAGGCATAAACACAGCATAAACATGCTCAAGTCCCAGCCAGTGAATCCGAAAGGAGAGAATAAAAGTTTTGATAAAGTTTGACTAGAGAACGAACCATCATCAGTGACTGCAAAACTTACTTGGCTTTAATCATTTAAGCACTTGATATTAGTAAATTCACTTAAGAGTCTTGTGCACACATGTGCATATGCACACATTCACATGCTGTTCTGGGTCTTGTGCTATAGTGATACAATGCAATAACCCAAAAATGGAACCCAGCAAAGAAAAAAGGCCACTTCAAGCCTTACTGTTAGGTAAAAATCAAACCTACGTTACTACATAAGATTTTGGGATCACAGTGCTGATTGGGTGGTTTTACTTCAGTTTACCTTTAGTTCCTAGCAGTTTCCACATAAATTATTGCCCCCCTCCCCCCCAAGCAGCAGGCTGGTAAACCCTCTCAGGAGAGTGGCCTAAAATGCTGTATCCTCGTAAGAGTCATGGTAGTTCCTTTAAGATTAGGATTAGGCAATTTGTCAGAGAGTGGTAAGAAAGCTTGCACTGCCATTACTTGTTATGCCTATTTTGTGGCTAGGGAGATGTAATCTATAGAAGCTGATATGATCTGTCATAGGCACCCCATTCTCTATAAAAGTCTCTCTGAAATGCACCTCTTCCTTTCAAAGAAAGTCCCTGTTGTGGAAGTTGCGGCTGCTTAAAGATGTGTGCACTCCAACTAGACCCACCATTTCATCAAAACCTCTGATTCCACATGCCAGAAGGCAGAGAACAACCAATTTTAAAACCAGAAGAAGATAATTAAATATTTGAAAATATCATATTAAGGAGCTGAAGTTCCATTAAAAATATATATTTTTTTAACAGAATGTGTTAGGTAGGAGCATAGGGACAGTTTAGCAAGAAACACCATAACAGATGGAGGTGGAAGACTAAAATATATACCCAATATGAATGGGGAACATAAATTGTGTAGGAAACTCATTATGATCTCTGTTGCGGGTCTTTTTATTCAATGAGATTGAATGTATAACATTAGGACTTCACTAATTGGAGGTGCTCTCTTTACTTCAAAAGCACAAAAAAAAGACTAACTGGGACTTCAATACTTTTCTTAAATAAGTTTTCCTAGTGAAATATTAATATTAAAACCACACTACAATTAAACAGTCAGATCTTACCCATCTGTTATTTCTTTGCTTACTGGATAATTTGCCAAAATTCAGTCATTTGTAACGTCTCTCCCAGTTATTACTGAAAATTAGTATGGTTCAAATGTACATCAAGATATTGTTACCTACAGTAATTTGTAAACCAGAGGATTTTATTCCATATTCCTGACAATATTAATACATTTGCTCATTTTTTGCTGGCTGATCAATTATGAATATCACGACTGCAAAATAAAGACATTCCAGACGGTATCTCTTGCTCATCCTCTTTGCTCGAAGGGAGCACAAGTAGGCACTGCTGTACTTCACAAGAGCAGCAGCAGAAAAAAACAAATGGATTCTCATCTGTAGGAGCAGAAAGAAAAGGATGAAAGCAGTGATGAAAGCCAGTAACAGACAGGGATAAGAGGACTTAAGTCAGGGGAGAAAAAGTAGAAGGGCAAAGAGAAGGTTGGGGAGACAGAAGGAGAACCTTGGTGTACAAGACCTCAGAAGGGGAAAAACAGGAGAACTATGTACTTTGAAGATGCTGGAGAAGTCTGTCTACCATTCCTTGACTGCCAGGAAGAACAAAGCTGTCATTTGCAAGACTCCAGGAGCTGACAGTAATCTTCCAGACTTTTTCCAAAAATAGGTAGGAGAAAGGAACCTGGCATCTTCTAGAGGTGAAGGACTCCAACAATTTCCAGATTGTGCAAACGTGTATTTTACAGCTGGAAAAACTGTATCAAGTTCTTGAAATGGATTTCCAATTAAAACACTGCAAATGCAAATCAGGCAACCGTACATACAAACAGACCTAGCCAGTCATTTGTGACTATGGCTACAAAGCAATGCAACCATAATTGGTAGCCATCCAGGCAAATCAGATCTGTAATTAAACAGTTTATTTTCAATGGCCAAGAGCCTAGCAAGTTTCAATCTTGCTTGGAGACTGGGCCTTTTTTTCATTCCTCAAGCACTGGCAACTGTTTCTCTACATTCAGCATTTTAAATCTGAAAGAATAGTGTCTGCAATAGACTATTTTCTACAGGACAAGATTAAATTAAATATCCTGAAAAATACCAGAAAGCAGAATCTTCTAGTAAAAGTCCTATGATAATATGAATACTGAAAATATACACAGTCAAGTAGTGGGGAAAAAAAATGAAATTTCCTCAAGATGGATACATAAGGTAATGCAGTCCTGGGAAAGCAGCCTGCATGAATTATTGTATTTCTTTTCTTGAAAAGCAAAGCATATATAGTTCCCAAAGAACCTGTCTTATCACATAGGAACTAGAGTTCATGTTTGAATAAAATTAGGTAATTAAAGCAAGGACCCAGGACACAATTTCAGCTAATAATTTATTTAACTGTCATAGTAATATTTATTTTTAAAAGTGCAAAGTAGTAAAAAAGTAACCTCAAAGCTTTATGAAAGCTGGAAAAATCTCTAACAAAATCAGCACATTCACACTGCCTGAAATCTGAAGCCAATTAATTGCAGACAATGCTCATCTCAAACTTTCTTTTTACACTGAGCCCCGTCTCTCTAACAGCATAAACTGGGTTCTTGCACTGCAACAAGAACAGAGTGCTCTAGTCAGGTCCTCTATCGCTAAGAGCATCCTACAAATGCACACACCAGTACAGTACCTTTACTGTACACTGTGAACCATCAAATGGAAACCATATTCAGCTCCTGTAAGCTTTTTCAGTCAACTGATATAGATCTATTTCTTAATCTTTAGATTAATTTAATCTTCATAGAACTATGAAGATTAAAGTAAAACTACATTCTATTTACGTGGTCTTCTAATACAATTAAACTCTCTACACTGCTGGTATCAACCTATGGTCTGTGTCAGATTTAAAGGTACTTAAGTTCTTCATGATCAGATTCGTACTCTATAGATCATAAGGGTTTTAGGTTTTACAAAATTACATTTCTAACTCCAGAAGCAAGAAAAACTTTCAAGTGCAAATAATGGAAAACTCAGCTGTTTTGGTAAAGTTTGCCAACAGCTTAAAATATGTCTACGAAATATGAGCTGTCCACAATCTCAGTAGTGTATTATATCCAGTTTCTACACAGTGCTGCTCAACAATAAAGTTGCAAAGCACTTTGGAAATCAGTCAATTTCCTCTATTTTATAGAAGGGAAAAAACTGAGGCATACAAAAGGTGAAGTGAATCTCAGATCACCCACAGATCTCTAAATCCCAAACTCCTGCTCTGTCGCCTAAGCCTGCAGTTCCCAAACTCTGACAGACTGAGTACCACCAATTTGAAATGATACAGCCTTAAGTACCAGCAGCAATTTTTTCATACACATAGCTACTAACAAACTATGTATTAAAACAACATAAAACAATGTTTTATGGTTACTGAACATTTTAATCAGGTATGGTAGCCATATGAAACAATTTTAAATTAGAAAAAAAAGAGTGTAAACCAGGGGTAGGCAACATTTTTGGCCAGAATATTGAAAAAAACCCCACAATGTATATACCCTGTAAGGTGCCGGACTGTGGGCACATCAGAAAAACAAAACTGGGTACATGGCAGGACGCACTGCACATTAATACAGTTAATAATAATAAATGTTTTTTAAACAGTAAATACCAGGTTTTATAAAAATTCTAAACCTGGTGACAATAAATAAAGCTTCATACACTACCTTTATTCTTGTGTATTCTTTTTTAAGCATGTTGTGATGGGGCAGGGGGAGGGAGGGAGAAGACAGAGAGGGCGTTGCTGCAGGCAGGCTGGCCCTGCCCGGCTCTTGGGAAGGTAGCAGCCAGAGGAGGGGGGGCGGAGGGGGGGGGATGTCCCAGGGTTCTACAGACTCAGGCCACAGTGGGGGTGCTCAGCAGCACCGGAGGTGGGGCTTGGCCCAGGCCGTGCAGCTCCGCGCGGGTGGGGTGCAGCCGTCCTGCCCACAGGGGAATGCCGCCTGGCTGGGGCAGGACGCAAGGCTTGGGGGTGCTCCCTGCTTGGCCTGTGCACACCAGGTGCAGCACGAGCAGTGAAGAATCCCCAGAGCTGCAGCAGGGACTCCCTGGGCAGAATGCCATGTGCCTGCTGCCACCAGGCAGGCAGAGGCACTCAGCCAGCATGCGGTATGAGGCAGCGGCAGTGGGTGGGGAGGGGCTGTGCGCACTCCAGGGCAGGCATGGGCAGCATGTGCCCCCATGCCTGCCCCAGGGTGAGTACAACAGCAGAAGGGCCCCCACACCCTGCTGCCTCTGGAGGTCCTCACATCCCATGCAGGTCCAGAGGCAGCACTACGTGGCGCAGAGCCCTGCACACAGATCCAGGGGCACATGCCCCCCATACCTACCCTGGGGTGCACACAGGAGGGGGACCCCCCCCTGCATTCCTGGAAAGGCCCAGGCCGCCTTTGTGCTGGTCCTGCCACAGAGACAGGGCAAGCTGGCCTGAGGGGAGAAAATCCCCAAGAAGCAGCAGGCTGCTGCTGCCCTCTGCACTGAGCTACAGCTGACTCCAGAGGTGCACCGCATGCCATGTGCCTGCCACCACTGGGCAGGCAGAGAATGCAGTGCAGCCAGCACACGGCAGACGCACAGCATCGCGCGAGGCTCTCAGGCCAGTGGCCATCACACAGCAGCAGCCCACCTCTGCCCCATGCACAGAACCAGGGGGGGGCATGTGCCCCCCATCCCTGCCCCAGGGTGTGTGCAATGGTGGGAATCCCCCCCCCATGCCCCTGGATGAGCTGCCCGGGCTCTGACCATTGCACCACCCATCCCAGGGGCCCATTCACCCGTCCCTGCCTCTGCTCCCCTACCTCCTTCACGGTGGAGGCCTTAATCTGCACCCCCCTCCCCCCCAACACACTTACCTAGTGGGTTCTGTATTCCTGGCCATGTACAGCAGGCCATGTGCAGCAGGCTGCTGCTGGCTCTGGGTGTGTGCAGCCCCTCCCCCCAGCCCACGTACCACTTAACATGTACCACAGTTTGGGAACCATTGTCCTAAGCTACTGCGCATCCCCAGTTAAGATGTTAAATCTAACATAACTGTAAGAGCTGTATTTTCTAATAATTTAGGTGTGCAATTGTGAACACTTTTGTAATGACAACTGTCTCTACAAGCTGAATAACTATAGATAAGCAAAAGGTAAAAAAAAAAAAAAATCAATTAAAAAAACTAACCCAACCAACCCTATAAACCAGAGGTGGGCAATTATTTCGGCTTGAGGGCCACTTAACGAGTTTTGGTGAGTTGTCAAGGGCTGCATGGATAGCCCTGCCCCTTGACAGTTGCTTCACCCCCTGGTTGCCATATTGGGACTGGGGGTCCCACCCCCACAACCCATGACCTTTGCCACTGGAAATCCCTCTGCTTGCCACCTGGAAATACTCCTTTTGGAAAGGGAGGGTTTCCATCTTGGAACCAGAAAAAAAAAAAAAAAAGGAAAATCACACACAAGAAGTCAAACACCTACTATAATATATTTTAATTTTATCAGAAAAAAATATTTGTCATGATTTGTGTTTGAGTAGCATATATAGAGGGGATTGCATAATAAGCCAAAAATAAAGTCTTACTCTTGTATATTGTGTGTGGGGGGAGTGGGGTATGGTGAAGTGTGTGGGGGGGGTATGTGTGTGTATGGTAGGGTGTGGGGGAGTGTGGCAGAGGGGGGTGAGGCTGTGTGTTGCGGGGCATGGGGGGGTGTATATGTGGGGAGGTTGTGGGAGCAAGGTGTGGGTGTGTGAGGGAAGATGGGGGAGTGTGTGGGGGCTCCTCACACACTCCCGCACATGATGCGCAGCCCCTGCTGCCAGCAGCAGCAGGCAGGGGCACTCGGGGTGCTCATGCCCTGTACAGGCAGTGGCGCATGGCTCCAGCCAGCGCTGTGCATGGGGTCAGGAGCCCATCCTGCCCAGCCTGCCTCTATTATGGGGGCTCCACACAGTGTATGTGCAGCTCCCACACTCATGCAGCATCAGGGGAAGCCCCACATTGGAGCCGGCTGCCTTCCCTGCTCCCTGTTGTGCAGGTCCCAGGACTCTGCCGGGAGTGAAGGGAGCCCCCCATCTACTGTTTCCACATGGACTCCTGGGACCTGCACAGCAGCAAGTGATGAAGGCAGCCAGTGCGGGGCATCCCTCGGTGCTGTGCAAGTGCAGGAGCTGCACACGTGCTGCGTGGAGCCCCAACAAGAGGTGGACTAGGCATGCCGCGCTCTTCACCCCCATGCACAGTGCTGGTTGGTGCCATGTGCATACGCAGGGCACGAGTGCCTCAAGCGCCCCTGCCTGCTCCTTCTGCTGGCTGTGCACCATGTGGGGGAGTGTGTGGGGTGCTCCCACAACCTCCCCCCCCACCGCCTCTCACACCTGTGTTTTGCCCAGCCAAGCTCTGCAGTTCTGCCACTACCCTGGCCATGGGCTCCGCGCTGCTCCCAGCCCCACACAAATCGCTGCCCCCACCCAGTTGCAGCTTCCCCTTCAGCCCCTACTCCTTCCCTACCAGAGAAACCAAGCAGGTACTCCGGGGCGGCTGCAGTAGCAGCCCTACCAGAAGCTGCTACTGGCTGGGCCTTTTCTCCCACAAGAGTGGGAACAAGGCGCAATAAGATATGTTGGGGGTGGGAATGGTTTGGACAGAAGGGCTGGGTAGGATACAATTCTTTTGGTGGGGCCTGCAGGTCATATTTTGTCCACCCCTGCTTTATAAACACAACTCTAATACAAACTGTGGCAATAAAATGCCTCCATCTTTTCTCCACTGAATGATTCTGAAAACAGTAAATGTAACAAGTACTACCTAAGGCCCATATACTTCTATAAAATAAATGTATACTGATGGCTAGAAAATGATTTTTAGAGACTTGCTTTTAGGAACTGGCTTGTAGGTAGAGTAAATATTGCATTATAACAATGGTCCAGGGGAATGGCAAGGGTTAACTGGTTTCTAAAAGTCTATTTGTGATAAAGTTTCATGTTCTCAGCCTTCAAGGCGGAGACTGTATCTGAAGCCAGGAGACAGACAGGCTGGAAAACTGAAAACATGTCCTGAAAACTCGTAACAAGAAATAAGGAACCTGCAGAATTGGCACTGGGTCACAGTGACCAGCTGCAAAGCACCTGGGATTTTTGGTTTTGGTGAAATGACCAAAACAGAAGGCTGGGGATCCTCAATTAAGACACCAGTGAATGACCAAATTAAGATGTACGCATATGATAACGTTTGAGAAACAAAGGGATGTGCTGGCAGGATGGAATGTGGACAGAATGACGACCACAGGGGAACCAATCAACAGTACCTGGAAATGGAGTCATCATGACAGAAAGAACACAAAAGGAGGGATTTTTAGAGCAGCAGGGGGGATCTTGAGGGCGTGGGCAGAAGGCACACCACCAGTCTGTCTCGTCCACCCCACAGGAGTTGGGCATTGGCCCTCAACCTCCAAGACTGCAGATACCTGACATTCAAGTAAAGAATCACAGGGTGACGCTCACATATTGGCCAGGCATACTGCCCTGTGAAAACCCTGGAACTGGTAGGTAAGTAGGGTTGGGGTAGGAGAGGGGGGTTGTTTACTTTTCCTGCATTACTCTTATCTTCTATCGCTGTCTATCAATAAAATTTGCCTATTATCAAATGGAAAAAGTTATGGTCAGTCTGAGGATTTGGATCTGCCTAAAACAAGATGGCAGGACTGGGTCGTAAATCCAGTGCCAACATATACCACCTGCAGACTTTGTCCAAACTTTCTGTTGTTGTTAACAAGAGATTCATTTTTAAATCCTATGACCCTGCCTTCACGGGCCCAGTCTACAAACCATAATTAAAAATGTTTGGCTCTCCTCACAGAAAAAGTTTGACACCACTGTTTTACAAATCTGAAAATAATTAATATAAAACACTATAGTATATTGTGTATATCTGTGGATTAAGATGTGGGGGCACTGCCTCTTATCAGTTAGTATACAGACTTTCTATACTTGTTTTTCTACATAGTGATAACCCAATGCCTTTCCTATTACCTAGTAGGTATGCATATTCTAGGCTTTTCATCTATTTTCCTCAGTCCTATCCCTTTGTTTCCCTACCTTTCACACCTTTTTCCCCACTACAGCCCACAACAAGTCCCACTGACTTCTGTAATGCTCTGTGCAAGTACTAGAATTCACGTATAGACAACCATCTGCAGGATCAGGGCTTTACATCTTATTCTAGATCATAATACAAAATATTCAAGGGACTCTATCCAGCATGAGATCTAGCTATTTTAATAAAAATATATTAAAAGTAGCCTCAGATACAACACATGATCTGAGCCTGCAAGAGGCCAAGCTCATCCCATAGGCCCACAACCAAACAATTCTGGCTCTGTGAACCACTGGGAAACTAACTACGCAATATACTCTTAGCTGTATAAGCAATAAAATCACTCATCTATTTCAACTCTACTACTCTAAGGGTGGCATCTAATGATGGACAGGTAAAAATTACCTGTCCAAATACTTTAAATTGTCCTGTCCCTTTAAAAAAAGGGCCAGTAGCTATATTTGGGGTATGAGTGAAAGTTCCACAGCTTACAGCTTTGTTTACATACCTGGAATGCTAAATTCAAGAGTCAGTAGGAATGAAAACCAGACATGAAAAATGGACAAACAGCAACAGCTATATGCTTACGGGTTGCTGAAATTCAAATTTTGTGCATCAGAGAAAGCTTCAAAACTATTTTTTGGATTAACATGATTTTGTCCAGTCTGATGAGGAAAATGCATCATAGACAGACTTGCTTTTTACATCTGTAACAAAACATACCTGTCCCAGTCAAAAGTCCAGCACTCTTCTTTCGTGCATAAGCGCGTAAGTGGTTGGACAGGCTAACAGCACTTGTAAACGTCGTATTGCAATGCACACACGTTCTAAGCTTCACAGGCATACCTATCATTCAAAAGAAAACTATAATCCAGTTCTCTCTTCAAAAAATGAAATTCTCAAAGCGTTGTAAAAAGTTTTCTGTAATAAAGATGGTTTAAAATATATTCACTGCATTGATGCAATTGTTTAGTATATTAGAAAGATCTAAATTAACCACTATTTACTTCTCTACATACTGTTTAGAGCCAAACCATGTTAATTTCAGAAAGAAAAAGAGGGGGGCAACTTGAAACCCCCTGCAAGCTTCTCTGGATTTAACACCTATTATCACTTTCCTCCTGATCTCCACATTATGCAGATGATTTCCTAACCCCAAAATACAATCCTGTGATTTGAATAGCACAATTCTGTTGAGAAGTTTCAAAGCCTGCAACATTCCCAATAAGGAGAATTAAAAAAGTCTAGTTGACAAAGTGGTAATTAAAGTGTTTTACCCACAAGACTGTAAAAGGCTCAATACTAAATTAGGCTGCTGATGAAGGCTGGGAGAAAAGGTGGTAAAACACACCACTGAACAGCTGTTAGACAAAACATTTTATTCAGTGCATTTTATGTTCATTACTTTGGATGCGCAATCAATAATGAAAGTTAATGATTTGAAGTTTTTTGCTAAAATCTTTGTGCTAAATAAATGATCAACAAAGTAACATCTTAGTTATCGCAGGAAAGAAAACATAGTGAAACAATACTAAACTCCTCACTTACCAGACAAAGAAACCATTATAATTGTTTCTCCCTCAATGTTACCATAACACCACAAAGTGTTTTCTTTCACTTTATCAAAAATACATTAATCTTGGTCAATGCAGTCAACTATTATTTTTTTATTTTCTATATGCTACGAGACTGTTTAATAATTAGTTGGGGAAGCTTCTATTTGCAGGATGAAAAGTATCCTATTACCCAGCAGCCCACAGAAAAAAATGGTTTTCAGGAAAGTGACAGAAGAATGTCTGGTTCAAAAACAATGTTTAAATGGAAACTACATTAAAGATAAGTGGAATAACAATTTTTGCTTAGGAAACAACCTAAGAGTTTTTCTTATTAAATCAACGGTTATAGGAGGTTAGTTGTCAAATTCTACTACCTTAGATCGCAAGTAATTCAGGGGCCCCATTTAAAATTGTTAGTATTATGCAAGTATAGGCTCATTATTACTTGATTTTGCAATACGGCCAAATAGGTGGCACCTAACATTCACTAGTAAAATATTAAACACAAAGCAGTATACACTATGCCAGGTTTGGAAAACTGTCTACTCTGGTTTTCTAAATAGAGTAAACCTGCCAAATATACACTTTCTTGTCAGGCAACCTCCCCTTCTTTAAGGGACAACCAAAAATACCCACGAGCATTGAATACAATTCTGTTCCACCTTTATAAGGCCATTTTGGAAAGCAACCTTTGTTAAGGAACTGACTGACAGACCTCACCTGAGTGGTAAAGACAACTTCTATTGCAGAAGCAAGATGTTTTTCATAAAGATAAGAATACAGGTGAACAACTATTAAGCACTGCACTGCCAGATTTACTTTCCTCACTAGATAACATCAAGAGAACCAGCAAAACAAAAACGTTGATCCTGTACGCCAATATAAAGGATATTGCAGTACTATAAGGTGGTGCCCAAACTAGGAGCAGAAACATGCTAACTTTATATACACATAAGTGTTATCAAAGGATGCTAGAAGTGTTTCCCCGACAGTGGAAACAGATAGTGTGCGACAGCTGTGTAAAGAACATTTTTCAAAGCTGTGCTAAGGAGTATCTAGAAAGCAGTCTTAAAATTGCAGAATTGTTTTGTCAGCACAATTCTCAGGGGAAAAAAAAATCTGTCCACAACAAGTCAGGAATTGCGTGTTAGAACCCTGCAGGCAACAACTGTATTCAGAGCTCTAACTAGCACAGTTCTTCTCCCAGGTTAGACAGGACCGAAGAGAACAGCAGTTTCTCACACCAGCCACAGTTTTATAACAGACATGCATTAATTTACACAGAAAGAGTATGTTTGCCTAACATGTTGGTATTATTCAATAACAGTTCATCATTTTGAAATACCATGCCATTGTAATACCGACAAATAGTCCTGTCAGTTTGGATAAATGTTGCTTTTACATGAACTAGTGTTTGGAAAAATCTAATGTTTGCATTCAGCTATTTCAACTGATTTTGGGGGGAGTAATATATTTTGCAAACCAATTATGCTTTGGTTTTAATTTTTTGCTCATTTATGGCCCCTTTTTAAATTTACGCACCTACCTAAATGCAGAAAAAGAATTATATTCCATGAGAGAGGTCTCAGTACTGATGAACACTAATATCAGGAAGGTTACTCAAGAAAAGCTCATTGTACTCTTTCCTCATTTAATACTTGGCAAAGTAAGGAAAAAAGTTGAATATGGTTCTAAGAAAATATTCTACACTGGCAAACACATTCTAATAAATAAAAAACTCTTTGGAAGTATTTTTAGCCAGAAATGTCCTCTTACCTGACTGCATAGTCAAGTCCATTTTTTGTGGTTGATACATCAATGGACCGTCTTCATTTAATGGAAGAACACATTTCTGAACAAACCTCTTTCTTGCAGTTTGATTATGAATCTTTTGCGGAGAAATATCAGGATTCCTTTCTTCTCCTAACCTTTTATTTTTCAGAAGTTCTATCAGTGTAAGTGACTGATTTTTTTTTTCATCATGCAGTACTGTTTTTGTTTCATCACATTCATTTAGGAAATTCAGCCCTTCTTCCTCTGATGCAGACACTGATATATCTTCAGTCTTTAGGCCATTACGGTATGCTTCAAGAGGTATAACATTTTGAGATAAAAAGTCATCATTTGATGCAAGTTTCTGAGCGACAAATGGTCTGGGAATAATACGGCGACTGTTCAATGCCTTTAGGATTTTTTCATATTTCTCTTCATTTTGCATCATCTCATTTAGAACACAGATTGGAGACTTGTGCGCATCCCACTTGGTTTTGCCAAGCCTTTTCAGGTGTCCTCGCACATGATTAGACAATCCAATTTTAGTATCAAACCAACCTCCACAGAGCTGGCACGTGTGTTCAGAAGAAGTTTCAGATTTCTCAATAGCTAAAAAGGAAAATAATTATTTATATTTTTTTCAACCATTTTGCTCTACATAATTACATTAACTATGGTAAAATTTTAATACCAAGTGTAAAAAAAAAGCTTTCAGAATGACTTATTTTTATATTCAAAAGACAATTTAATCCCCATTCATTGCACACCCGAACTAAGAAACCGTACCTTTTCTAACTCGTTTAACAGGAGTTCCTGTTCCAGTTCTTTTGAAATGCTGCATTTTGTCACTTGTTGCTATCTGCTCTGGTGAAACAACATGACGGGCTTCATAGCTTAATCCAGCTCTGTGAAGATGTCCACGGACATGATTAGACAATCCAACACCTGTTTCAAATGTTGCTGGACAGTATGGGCAGGACTTCTTCTCAAGTGACAAATCAGTCCAATGAAAAACTGAATTATGCTTTGGCAATGTCGTTCCTACATTTTCTAAGTTCTGAGGATCGTGTAAATCATGTAGGAAGTTACTACCCTCAGCATCTTCATAATACTCAAAATAAAAGCCATCGTTCTGCTCATAACTAAGAGAAGATTTATCACCAGCTTCACGATCCTCCATTTTACCTTTGAATATGGGGAATAGGTTTACATGCTCCTGATTAATATCAGTGTAAGACTCATCCTCCACAGACTGTGTAGTGTAATCACATAATTCAACATTATCCCATGAACTTTCATCCTCCGTTTCATAGCTGTCTTTTTTTTCAGCAGAGTTAAGTTTCTGTAAAACAACAACAGTCATTTTATGCAGAAAATCTGGATAGCAATCCAAATCCTCTCCTGTAACAGAGCCTTCCCTCTTGGATTCTTTAACCACTCTTTTTATAGCTACATGCCTATGATCTTTATAGCCTTCTGACCTTTTGGAATCAAGCTTATGACAATCCTTGATAAAACTATTATTATGGAAACTATTTGTTGAATATAAACATAAAGAACTGACAGAGCTTGACTCTTCCTTTTTAAAATGTAAAGGATAAGAGTCACTAGATTTTTTAATCATTCTGTTGTTTTCATATTTGTGTCTATGAAAATAATTACTACTTGCTTTGACACTAGCTTTCTGCTTTGCTGTTTGATGAAAATATTTAGATTTTTGGTCAACGCTATTTCTAATAAAAATAGCCTTGTTGGTAGAATTTAGATTGCACACACTTACAGCTGATTGTGAAACGCTTTTCCGAGCCTTCTGTATCCTGTGGGGCCTCTTGTGAAGTTTTGCGAAGTTACTGGATTGTGAAGTTGAGCCAAATGATCTCTTTACATCTTGTTTTAAAACAGAGTTCTTTGGAAATGTAGATGATTGTTTGATCAACTGTTTAGTTCTGCTACCAAAATCTAAAGGTTCTTCAATTACACTACTTTTCCTTTTTTCTAATTTAAGATGGCTGCCAAAAGGATCAATACATGAAGCTGGATGCAAGTATTCCATATGTTTTTTTAAAATGCTTCTGGCAGACGTAACGAATGGACACATCTTGCACATATATGTAGATGACTTTTTTGATGACCCTAGATATGGGTCTTTCATTGAAGTCTTTTTCTGTGTTTTCCTCTGGGACATATCACCACTGATGATTGAACACTTCACTACTGCTCCATGAGCAATACCTCTATGGCATTCCAATTCATTTTCTGTCACAGCCATGAAGTTGCACTCCTCACAACAGTAGTATCTTTTATCTTTTTCATGGGTTTTAGCATGCTGCACAAATGTTTTGGGACAATTAGTACCAAATACACACTGAGGACACTGTAAACGTGCACTTCTACCCTCATCCTGGAGTTCTTTCAACTCACGGATTTCTTCCATCAATTTTTGCCTTCTTTCCTGGTGAATTATCATATGTTTAAGAAGTGAATTACGATCTCGAAAGGTCCGTCCACATTCCCTGCATGCATAGGGCCTCGGGACATTGAGATGACGGAAATGACTATTTCCATCTAAATGATACATCATATGCCTATGCAGGTGTTTCTTCTCCCTAAAATTCACATTGCACTTTGTACAGGGATAAAACGATGGTTCATCAGTACTGAAAGTGGATGGTGATTCTGAATCACTCTGTTCACATTTGTTTTTTAAAGTATTAGAAAGAAAAGTGCCAGTGTGAACAGGAGAAGTATCTTCTGCACATTTATTAGTGGGACTATAAATCAATTGTTGGATAGCGTCCACAGCTTCCAACTCCTCATCTGTTGATTCAGGCTTCACTTTTGTCAGTGCATATTTTTGTGGTTCTACTACTTGTAGTTCTTCATTCTGCTCTAAAAAATCAACATTTAGTAATTTTGATTTACTGGGAACATAATTTGAATCACTAAAACAGTCCTCAGTATACCGTGTTATTTTGCTAACATCCATCTTTCTTTTTCTTTTTTTCTCTAGACCTACTTTACAGTGAACAGGAGACTTCTCTATTGTTTCTTCATTTGTCATAAGAAATTGTATGAACTCTTTCTGAGGATCCCAGCTGGGATCACTTCCCGATCTGAAACTACCTGTACCTGAGGAAACACCTGTTAACGTATTGACACAATCATCTTTTACTAGTAAACCTTTGCCATCTTCACACACTTCTACTTCACCTATTAAAGTGCTATCTACACTATTTCCTACAGATTTCTGCGTATCACAACCAACTGAAGCAGAGGTAGGTAGATTTTTAATGGAATGAGTCAGGTTCTTCGCATGTGCTACATCAGGTAACAAAAATAAAACTTGGTGCTGACTTGACTTCTGCGTTGTACTCTTTGCAGGCAGCTGAAGGTCGTGAACCACTGTCAAAGTTGAACACGAATCTGTATGATGACCCATAGGTTGCCCAGTGGTTAATGAAGCACCGCCTTTATTCATAATAGAAGTCTTAGTTAAGGTGGAGTGTGAAACTGGTCCATTAACTGCAGTTCCTTTCGGCAAGATAAAGTTTTCACTAGAAACAGTAGGAGCACCAGTATGTATAAATAGAGAAGTCTGGCCTCCGCTTAAGGCTTTTTCAGATCTGTCCCTTGATAGCTCTTCAGGCAGAGTCAATGTATCATTATTCTGAAATGACGTTTCGCTCTCTTGTGATTTAGGAATGCCACCCTTTTCCTCAGAGATAAAGTTGTCATCATCTAGGAATTCTTCTTTAGCACCAGTAATTTCAGTATTTGTATTTGAATCATCCATATTGCTGATCTGTCCATTAAGTACAATTTACACTAAAATACAAAAAATATAGCAGTTAGATATTCCTAGAAATAATGGATAATGGTGATTTTTAATTTGATTCAATTTCTCTAGCAGTTTGTCATTTTGATCAGAGGTTTAGGGCTATAATCTGAACAGTCACTTTGAATTTCTTAAAAACAATTGTTATCATTTAAGATATTCAAAGCAGAATGCTTTCACGTTTACTTTGAAAAAACAAATAAAGTTAATATATTAAACCCTAATATTCATACAAGATTGATCATGTAAGCGCTTAACTTTAAAACTTGAATATTAAACAGCCTCTATACCTTGAGATATAGTGTGTTATACTGCAAGGTATAAATTACAGGTATAATGTGTTACCCTAAGGCAGGGGCGGGCAAAGTTTGGTCCATAGGCCGGATCCGGGCAGCAGTGGACTCCATTTCCCAGCATCCCCTGCCTGCATGGCTGGGGCTGGTCTCCATGGAGACCCCAGCCACAGCTGCACTGTGATAGTGCAAGGCTGAGGCTGTTATGGAGACCAGCCCCAGCTACACTGGCAAGGCGTGGGCCAGGACAGGGGGCTGTTCCCGAGCCCTGGGATCTTGCTGTGGGGGCAGCCTGGTCCGGAGCTAGGGCAGATCCACAGTCTGCAGCCTGCATGCTTGGGGCAAGGGTGTGCGGGCAGCAGATCATGGCTCTGCCCCTGCTCAGGACCACACTGTCACCCATTGCTGCAAGGAGCCAGGGTTGAGCTGCAGTCCGCTACCTGCACATCCCTGCCCAGAGTGTGCAAGCTGCAGATCACAGCTGTGCACCAGCTGCTTGCAGCAGTGACACTGTGGTTCCAAGCAGGGGCAGCACCATGATCTGCTGCCTGTGTACCCCTGCGCTAAGTGGTGTGCTGCAGTTCTGCCCTGGCCCCGGACCACGCTGCCCCCACTGCAAGATCCCAGGGTTTCAGAGCAGCGCCCTGCCCTGCCAGCATGGCTGGGGCCAGTTTCAACAGCAACCCCAGCCTTGTGCTATATCACAGTGCATCTGCGGCTGGGATCTCCATAGAGACCAGCCCCAGCCTTATGGGCGGGGGCTGCTGGGAAACGGAGTCTGGCTGCCAGCCGGATCCACCATTTTGCCCACCTCTGCCCTAAGGGGAAGAAATACAAGATGGCAGATAGCAACCTTTTTTGAAATTCTGGACTCAAAAATTTCAGCCTAATCTAGTAGTCTTAATGTTGGATTATTCCCCTTTCCTTCTTTTAATATCCTATCATTGGTATTTGTTCATTAGGAAAAAAAAGGTATAAACAGACTTTGGCAGTTTAAAACCAATCAAGTTTAGGATCCCAGTCCTACAAACAATTGTGTGCGCGCGCTTAACTTTACTACCATGAGTATGGCCCACTAATTTCAATGGGATTACTCACAGCAGTAGATAGGGAAAGAGCCCAACTTCCTTTCTCCATATCTCTTGGGTTACCCCTTTATTTACATTTTTTTTTAAATGTACCATGCCCCCTTTTTAATGGTCAGATCTTAAACAGCCCATTTTCTAACCAAGCAAACGAGGACATTTGAAAGCAACTTTTAGAAGAATTTGGGGGCAGGGATGAATTTATATGGTACCTTAATTCCGATACAGCATGGAGAGTTGCATGCAGCTAGTAAGTCTGTCGTGGTGGAAGAGGAGGGGGAAGGGAACGGGCGTGGGGGGGGGGGGGAACAGATTAAGGCTCCCGCAGTGAGGGAAGGAGTGGGGTTGGAGCAGGTACTGCCTAGTCAGGGTGGGGCAGGGTGTGGGACAGAGCTGCAACTCATCGGGGGGGGGTGTGCAAATGTGTGCCCCCGGATGTGCGAGGGGTGGGCTGGTGCTGCTGTGAGCTGGGGCCAGGACAGTGACAGGCTCTTCCTGGCAGGGGTTGGGCTGGGCTTGGGGTGGGCAGCAGTGGCAGCACTAGGAGGGAGCTACGGTGGGGGGGGGTGGCTCCAGCCACCCCATAATTCACCATAGCCCCCCCAATCCCCTTCCCAGTGCTACCATTGCCCGCCCCGAGCCTGGTGCAGTCCAGTCCCCGCCAGGAAGAGCCTGGTGCAGCCCCAGCCCTAGCCTGCAGTGGCAACTGCCCCGCCCCACACAGATACTAGGGCACATGCTGCCCCCCACCCCCCCATGCCCTCCCAGGGTGTGCGCCACAGCTCTGTCCCATGCCCCACCCCACCTGTGCAGCACCTACCCCAGCCTCTGCCCCAGACTCAGCCCTACTCCCTCCCTCACCACGGGAGCCTTGACCTCCGCCCCCCCCACTCCTTCCCTCCACAACAGACTTATCAGCTGCACACAGATCCCCAAGCTGCCAAGCTGTGCTCCTCACTGCCTACATGGTGTGCTGAGGCTATACATGCACACGGGCCATTTATCAGCCACATCAGGCTGATTTCCGATACAGCCAATTTTCTTTATATCGGTGCCAATCCGATATCAGACAGATGTATTGGTGCACCTCTATTCATGTCATATCACAGTAACCATAAAAGCAGGCCTGTGTACTAGAATCAGTTACTGAATTCAAAGGTGTCTTGTAAGAAAAAGGAAGAAGAGAAATTGCTTCTGCCCTTTATTTCTCTCTTAGGACATATATGGTGGCCTGAAAGACCACATTAATGGCTATGGCAGCTGCCAGTCATCTTACCACAAAATATCTCACTTGCAAGCAGCCCTACAGTCTGGATCAGAGCGTGAAGCCCTGTCAGATGGCTTGTGGGGCTGCTCACAGGCTGGCAATTTAATGGTAGGACAAACAGTGGGTGCTGTGGCTCTGGGAGCTGCAATAATTACCACTATCCCTGCTTGCCCCACCACCAAATTTCCAGGTGACATGGGACCACAACCCAGGTCTAGCCTAGAGGCCCTGCACTCCAGATCCAAACCATGAACCAGCCATGCACCACTCAGCTGTGGGCCAGATAAGTTTCTTTTCTCTCTTCTGGGATTGTCAAAGTTAAACCATTTAAAGAGAGAGAAAAAGAGTTAATTGGAGGTTATCTACATGGGAAAGTTAAAGGTGAAGTAAAACCAGGGCATGAGTTCACAGTGTGTGAATTATTTCACACTAAGCCCTGGTGAGGTCAGTTATAAGCCAGATCCAAACTACCCAAGTGGTACTAACGGGTGCCTATACACATGCTTGGCGGTGTATAGGCAAGCATGGGAGGGCATTTTAATTAGAGTGGGTCCTGGAGAGCCACTCTAATTTAAACTCCATAGTGTCACGTGTACTAAGCCCCTATGTTTTTAAAAATGACTGTGGGATGTTTTAACTAAAGTTCATTCAATTAGCTTTAGTTAACGTGCCCCAGGGGCCATTTTTAAACCTGCGGGGTCTTATACATGTGATGCTGCAGCAACGCTAGAGTGTTCCAATTAGAACATGGACCAGACTCAACTCAAGGCTACTCCAACACATTCCAATTAGAATGCATTGAAGCACATGTATAGGCACCCAAGCTGTCTAATCCTATTCCCTCCTGTTCAAGTCCCTAAAAAGCAGACAGCACAAAGTGAATGGTGCGAAGGAAGAGGTGTAATTTGTGATTGAAATGAAATTATGTTATATATGAGGGACACAAGCAGAATCGAATAAGATCACACTTTGACTCTTAAATGTTGAATAAGCAGAATTGGACCTGACCTTTAGTGTTTTAACAGTGTACTTGTATAAGAGGTTCTTACTCTGATTACACACTGGAATAAGTTACTTTGAACTTGATACACATTAATGGCTTGTCTGCAGATGCAAGTCAGTGCACAATAAGCTAAGGTGTGAATTTACAGCACTCAACTGCTCTGCATTAAGTCCCACTTAGCAGACATTCTTAGTGTGTAGAGAGGGATTGTTTTTGCATGGATAAGTTACTGCTCAGTTGGCTAGGATGTTAACTTACACCAGTGTTTCTCAACCACTGGTGGGACACAAAGGTCATGTAGGTGGGACTTCAACTCATTTGAAAATGTCCATTAATGATTCATAAAATACTAAAATGCATGTAAACATAAAAATACACTTCTTGGAAAAAGTGGGATTTTGTTTTTATCATGGTGGGAACAGGTTTTTTTGACAAAATGGTTGGTGGGATGCAAGGTGCAAAAGGTTGAGAACCACTGGCTTACAGCATGCTAGCTACTCAGCTCTAATTCTACATGTATACCCTTAGAGGACAATAAGCAAAAGTGGATTAAACTCCCTTTTAGTATGCACTGAGAGCATACACGTGGGACTCAGGTAAGGAAGTAAGTGCACTGTAAAATGCACCACTAAGCACTAGTTTCCTTAGACAAACACACTTGGGAGTCATTGCAGAGCAAATACTGTGGGTTTGTGGCACACCAATTTACCCCTCAAATGATATATGCCCAAAAAGAGACACCAGTCACATTTGAGCTTTAATTTTTAACCTAAATTTAGTAATTAACATTTTGAATAAAACACCTGCTAAAGAGTCATTATCTACACTCCTTCTATTAAAGTGTTAGAACTCACAGCAAACATCCATGGCTCTTCCCAATGGTCCTTCACTAAAAACAAGGAAAGCCACACTTGACATCCTTATTACCTAAAGGAAAAAAAAGTTAAAAATACTTTAATCTTTATACATCATAAAGTGGTAAAATAGACCCAACATGTCTATTCTATCCTTTACAGTTCACTTTTAAGATATATTCCATAACCCCTTCCAATAGGAGCTGGCACAAATGCCTTGCCTCATGCAAATTCAGCTCCATCCCTACTTACCACATATTGGCACCAGTTTATAAGGACAGCAAAGCAGACTTATCAACCCACTTTTTTTTACCCCCCTCAACCTTCTGTTAAAAAAATACAAACAAACCACATTACTATTTAACATTCCCAGAATTTATTCTGTACAACCATATAGAAACTAAGTGGGACTAAAGACTATGAAGTGATAATATAATGAAAAAAGCTTTCCATCAGCAGCAGAATGACACAGAACAACCCCCATTTAAAATTATGGCAACAATCATCTCAATTATCAGACAAATATATGTAGTATGTTAAAAAAGCCATTGAACAAAGGAAAACAAATATAGTTAAACTAATTTAGCTCTGTTCTTACGCAAGCCTATGAACTAAACAAAATAATTAATTTTTAATCTTTCCAATCTGTAATTTCTAAAGATCTCTGCAGTTTTGAGATTGGCAAATTTCCATGGTAATAAAAATAGACTTCCAATAAGATCATATTCAGTGTTATCACCCTAAAATGGTGATAATGCAGCAGCCAGCAGGTGTCTTTACATCCCATACACAAGTTAAAAATGGGCAGCACAAACATTTGCTAAAAAGCAGCAGTGCAAATGTCAGTTAAAAGAAAAGCAAGTTTGAAGATGTACAACTCTTTTCCTATCAGATCTAACCAAATCAGCAAAACACATTACATTTTCAATAGTAGCTGGGTATTCAATAGTTCAGAAATAGAGTTTAATGTTTTTAATTTTTAAAAATTAATTATCCTTGAAAGATTTGTATTTACTTCATCTTATTATGTTCACAGAGGTAGACAAATGTATGCTCAGTTAATTTGAGAGCCTATATTAGCTTTTCTCAACAGGAAGCAACGTTGCTAACGAAGTGGTAAATTCAGTGTTAATGAGTGGCTTCACTGTTACCACCTCTGAGGTAAAACCTTCCATGTTCCACCCATCTGTTATGGTGTTAGGGGTTCAGAGAAAGAACAGACGCTTCCCATTTAAAGTAACTTCATTGGTACCCCCTGAACAGCAGGGTGGCAAACCGAGAATATCATGCCTGCTTGGAGATTGCAATCCTCATTATCAGAATGATTTCATGAAAACTTTCCACAAGTTTACATGATGAAGCTACAAAACGATGTTGTTGCATACGCACAACTGTAAACATATAAAGAATTTAGCACTTTAATTTTTTTCATGTTCTATAAGTTTAATAATTATGTAATTATTAAATCACTCAAGTGCCTCCAGACAGAAATTTACATCAGTATTATGACAAATAATTAGACAAATCATACCAGTTGTTTTTATTTTTCATAAACTTCTTCAGGTATTACCTATTTATGAAACTTAAGAAACAAACAGTCAGATCACCTATTCAAAAGATTCTCGTCTCAACACGGGTCATTCCATAGACTTCAACAGGCCCAAGATCTTTATTATAGCATCGGGTTTAATATTTTAATAATTTTATTTTAAGCTAGTGTCAGCAATTTCCCAGCTATTAAACAGACAAGCTGTAGTTTACTAACCTACAGCTATCACAGTACATAATAAGGTAACAGCCATGTGTAACAGCTGGTATTAGAGCTATCCAAAGGTGTAACTAAGTTTACTTACAATTTTAGGCATTCTTTTTCTAGATTCAAGACTGAAATCAATACTTAACCCTCCTGGCATGTGCTTAAGTATTAGATATACAATCACCTACTCTAATACCTGGAAATTTATGCCTAAATGATACACTAGGTTGAAAGGGTTTAATGCAGTTTTAAACTGAGATCTGAATGTGCTTAGGGGATATTCATTTGGTATCATACAACACGAAAGTTACTTATATTTACTGTACTTGCTTATCAACCCCTTAAACACTGAAGGATTTAAAGAGATTTATAAATGCTGAAAGTAACGAATATTGAATTTTGTGTCATACTAAGCATTATCTGCATTTTTCTAAGCAAGACAGCGGAGCCAATTTCAAATAAATAAATAAATAAAACGACATCTCCTGACAAAAATCTTGCATGACAAATCATTGATATTGCAACAGTGCCAAAATTATGGAAGGCACTATATAAAACCAAACCGATACAAACCTATCTTGAAAAGCTTTCACAGTTGTACTCATTGTCAAATCAGGCTCACAATGGTTGTGATATTATTTAAAACACTGTGTCATATTCTGCTCAGTTACTCCAGCTTTAAATCTGGAATAACTTTACCGCAGTTACTGTTAGTCTAGATTTATAGATGCAACCAATTATATTGTAATTACTCCAGATTCACACCAGCACAGCCAAGGGTAGAACATGTCCAATTACTGAACACCCTTCCCCCTCACAACTTCATTTATAAGTGGATTTAGAAAAGTAACTGTTATTTTTTTTAAATAAAATATTCATTTTTTAGAAAGCCATAATGAGTTTTACAGCTACAACTGCCTGTAGCCAGACACTAGAAGCATTAAAAAGTGCAAAGGTCAGATCTGTCTTCAAGATGACAGATCATCACTTAAATGCCTCAAGCTAATCTTATTGTCTTAAAAATCTCAAACATCAGTATTTTTGCAAACTATCAGCACTTGCTATAACACCCTTACTACACTACATCTTGAGGTTACTACAGAAGAAATGAGGTGATAATTGCATATTAACATAATTATTCTGTAATCCCTCTAAGCAAGCTTCCTAGGTCACTCAGTAATTCAGATTAGATGCCACCTTCCTGTCATCAAATCTATGCTGTCCACTTTCTGTTCATTAATAATTCTTTTTGATAGAAAATGTATTTAATTTCATTCTTTTATGTACATTATTAATTGTATTTATTACAAGTAGGTTAATATTTTTTGAATACTTACTCCATAATGACAACCTTTGCTATGCAATACAATCACACACCAAATTATAATAATGCCCTCACTCAACACTACTTCATTAAAACTATACTACAGAGCTAAATGTATTATACTGTCACCTACTAATGCAGTTACAGTTTCAAGCTTATCAGTTTCTGTTATAAAAATCCTTGTTTTACTAGAGCTTACAAAGTGTTCTGGAACTGAAATTTAGAGTATTAGAACATAACCAGATCTGTGAGAAGTAAAAAGTGCTTTTCTACACATAAGTGTCAATTTTCATATAAAAGCTACAAATGCAAACGCCCACGTGCTAAAAGCATACATCCTGAAGTGACAAGCATTAGATACAATTAGCTAGGTCCTAAGTTCTGCTTTCTGAAACCCTATAAAGATGATTAAAATGGGCACTTCATCAACAAGTGGTACAAGCCAACACATACAGAGACTTAATTTTATTACAGCTTGGGCTGAGCACTGTGCTGCCATGCCTAGACTGCTCCAGTACTCAAACTAGCTCGTTTAAAGCTAGCTTAGGTGCATTCATTCCACTGCAGTCTCTTCTGTGACTGCAGTGTAAATATATCCTGCCACTGGTGGTTCTCTGATCCTAGAATCAGACACAACTGTGGACAGATTAATGGGACAAGTACAATCAGGTGATGAGGGAAAAAGAGGACCACTAAGTAGAAAAAATGGTGGAGGGGTGATGCAAGAAAAAGTGATAAAGGAACAGAAAGTTGTCCCTTGATAGCTTGGAAACTGCTCCCTAACTCCTCTCCACAAAAACCATACAAAGTAGTTCTGATGGGAGGAAGCAGAGTTAAAGAAGAATATATTTAACAAGTCTGGCTCTCTGCTCTGCTCTGTAAAGCAATTGTGACCCATACCCCTAACAGAAGTATTTCTTCAGCGTAGTACAGGGTTTGGCAACCAAAGGCCCACAGCCATTTTATCTGGCCCATGGATGTGACACTTCAGCATTTAGTGGTGGGGCACTTCTGCAGCAGTCACTTTCCTGTGCTGCTGTAGGGAGAAGGCACTGGTAGTGGCTGGGTTCTAGTGCCCACCCATCCGTTTCCTGAACTGGGTTACTGGCCTGCAGCTAAAAAGGTTGCCAGCTGCTGGTGTAGAGTAATATGAGACACAAAAAGCAAAATCATTAAGAGTATGAAACTGAAATGACAGAAACAATGAAATCCAGGGAAAAAAGGAAGAGAAACAAAAAATGCACAGTTTTAAGTTGATTATTTTAGATGTTATATTTTCTTTCAGTAGCTGATGTACCCTTCCCCAACTAAATCTGAGGTAACAGGAAAGCAGAAGGTCAATTCTGTAGTAATGTAAGTCATGCTTTATGCTTTTACTGACATGCATTTATTAGAACAGCCTTCTAATAGGATCAGTGGCAGAAAACAATTAGTGAAGATAGAGCTTGAAAAAGTTATGAATAAGGTTATATCACTTGGATGTCTGTAATAACAAAGGATTCAGTTGGATGAAACAAAAATTCCTTGCTATAAGGTTCAACCTGTCCCTCTGAAAATAATATATTTAACAGGTCTGGCTCTCTGCTCTGTAAAGCAATTGTGATCCATACCCCAGATGAAGATGCAACTGTAAAACCTTTCATTATGGGCAACCAATGGTTCACTTTCTATTTCTTCCCTTTTCTACTTCTGCTTGCAGACTAGAAGCTATTGAATGTGTGTTTCCATGCTTGTGAACCCATGGATTATACCATTTCCATTCTCTGTTGGATTGCATTATTCAGAAATCCACAAATTAAAAAAATTCCAGTAACTCCCAATCTGTACTTTTCATTTTGTTTTGTTTTTTAATGTGACATGGAATTGTGTTATACGATTCCTCTCAACTTGAATAGATGGCTGGCGTTACTGGTTATTGACACCCTTTAGGCACATTATATAGGATCATGCAAGATGCATATGTATCCCAGCCTAACTGCAGTCTGAATTTTTGCTTTTTAAAATAAATTCTTAAAGCAACTATAATATGTGGCTGTTATAGCTGACAGCCAGACAGCTGAAATCTTTGACAGTTGGTTAAATATTCTCTAATTCCCATTTTAGAGAATAAATGATCCATATTAGAAAGGGTTTGTAATACCTGCAGTATACTACACTGATGCACTGTCAAGAGTTTTAGGAGCTTTAACTCAGGAAACTGGAAGTCATGACACCCACCGCAATCAATTTTACCACTTTGCAAATTTTACAGAATTATTTTTGCACAATCTTCACAACTTTTAAAAGACATTATAGTGAGCAACAAGCCAGAATTGGACAGACTCTCTTACAGTTCCTTCTGGCATATCTGGGTGGGAAAAGCTACTCTCTGATCAGGAATGACTGACAGTACAATTTTTACCATACATTAACTCTGAAAGGTTGGCAGATTCATTTTAGGCCAGACTTGAGATTAATTTACCTTACAATTAGGGAACAAGGAATGCCACACTATTTTTGGAAGCAACAACAGTTAGATGACTAAAGAGTCGCACAAACCTTTGTCTAAGCGAAAAGTATACATCACAACAAAGTTACAATATTTAAATACAAAAATAAACAACATTTTCAAAACTGGGATTGTACCACAGCCCTAATAGCTAGGGATGATGGATGATCTCTTTAGCGAGTGATGTTAGAGCCATGATGGTCTAGGAATTATGCGAGGGAAAGATTTCTTAGGATGATATCTTTTATTGAACCAACTGAACAGCTGTGATAGAGAGTTAGACAAGCTTTTGAATATAAGATGCTCTTTATTAGACTTAAACTATGCAGTTGGTTCTATAAAGGATCTCACCCTAAGAAATTCTGCCTCTTGCAAAAAAGTCTTATTTCAACTCATTTATAATTTCATGCAATAGTATGGTTAACACAATGAAAAATAAGACTTTTAAAGAGAACTAGGTATTCACAAAAGATGTCCATCTGAAGTCATGTTTAGCCAGAGAAATATGGCAGCCTAGGTTAAAGCAGTACAAGCTTTCCCAAGCCCCCACAGCTTTCTGCAATTTTCTTCCATACTAGACTGTAAGGTAGTTCCACCTCCACGTGTGTGTAGTTTGGGGCCATTCTAATGAGACTCCCAACAAGTAATCCTTTCTAAAAAATGGTGTTTAAAAGAAAGAAAAATGAAAGAAAAAAATTTATCCAAAGGACTGGAAGGTAACAGTCAAATTACTGATTTTCCAAGAATCATATGCACCCAGTAAACCAATGCAAGTGTAGTTTATCTTGCATTTTTTCAGACCACATACATTTGAAAGAGAGAGTGTTTATCTTGAAACACTTAAGTTAAGGTTAGGAAAAATTAATTGTCTTTAGACGCCTTAAAACCAGAGTGGGGAGGGGAGAATATTTGGCTCTTTATTAATACATGAATAGTAAAACAGCCAGCATTGCCACTTCAGAAGCCTTTCAATATCTCGTATTTTTCTTAAAGCCCCAATACCTGAACTGCAAGGGAATGCCAACTTTTGAATGCTTACCATTGGCAAGTCTGGAGAACAAACTGGTGGATATTTCAGCTCTAATTACTTCATCTGATGTAAATGCCTTAATAAAGAAAAACCTAGAAGTTAAGGCACAGATAAAGTAGCTTTTTAACATTAGGTACAAATCATTTAACTCTGCTCTAGCAAGAGCTTAACAGAATCAGTCTTCAGAAATTTTACTATAAAAAGGATAAATTATTTTTTTAGTTATGTATTGCGTCTCCTTTTAAGAAAATCAAAACATTCATAAAAGGTGGGAGAACCCTAGTTTTAGTCAACAATATACCATTATCACTATTTAGAACAGTGAAACTCTAGAAACAGGAAATTTGTTTGACTGAGTTAAATCTTGTTTAGTATGCACCTTTGTCACATGACAGTCTTTAAAATGAATATATTTTTGTAGTGGCAAATAACCAGCAGTCTCCTCTAGCTGTGATTCAACACTCATTAAAACTGTTAACAAGTTTTTGCTTATTACATGCTCAATTTTAGAGTTTAATTTACTATTGGAGAGACATCCGTTCAGTATAAATTTCAATAATTTAAAAGTCACATTCATAGTTTACAGAATGCACTGCCATATGTTATATGCAATATACACTTCTGATAAGAAGGGTTTTTTGTTTTGGGGTTATGTTTTGTTTTTTGCTTTTTAAGGGGAAAAAATTACTGATGGGAATTGGATTTTGTGAAATTTGTCAGGAAACTGATAAGTAGCATAACACAGCAAAAAAAAAGAACTCACATTTTGCAAATAAAATACTTCCTTGGGAAAGAAAGTACAGAGTAACATTCAGAACAGGATAGGACAGGTAAGGTGCAGAAAAGTTGGGCACATCTGGGACATGGTACAGAGGGATACATATTTTAATTCCGTTTTTCTAGTTCTAAAATAAAGTCAGTATGGACAGATTTAATTTTAGATTATATAAATCACCAAGTGGAATGCCTTAATTTAAAAAACCTATTTTGATAAGTTTTTCCCATTTATATGTTAGTTATTTTTTCAATAAAGTTACATTTATATTGGTTGGTACAATAGAGAATTCATATTGAATTCAGAGTTAATTTTATACAGCTTTATTTAATTTATATTCAACTTAATTTGTCAGCTTTTTATTTTCTGAAAAATATTTTTATTAAATCTGAATAAAGTTATTTTCCAGGAGACATTTGCAAAGAGTATTCCACCCTATCAGTCAGCACTCTCAAATTCATTTAACTAAAACCAACCCGATACTTGGTTCTTATACGTGGGTCTTTGTCAGATGTCCAGTCAAGCAAGACTGAAAACCTGAGCATAAACATCATTCTCCAAGCAGTTATGTAATCATTTAAATCATTCTTATTCTGCATCTTTTACCATTGACCATTACTTACTCTGACATCCTACTCATTGTAGTCATCTGTAACCTTAGGACTTCAGTTATTTTCTGAGACCCAAAAGAATCAGAAGAGCATGCTGAAACACAGGTATCAAGTATCACAGTTGATACACTATCTCCTGTTTCAGTCCTTTTTTTTTTTTTATACATTCCTTGAATGCAAGATCTTTTCTCTTAAAATTAAGGAGGCCCTATTACCATGGGGAGATTGATTAATTAAGGTGAAAACAAACTATCATGAAAGTATTTTCCTGTCTCTATCTGTGACTGGTTATAGAACCCATTCCTTGACTAACTGTGCTTAAAACTTAAATCTTTTTCAAAATTTTACTTCTGGCCCTCTACCCCCTACCAAAAGGCTGCAAATTCTGAAGCAAGTTTGGCATGGTCCAAGTTTTCAGTACCCAGCCTATTCTTCCTTTTTTCATCTACCATACCCTTGGAGGAGCCAATTTATCCCTGCATAGATCTGGGGAAAAAGTAGTCTACCTAATCTGAAACCAAGGGACAGCATGTCCTAAGTAGAATAAGGTGTTTCTTCCTTGCTATAGGGGTATCTGGTTATCAAGTGACGATCAGGAATTCTGAAGGATTCCAAGAACGCATCTCCCACCAAGTCTCTACTCAGCTACTCTTCATCCAAGAAATTAGTTTTATCAGACACTGAACCATCCAGGAAACAGTGCGGCTGTCAAGATGCACAGCAAGGTTTTATGCACACAGTGTCCAGGAACAAAGCAATTTGTTCTAGAACAGTTCATCACAGTACTATGCAATGCTTAATAACATGGAAAAGCAGCATCTCCTCCTGGCCTGTTCCACAGCTGAGATATAAGCTTTTTTAGATTTTCTCACCCAAATCTGTCTGCTGCTTTCTCCAAAACAACATGTTTTCTTCTTCTGTCTTGGGTCAGAGAGCCAAAAAAATCTGAAGACAGTGGGTAGAGGTACATTTCAGCAACCGCATGAACAGTAGCAGTCAATGAATTACCAAATCACACAGCGCCTTTACTTGGTAGTTTAACTTGATTATGGCACCACAGATGAACCATGATGGTAAAAACTGACAAGAATCTGCCTGGAAGTGTAGATGAAAAATACACTGGTGAGGATTAAGGGGGTTGGTAGCTCTTGTATCGTATGTATCAACATTCAGGTAAGTCCTGTGTGGTTGCTGGTTACAATAGGTGATAGACATAAGTATTTTGTCTATAAGTGACTTAATGAAATGCAAATACTTTAAAAAAAACCCACACAATTTTTTAAATAAAATGCTGATACCGCTTTTGTATTCTGGTCTATTCTTCAATGATGTGTCTCTGAAGACGGCTGTGACATTTGGTCAGTCACACAGGGAAAAAAAATAGGTTCCAACATATTTGTGTCTCATATTACTTTACACCAGCAGCTGGCAACCTTTTTAGCTGCAGGCCAGTAACCCAGTTCAGGAAACGGATGGGTGGGCACTAGAACCCAGCCACTACCAGTGCTTCTCCCTACAGCAGCACAGGAAAGTGACTGCTGCAGAAGTGCCCGACCACTGAATGCCGAAGTGTCACATCCATGGGCCAGATAAAATGGCTGTGGGCCTTTGGTTGCCAAACCCTGTACTACGCTGAAGAAATATTTCTGTTATGGGTGGGGGTAGAGGGAAGAAGGTATTTTCATCCCATTTTCAACCTTTACAAATACATGCAGTAGTAGGGTTGGAGCTGTGACAGGCCAAAATATACAATTGGTCCAAGTGTCACTAAGAGGTCCCCCTAAAACCTTACTTCAATATATGCACTAGAAAGTCTTACTAGATGTTTCCATTTCATGCAACCACAGGATTCAGCTACCTGAACCACCCAAATCAAACACATGATGATTCACCCAACACTACATTGCTGGTGCATGTAAAAAACTGACAAATACTCTATGTGGGTATTAGTGATAATTTGCTGTCCCTTATTCTGTCCCATTACTTTTCCAGGTTCTCTCACTGAACAGTTTTGGATTTTCCTTACCATCTCATTTTCTATTAATATTTCTAATATTCTAAGTCTTATTTTCCAAACTGTAAATTTCATGTTCACTAACATGCTGGATTAATTCTTTTCTAGGTCAGGTAAATATCACAGTTCAAAGAAGCATAAAAGCACAAGGCACTAACCCATAGACTTCTGAGATAATGCAAAAAGAGAATGTACTTGCTTCCTGCAAAATGTTTTTCTTCTTTTATTTTTACTTGGGGGGGGGGGGGGGGGGAAGGAAAGGGAGGAGCAAAAGCCAATTCCAGTTCCAGGCAATGAGACTTGTCCCAATAAGGGACACCTTGCCATGAACACTTACACGGAGAAGGGATGTCATTGGTCAGCCTGCCACTGACTGGGATGCCTGACGCAGCCTGAATGCCAGGGATGCATCCTCAGCCCTTCAGGGCACAGCCCCACAAACAGAATATTCATGGAACATACAATGCTGGAAATCACTGAAGCAGCACACTTCTCTCCCAGCCAAAAGAGCACTATAGCCACAGCTAGTGAAAACAGACATTGCTCCAGTGCCTAGAACAGTCATTTCCAAATACACATTCAATTATGCTATTTCAATACACAGAAATCTAAGAAAATACTACAGATAAAAAAAAAAAGTTCGGACAACTTAAAATGACTTTGGCCTTTTGCTGCTAAACGGAAGGAAAATACTTCCCATTTAGGTAGCATCACATCTTACTAATATTAGACTATGGCAATGGCTTGAAGTATACCATCCTCAAAAAAAAAATATGCAAAAAGGCTTAAAAAGGGATTACACAATGAAGGGCACTCATTCTTTATAGTTAAGCATTGCTCAAAACAAAGTAGCACCTCTTGGAATACATATTCTAGATTACTTCTCTATGAAAATGTTCATTACAAAAATACAAAGCTTTTCCATGTAGATTAAATACACCTTTTGCCTTTTTAACTCATGCTGGCATATTAGTATTTCCTCTTTTAAAGTAAATTAATACAATTTCTTTTCCCCCTATTCAGTAATTTTCAGAGAATCAAGGCCATTTTGTCTACCCAGAAACAGGTTCCTTTTGAAGCCAAGTACTGCCACCAAGTGGCAGTCAATTTCTGCATCAGCAAACCAACAAGTTAATACAAGCTACAAAATACATACAGCTGAGAACACTTTTCCAATATGAATATGAAAGTCTAAAGTTATACTAATGTGAAAATTACTAAAACTATGCAACCAAAGAAGGTAAAATGAAAATTCATTTTAGTCTTCCCAAGCTAAAGTACCTTTCAGTCTAAAGGACTAAAGCTTTTTATATATATATATATATATATACACACACACACACACACACACACCTACCTACCAGTCACCTTATCTTTATATTTACTCATGATGAGTCATTAATGTAGCATAGGACAGTTACTTCAGAGAGGTTAAATTTTAGATCAGTATTAACAGCTTGAAAAAATAAATTTTTGAAGAATAATTTTTTAATAATAATTAAAAATAAGTTTTTAATCTATGAATTGGATGTCTTCTCTTCTGAGCTAGGTACAACAATGTACCATTACACTTTAAAAACAAGAATTAAGATGCTTTGTGTCACAAGCTAAAGCTATACAAGATCATCTTTCATCAGAAAGAAGCTGGGAAGGAGGGAAATTGCTTTTCAAAAGTTATTTATTCTCCCATTCAAAAATGCACAAAAGCAAGACCATTTGATTACAAAGCTAGTGCTCACATCAAAATTATTTTAAGTCTGTTTTTCTGTATTACCTGTTTCTGCATCCCATAATTCAAAAAATGTTATGGTTTTAGTCATTAGCTATTCATATTCAAGCCCAGTGTTGACTGCATTCTAAAACTTAACTTTCAGTAGTATGAAAATGGTCATGAGTGGGCTGGGAACAAAAAAACTGAAGTAGTCAGCTCATCCAGATGTTTAGACAGAAGCCCTTCTCAGCTTTCTCAAGTTTTCCAGTTCATCGTCTGTGTACATTAACTCCCAACATGGCAAGCACTGAAAGACTTCATATGATAACACATGACAACAGCATGCTTCAGCAAAAGCTTTAAATAAATATTATCCTTTCCTATAGCCAACGTTAAGAAAGCTTAATTCAATTTTCACAATCTTATCCTATTTTGTATCATCACTTGATTTATTTTTCAAAATTCAGTTCCATCAAACTAAAATGATAAAAAAAGAAAATTCCTCTGTCTTCTCATCTTTTGAAATATTTAGCAACTTCCACCATGTTCCTTGGTTAAAAGCAATTTTAAAACGTTCAAAGTTACTGCTTTCATGAAATGTATTATTTTTTCCCCCATGAAAACATTTTTTTCAATTTGAAAAATACAATCTGGGTGCATCTACATGAGATACTAACGGTACAGTAGACTAATTCTACTAAACTGCACTGTAATTACAATTATGGCACTGGTGTCATCAGGAAGGCTTTGGCTTCCATGATCACAGTACACTCTTTGGTGAGAGAGGCAGCGAGCTGCTGGGAAGGGACAGCCTCCACCTCTCTCTGCTGGGGAGGAGGCTCTTCTCAGCCAGACTGGCTGACCTGCCCCACTGGGCTTAAACTAAACCCACTGGAGGATGGAGGGACTATTGCCACTGCTGGCCCGCTGAGCAACCCTTGCAGAGCCAGCAGGCCAAGGCACTTAAGGGAACCCACCCCTGCCCCAGCCCTGGAATGAACTGTAGGAATGCTAGGGCCCCCAAGGGGACACTTGTGTACCTATACACAAATGCCAGGACCTCGGGGAATAAACAGAAGGAACTTGTTCTCCTGCTAAATGCAAATAGCTATGTTGTCATAGGGATAACAGAGACCTGGTGGGACTCCACCCATGACTGGGCCACAGCTACAGATGGCTATACCCTGTACAGGAGGGATTGAGTGGACAAAAGGGGCAGGGGTGTAGCTCTCTATGTCAAGGAAAGCTACGCATCCCTGCAAGCTGACATTGGCACCCAGGGTGGACAACTTGAAACCCTCTGGGTTAAAATCCATGGGGAACATGGCACAGGGGATACTAAGGTGGGTGTCTACTACAGACCCCCTGCCTACCCAGGGTCAAGACCTTAACCAGGAGTTTGCCAGGGAACTGGCTGAGGCCGCACGCTCCCGGTGTTTGGTTGTCATGGGAGACTACCCAGACATCTCGTGGGAGGAGCGCTTAGCCAAATTCGAGCAGTCGCAAAGCTTTCTCTCGTGCGTGGATGACCTCTATCTGACAAAGGAAGTCTATGGGTTGATGAGAGGTAAAGCGCTGCTTGACCTGGTACTGGCAACTGGGGACAACCTAATCAGCAACCTATCGATCGAAGGGAATCTGGGTGAAGGTGACCACGAGATCACCTTCACCATCTGCTGTAAAGCTGGCAAGTCAGTCAGTAATACAGAAGTCCTCGACTTCAGGAAAGCTGACTTTGGCAAGCTCAGGAGGCTTGTCAGTGAGGCCCTAAAGGACCACAACCCAAAGGGGAGGGGAGTTCAGGACGAGGGGTTGCTCCTCAAGGGAGCAATCCTGGATGCACAAGCAAAGTCTACTGCATCTCGGAGGAAAGGCAGCAAAAGGGCACAACAGCCCCCTTAGCTCTCCAGGGAACTAGTGGACCTCCTGCATCTTAAAAGGAAGACCTACAAAGGATGGAGGACCGGATCCACATCCAAGGAGGAATACTCTGCTCTGGTCCAGACCTGCAGAGAGCAAACCAGGAAAGCCAAGGCTGCAATGGAACACCAGCTAGCTACAAATATCAAGGACAATAAAAAGTCCTTTTTCAGGAATGTGGGGAGCCAGGAAGAAAAGCAAGGGCAACACTGGACCCCTGCCAAACCAGATGAGACAACTGACAACCGATGCCCAGGAAAAAGCAAACTTGCTTAATGGGTACTTTGCGTCAGTTTTTCACCAGTCCCATGGGATGCCCCTGCCCACTGTGGGTCAAGGAGGTCCGGGTAAGGGAGATTCCTTTCCCTCCATCGAAGCTGACCTTGTGAGGTACACCTTGACAGGCTGGATACCTTCAAGGTCAGCCAGCCCTGACGGTTTACACCCAAGGGTACTTAAGGAGCTGGCTAGCATCATAGCTCAGCCCCTGGCATGGGTCTTTGAGAAATCCTGGTGCTCTGGTGTAGTGCCCAAAGATTGGAAGAGGGCCAATGTCGTGCCTATCTTCAAGAAAGGGAGGGAAGTAGATCCGGCAAACTACAGGCCTATCAGCCTGACCTCTATTCCTGGGGAAGGTCTTGGAAAAGATTATCAAAGAGGCCACCCTTAACAGACTAGCTGAAGGCAATATCCTGAGGGATAGCCAGCATGGGTTTGTTGTGGGTAGGTCTTGCTTGACCAATCTCATTTCCTTTTATGACCAGGTGACCCATCACCTGGACAAGGGGGAAGAGATTGAGGTCATATATCTTGACTTTAAAAAAGCCTTCAATCTGGTATCCCATGATCACCTCTTAGCAAAACTGGCTAACTGCGGCTTTGGCCTCACCACAATCCGTTGGCTGGGGAATTGGCTCCGTGGTAGGACCCAGAGGGTGGTGGTTAACGGAAGTCAATCGTCATGGTGGGCTGTGACCGGTGGGGTCCCTTCAAGGCTCTGCCCTAGGGCCTATACTTTTTAACGTCTTCATCAATGATGTAGACATTGGTGTGAGAAGTGGACTGGGCCAAGTTCGCTGACAACACCAAACTCTGGAGTAAAGCATCCACACCTGAGGACAGGAGGGTGATCCAGGCAGATCTTGACAGGCTCATGAAGTGGGCGGACGAGAACCTGATGGTGTTCAACAGCGAAAAATGCAAGGTTCTCCACCTTGGGAGGAAAAACCTGCAGCATGTTTATAGGCTCGGCAGTGCTACACTGGCTAGCACTATGGATGAAAGGGACCTGGGGGTCATGACTGACCACAAAATGAACACGAGCCTTCAATGTGATACTGCGGCTAGTAAAGCGACCAAAATGCTGCTTGCATCCATAGATGCTTCTCAAGCAAATCCCAGGCCGTCATTCTCCCGTTGTACTCAGCCTTGATGAGGCTGCAGCTGAAGTACTGTGTTCAGTTCTGGGCTCCACAACTCAAAAAGGATGTGGAGAAGCTTGAGAAGGTGCAGAGGAGAGCCAAGTGCACGATCAGAGGTCAGGAAAACAGACCTTATGATGAGAGGCTGAGAGCCATGGGACTCTTCAGCCTGGAAAAGCACAGGCTCAGGGGTGATCTGGTGGCCACCTATAAGTTTTTCAGGGGTGTTCACCAGGATCGGGGGGAACGTCTGTTCACCAGGGTACTCCAAGGGATGACAAGACCAAACAGTCATGAACTCCTCTGCGACCGATTCAGGCTGGACATAAGGAAGAACTTCTTCACTATCCAAGCTCCCACAGTTTGGAATAGACTGCCGCCGAAGGTGGTTCAAGCACCCACTTTGAATGCCTTCAAGATGCATTTGGATGTTTATCTTGCTGGGATCCTATGATCCCTGCTGACTTCCTGCCCCTGGGGCAGGGGGCTGGAACTCGATGATCCTTTCAGGTCCCTTCCAGCCCAAATGTCTATGAAATCTATGAAATACAGTGCTTTAATGCACGTGTAGACATGCCCTCTTTGTCAAACGTTCTTTTTTTTAATAGGTAACAAGATCAGGTATTGGTACATACAAGAAACATTATGTGAGAAGCTGGCTGGGCAACAGCTGTTACCTGCTCCATTGGTAATGCATGAAAACATACTATAGGTGATTGGGGGAAATAGGCAACAGTCACTGCAAAATGGCTGTCACAGGCTAAGGATGTGTCTATAGCACAGCAACAGAGCCTCTGTCATGTGGCAGAGAAAACAACACCAATCTGCATGCTTTCATCCCATTTCAAATTCTGGAATGAAGTGATGAATTTGGGGATCCTAGTTTTCTCTATTAAACCCCCCCCCAATCTCTAATTAAAAAAAAATCCCAAATTGCCCAATTAAAAACTCAAAATCCAAGTTTTCCTGCAATTAAAATGAAATGCCATTTTATATATATATGGGTATCAGTTGAACACAATGTTTTATTGATATGTTTATCATTTTAAAGCAACTTGGAGGCCTACCAGTGCCTCAATCGTTATAATAAAATAAATTCTCAATACCTATATATTTTGACATTTGATTTTGGTTTTTTTCATCATGGAAAATCAGAACTCCCCGTCCCCTTCACTCACTAGGATGTGGGTCCAGCGGCGACTGTCCCCGCCTACTGCTTTGTGGCACTGAGACACCCTGATATGCCATTGCCCCTCACACCCCAGCAACAACCCCCTGGCCCTGCCGGTGCCCTTCACTCCTGCTCCCCAGACCCAGCCCTCTAGTGTGTGAGGAATGGGGGATATGGGCATAGGTGACATGAGGGGTGGGAGGGGGAAAGCACAGGCAACATGTGGGGGTGGTGCGGGGAACATAGGCAATGCAGCAGGGGAGCGCATGTGTGTCCCCCCCGCATCCCCAGATTTCTGTGCTCATAGCAGGGCCTGGGGCTGGACCAGCTCTGGGTAGGAGCAGTCTCCGTGGCCCAGTGGGCAGGACCCAGCCCTGTAGAGTGCACAATGCTGCCACATTCCCTGGCCTTGCTAATGCAAAGGTGATGATGTTAAAAGCTCAAGTCCTGCGCATGTGCAGTAGGTCAAGGTTCTAAAGTGAACTTTTTACCTGCAAGGAAGGACTGACCTAAATATACAGCATGCACAGTAGAGACCCAGCAACAGGGATTTTGGCACCAAAAGTGGTGACCACTATTCCCTGAGCTACGTAGAGTGGATGATGATTGGTCAGAAGTGTGAAAAGGAATGTTTGTTTCAACATGATGATTGATGGAAGCACCAACTGGATGAGCGTTTAAGTGACAGGTGCCCTGGAGAAATGATTGGATTGAAAATGTGGGGTGATTTTGAAGGTTATAAAGGGGCCTGAGCTCTGGGGGTGACTCGTGTGACTTTGGTGCATCTCCGAGGGGGGAGAGTTGTGAGTTTGAGGCCTCATGTCTGAAGAGAGACTGCTAAGGTCTGGCGAGTCTGAGACTGGATGAGATGAAGGGTGTTTGGGGAGTGTCTAGTGTCTGTGGAGCGATTGGAGGTGCATGTGTATCCCAGGTAGAGCAAGACTCCTGGTGATCCCTCTGGAAGCACAACCATAAACCAGGACTGGTGTTGGCTAACACTCCTGTGATAACGCATCACTTGTTACCTGGATTGAAGGAAAGAGAGTGCCTTGAAGAGGGGAAAACCTCCCAGGAAGATGGGGAATCTGTACGGTTTGCATTGTAAGCAGAGGGCCTGAGATCCAGTAACAGCTAGGCTCTCTGTACCTGTGCTAGTGTAATTTGCAACACTGCAGCTCTCACACTGTAGGTCTGCATTCTGTTCTATTCTGTTCTCCCTCTCTCTGTTTTCTTACTTATCACTGTAAATAATCTTGTAATTATTGTAAGTACTGTTGTTGTCTGTTATCATTAATACAGTCCTGTGGTTTCCAGTTTAATTGAAGAGTCTGTTCTTTTGTTTTTGCGGTGGGGTAGCACTGGGCTGCAAGCGAACAGCCTGCTTAGAGTCACTTGCCACCTTAAAAATATTTTCCCTGGGCTGGGTTCTGAGAGGAGTAATGCCCTCATTTGCTTAATTAAGATACCTATATATTTTGGCATTTGATTTTGATTTGATTTGGTCATGGAAAAATCAGAGCTCCCCCTGCCCCCTTCACTTACCAGGACATGGGTTCAGCTGCAGCTGTCCCTTCCCGCTGCTTTGTGGCACTGAACTGCCCTGATATGCCGATGCCCTGGCCGTGCCCATGCCATTGCCCTTCACTCCCCAGCCACAGCCCCCTGGCCCTGCCGATGGCCTTCCTTCCCAACTCAAAGCCACACCCCGCCCCATTAGTGCCCCTCACTCCTGCTTCCCAGACCACCACCATCAGCACTCCAATGTGAGGAAGGGGGGTGGGGGTGGGCATAGGCATCATGTGAAGGGGAGCACAGGCAACACAGCAGGGGGGCACATGCCCCTCCCCCCCACATATCTGTGCTCACAGCAGGGCCTGGGGCTGCAGCCTGGCCGGACCAGCTCTGGGCAGGAGCCACCTCTGTGGCCCAGTGGATAGGAGCTGGCGCGGGAGGAAGCACAACACCACCTGGCTTTCAAGGTAGGGTGCAGTGGCATGAAGTTGTGCCCTCTACAGCTACCAGGTGGGCAGAGCAGCTTCATCCTGCTGGGCCACAGAGGCAGCTCCTGGCTTGATCAAACAGATTGCAGCCCCATACCCCACTATGGGCATGGAAATCTCAGGGGGACACATGCTCCCCTTCTCACTGCACTGACTGTGCTCCCCGCCTCTACCCCAGCCCCCAGAGACTTACCTGTGGGCAGCTGCAGGAGCTGCTCTCCACCATGCCATGCTGCCCTGTGCATATATGCGCGCACATGCACATGGTGCCCCCTGCCCTCTCCCCCCTCCCAGCCCAGCCCCAAGCAGTGCCTTGCACGCTGGAACTCTGCCAGCCTGCAAAGGGAACCCACTGTTTCCCACGTTTTTCTCCTTTAAAGGAGAAAAATCTACATTTTTCCATGGCAAACAGAAAACCCGGATCCCTGGTGATGATTACGCCATGAAGGCACCAGAGGCTGACACTCCTGAGCACACCAGGTCTTGAACACAGTGCTAGCCAAGTGCTAGCCGACACCAGGAAAACCAGGTCCTGAACACAGTCTAGCGGTGCCCCTAAAAGCACGCATTTCCATCTCGTTTCTTGGGCTGACATTTGCAAAGCAGAGACGTTTATTTGCAGAGCACTCTGCCATCAGGATATGACCCAACAAAGATTTAATAATAAATAAAACAAACTCAACTTTATCTGTACAGGATTCCTGATCAAGTTCGACTACAGGTTCCCTAAATGTATCATTCTTGGCAACTTTGATATCAACACGGATCATTGGGTTCAATAACCAGTTAACCAAAACATCATATATTTCATATATTTTTAGGGTTAAAGGGACCACAGTAGATCACTGAGTGTGACCCCCTGCCCGGCGCAGGAAAGTGCTGGGGTCAAATGACCCCAGCTAGATGCATATCTAGTCTCCTCTTAAAGCCCTCCAAGGTAGGAGAGAGCACCCACCTCCCCTTGAAAGCCCATTCCAGATTTTGGCAACCCTCACTGTAAAGAAATTTTTCCTAATGTCTAATCTAAATCTGCTCTCCATCAGTTTATGGCCATTGTTCCTAGTAACCCCAAAGGGCACCCTGGTAAACAGAGTATCCCCTAATCCTTGCTGCCCCCCCTCACCCAATGAATTTCTAGATGGCCTCAAGATTCCCTCTCAGCCTTCTTTTCTGGAGGCTGAAGATTCAGGTCCCTCAATCTCTCCTTGTAGGATCTTACCTGCAGGCCCTTAACCATACAAATAGCCCTCCTCTGGAACTTCTCAAGGTTATCCACATTCCTCTTAAAGTGCAGTACCCAGAACTGAATGTAGTACTCCAGCTGTGGTCTTACCAATGCTGTATAAAGGGGAAGTATCACCTCCTTAGACTTGCTCATGATGCACCTTTTAAATACATGGCAGAGTGTGGTTGGCTTTACTTATCACTTCATCACACTGACAACTCATATTCATTTTGGAGTCGACTATGACTCTGAGATCCCTTTCTGCTGCTGTGTTGCTTAGAAAGTCACCTCCCAGTCTGTAGGCGTGTTGGTGATTCTCTCTCTTGATGCAGCACTTTATACTTATCTTTGTTAAACTGCATCCTATTCTGTTCTGCCCACATTCCCAACCTGTCCATCTACCTGAATCCACTCCCTGGCCTCCAATGTGTTTACTTTGCCCCATAATTTGGTGTCATCTGTGAATGTGGACAGAGGGCTTTCCATGCCTTCATCCAAGTCACTGATGAAGATAATGAACAGCACTGGTCCAAGGACCAAACCTTGGGGAACTCCACTGCCACATTTTTCCAGGTTGAAAACGACCCATCCACCATCGCCCTCTGGCTGTGTCCCATAAGCCAATTCTCCACCCACCTGACTGTGTAATAATCTGTGACAACTGCTTAATTTATTTATAAGAATGGGATGCAACACTGTATCAAAGGCCTTTTTAAAATCCAAGTAAATGACATCTACCTCAACTCCTGCATCTGAAAGAAACAAGTTTAGTCAGGCAGGATCTACTTGCTATGAAGGAAGCCATACTGGCTGCCCTTCAGCATTATTTTTTATACTGGACTCCCATAAATGTGATCCTTAATTTTTTCAAAGGTTTTCCCAAGGATAGAGGTGAGGCAAATCACTCTATATTTACCTGGATCATCCTTTCTCCCCCTTCTTGAAAATAGGGACCACACTGACCCTTTTCCAGTCCTCTGGGACAACCTTTGCTATCAAATCAGTTACCCTGGAAATAGCTGAGTGAGTTGCTGAGAGATTTCGACAGGCATGAAAGGAGGTATGGTCTTCAGCAGCCCCATTCCCCCAGTCTGAAGAAATTTCAGAAACACTAGGTATCTGATTAACAATCCCTTAATAAAGAAAGGGTTCAAAGAGGGCTATTCTCAGGGTCCAGAGAAGGGCCACTTGTATGGTTAAGGGCCTGCAGACCAAGCCCTACGACGAGAGACTAGAGAAACTGGACCTTTTCAGCCTCTGCAAGAGAAGGTTGAGAGGCGACCTTGTGGCTGCCTATAAGTTCATCACGGGGGCACAGAAGGGAATTGGTGAGGTTTTATTCACCAAGGCGCCCCCGGGGGCTACAAGAAATAATGGCCACAAACTAGCAGAGAGCAGATTTAGATTGGACATTAGGAAGAACTTCTTCACAGTTCGAGTGGCCAAGGTCTGGAACGGGCTCCCAAGGGAGGTGGTGCTCTCCCCTACCCTGGGGGTCTTCAAGAGGAGGTTAGATAACCATCTAGCTGGGGTCATCTAGACTCTTTCCTGCCTATGCAGGGGGTCGGACTCGATGATCTATTGAGGTCCCTTCCGACCCTAACATCTATGAATCTATGAATCTAAGAAGTCAAAGAAATGTGGCACAATTACTTTCCGCAATCCCTGTTGTGCAGTGTTGTTAAAAGGAATCAGAGTTGATTAATATACATGCGCTTTACTGCAGAGTTGACCAATTAGCTTCGCAGTAACATGCCCCAATCTACACGTGCACCCCTATTACGGCACAGTAAAATAATCAACAGCCATAGGATAGTACTACCTAAGTGCTTAAGTGCACTCAAATGCACAGGCAGATAGGGGCTGGGACTGGCTGGGGCACGAGGGTGCTACAGTATGGGAGCTGGCTGCAGCTAGCTCTGCACTGTGCCCCAGCCAGCCCCTCTGCCACCCAGAGCCTGGGGCTGACCCTCTAGGCCCCCTGCTCCAGGTCAGCAGCAACTGGGACTGCTTCAGCTCAGACTGCTGTGGTCCCAAGCGCATGTAAAGATGTTACTCTGGGAGCAGCTGACTCTGGCGCAAACTGTGCGGGAATTTATTCAGGTGCATGAATAGCATTACAGATGCACTCACAAGTTGGGTTCACATGAGCAGGGGCATGCCCACAAATAGTAGTGGAACAAATTTATGCCACAGCTCATGCCCCTGCCTATGTGCTATGCAGTGGGACACATTACCCCACTGCTCCATATCCTACAGGAGGGGCTAGCTGGGACATGGAGTGCCTCAGCAGGGGCTAGTCATCTCCTGTGCTGAGGCACCCTGTGCATTTAAGTGGCTGAGGCCTGAATAGAAAAAATCATCTATATGAGTATTTGGCTAGAAGTTTGGTGCTTGGGAAACTGCAAGACAGTAACACTCCTGATACTGTACTCATGACTGGAGATGGAAGAGGTCTAGAAACAGTTGAAAAGTACATTAGTCTTCAAAAGAGGAAAAAAAATAACTTTCAAGTAACAGAGTCTGGTTATAAGAAACTCCACTTATATCTTTGAACAGAGGAGAAGCTGCACTACATCTTATTTTTTCTATTAGTTAAAGTTGACATTTCCCATCTCAATTATAATACTGCATTTACTTGAATATAAGACAACCACTCAGTATTTTAGATTCCATATACAGAAAATGTATACGTTTGTTATGATTTTCCAGGTATAGAATCTAAATATTGGAGGGGGTGTCTTGAATCTGGCCCCCTGCCCACTGGTAGAGCAAGGAAAGCAGTGGCGGGGAGGAGGGTCAGTCAGGTGGCAGAGTGGAAGGTGGGGGGAAGGCAGGGCGCGTAGGAGGTTACTGCAGGTCTGACGCTGGCCCAGACCTACGCTCAGGACCAGAGTCAGAACTGCAGCAGCCACCTGCCCCGCCCCCACACTTCACATGCAAATATGAGACAAGGGGCTTTCCATCCCACATGCTGATGGGTGTGGGCAGTACACATTTTATATTCAAGTAAATACGGCATTGTGTTTCAATCTTGCCATTAGTCCTCCTTCAGCTGCCAAACAAATTTCCCTGACACAATACTTGGAAAGATATCTGAAGAATATCTATGATGGATTCATGCAAAACTGATGTACTGAATTAATCTGATGGGGGCTTTTTTGGAAAATATTAGTGCCCCAAAAGGATCTTTAGCAACTATGCATCAGTTCTCAAAAGGCATCTGACAAGATTACATATCCAAACAACCGCACCATTTGGAAAAGGGATATAATGTGCAATTAATGGAAGGGGTCAGGTCTAAGACTCTAGTCACATACGGATATATTTTTATTTACAGAGGTTTACTGTAAAATGTAGAGGAAAGACTCCAAGTTTACACACTGCTGACCTTCAGATATACTCTGAGATCCAGAAAAGTTCAGAGAGCCAGCCCCACCAAAATTAAATATTCAAATATCCAGATACCCATATTTTAAATATCAAATTCAATAATAAAATACAGAGAGATCACCAACCAAAAAGTACAGATAAAACACATTAAGCAAATGATTAGAACTCTGCCAGTCTTCAAGGGAAAACCCATGGCTTCCCCTGTTTTTCTCCTTTAATGGAGAATCCATTTTTAAAGTTTGTTCATGACCCTTTCATATATTCTTGCTACCCACGGGTTGAGAAATGCTGTGCTAATATGACAATGTGTTACAAAAATAAAAGCATTAAAAGTTTTTTCAGGGGCTTAAGAAGGGTGGAGAGGATTACAGTGGAGGCATCTAATATGATCTGGCCCTAAAAACTTACCAAGTTCAACCTCTACTTCATAGTAGATGTACCTGGCTACTTGGTAAGTATACCAAATTAAGGGTTCTAGTGCTGTACATAAACAAATGGCTGGCATCTAGCCAAGCATACCTACTTAACTTCAGTAACAATAGTTCTTAGGAAATGTGGAATTCATATTGATAACACTCTTCGTGCACGTACACCAAATGTGCAAGATTGTTTTTTTGGTGGGCAGGTTTTGGAGAGTAGCATCCATTGGAACTACTCCTATGCCATCAGCATCCATGCACTCCATTTAAGCCCATTTAAACATAGATGCAATGTTTCCTCAGCTCCTTCAAAAAATTCAGGACCTTGTAGTTACAGGACTCCAAAGAAGCAAGGCAAGAGGCAGATCTTGGAATCCATGTAGATGTAAAGATTTCAGCCTAGATCCACAAAGACTTCACAAATCTGGATCCTGCCACCAAGCCAGGAACCACAATTTAATAATCTGCCTTTATCATCACTGCTATGTAGGAGGTCTATGACTGTAGAGCAATGTCTATCACAGTACCCCTTCCCAGTCAGCAAACACTCAGCCCCATGGCCTGGAAAATACTTCTAGATATTCTGTGCCTTTGGGGTTTTCAAATCTATCTTCCTCCTCCTTTCTCCTTTTTAACTGGCTCCTTCCCGATCCTGAGCACTCTACAGTACCCACAGGCTCTAACTATTCCTCTTTTCCCTACCCATTCCAGTCTCCTACCTCTACTCACTAATACATGTTTAGTATATCTGTATCCTAATTACTTATGGTGATATTGGCCCTAACCTCTCTCCATCCCTATGCTTTCCTCCTCCTATGTTCATTCCTTCCACAATTCCTAGCTTCACACTAGGACAACCTTCCCAGAGACAGCAAGAGAAAAGGAAAATATCTCCATCTCCAAAAGATCCCAACCATCCACTACTACTTTGCAGACTGCTCCCTTTATTTCCTGCCTTTCAGAGACCTAGATCCCTTCTTCTGACGTTGATTTTACAAGTGCTCTTTTATACAGACCTCTTGTCCTCTTGCACTCCCTATCCTGGGTTGGACTATGGAAAGACTGGGTTCCTCTTTAAGTCTGTCTTCTTTCCCTCCATGTTATTCTCTCTGACATGCACCTGACCCCTTCCCCCAGTGCTTTTCTCCAATTTCAGCTCCTTCCTCTACTCAACCTCAAGTCTCATATTCATTCTTGGTGACTTCAGCTTCCATACTGATAAGACAACTGAGCTCTTATCTGTCCATTTCCTTTCTCACCTCTTCTATTTGACAAGGAGCTCTAGGTGCACTGTTACACTCACCAAAATACTTGATGTGACAGAGCACCTTTGGGTGTCTGTCACATTAAAGGCTAAAGCAGACATCAGGGCAGCCACCAGGTGTGAGCCAGAGTAATAAGCCAGTCACATGACTGCAGGAGGGCCCTGGGATTGGAGGAGGGGGCTGAGCAGCCTCCATTTTAGACCCAGGCTCTCAGGAACAACAACACGATCGGGCTGAGCAGCTGCTCAGGAACACCTTGGAGGTAAAGGGAGAAGCTATGGAGATGGCAGGAGGCTCCTGGTTCTGGCTATGACTGAAAAATGCTTCCTGCTGAAGAAAGACAGTCTGGTAGGGCTGCCTGTGGCGGGGCAGCTCCCCAGAAATGCCAGGCCAGTTGTCTCCCCAGTGAAAGACGAGTAGGGGCACCTTATAACCCCAGCCCACACTACCCAGTGGGTTAAAGAGCAGACAGTAGGGCCAGGCATACAGTAGGGCCTAGGGAGAGGCACCTGAGTCCATGGGAGTGCAAGACCCCAAAGCCAGTGGGGCCAGGCACGCCTACTGAAAGGCGCCTGAGCCCGTGGGGTGCAAGACCCCGAGGCCCGAGTGAGAGGGCTGAGTAGGGGCAGGCATGGCTAGAGGGAAGCACCTGAGCCCAGGGGGTGTAAGACCCTGAGGCCCCAGCAAGGAGAGCAGAAATATGTGGCTCAGAAAGGAGCCAGTGGCTGAGTCAGCCCAGGGTGGGGCATAAGGCCGGTGGCTGTGTAGAGTAGGGTGCCCAGTGGTGCCTGTGGGCTGGCCAGAGAGTGAGTAGCCAAGCCTGGTCACGCAGTCATGAAGTAGAGCAGGGTGAGAGTGGCCCAGTGAGGGATAGTATGAATGAGGCCCTGTAAGAGGCGGCAGCGTGCAAGAAAGGATGCTAGAGGCCCAACAAGGGGCAAAGTTTAGCCCAGCCCTGAACTAGTGCTATAATCAACTTATGATGTCATCTGCAAGGCATGGGACACAGTAAGGGAAGGTCAGAGCAATGTGTAAACCCGATGGCATCATGGCATTAAAATGGGCAGCCTCCCACTTATTACATCAGGTTGGTCCCAACAAGTCGTGGCAAACAAGACAGGGCAGACTGCCCTAGATGAAGTGGTGGGTTGGTATGGTGACCAGCCCCGAGTTGGCGCCTTTCGTCACACCTGGTCTTCAAGCACTTTCTGTGATCTGTTGTAAATTTCTCTCTCTGATCACCACCTACTCTTTCAAAAAGTTGCAGTCAATGCCCCCATGCCCAATCATGTCACTCAGCCTTTCCAGGACTTTCGGGCCAGTGTGGCGCTTCTAATCTGCTCTCAGTCTTCCCCTTCACCCATTCTTCTGTTAATGTAGAAAATTTCTGGACTAGGCATCCTCACAGGTCCAGAAGTTTTGCAGTGTGGCAGGTGGTGGCAGTATTACTTGGTGTGGCCCCCAGAGCTGCAACAACACTGGTGCCACTCATCCCACTGCCAAATTTTTGGACCCGTGGGAAGCCCTATGGGGCACACCTAGAGATAAATTAGACACCCCAGTACAGACTCTCTCCATGCGTCACACTACTATACCTTTCTCTCTTTGCCCTTCTTCCCCACTGCACAATCCACCTTTCCAACAACCAGCCCTTGTTCAGCCCTGACATCTATTTCTGTACATCTACTCACACTACTGAGAGTGCATCTGTCAGAAATCCTGTGATCAGGGCAGCACCATATCCAGGTCATCCATCTTTCAAAACAACTCTATTCCTCCAGCTCACTTGAAACCAGCACCTGTAAATCTCAAATAACTTTTTGATACTTGTTAAACCCCTCACTTTTTCCTCTGCAAGGAATCTCAATTACTTCCATGGGAGGACCAAAACCAACCCTGTGACTTCGATATTCCCCTTGCCTTCTAAATCCATCTTTCAACCCTCTGCTTTTCCTATAGAAAACAAATTTAACTTCTCTCTAACACCCTTCACTTGCACCAGCAACCTTTCTTCTTCCTTCATCTCCCTGGCACCCGTTCTCTCTTTTATCCCATACTTTAAGCTTCATGCTTACCAACCAACAACAAAGCAATATTTTCTTTAGAAAAGTAACTAAAATGCACAAATGCAAAACAAAATTAAGATAGTTTTGAATTAAGCTTTCTTGCTTTCTGATTTGAATCACAGTTAAAACTTTTATTTTTAAATAATTTTTCTTTAAATTAATCCACCCTGCCCTAAGCCTACTCTATCTACACAGTCTTACTGCAGACATCAACACAATCTCTTCTGTCACTCAGACTCATCACCCAGGTGTCATCTTCAATACTACAATCTTTCTCCAGGTGTTCACATCCAAGTTGCACGTAACCTCAACAGATTCACTCTTCATTAGATTCCTACGATGTGGCGTTTCCTATCCATCAACTCACCTTGAATCTCCAGTGCAGCAAAAACATTTTTTTCTAGCCTTGACAAATGCAATCTTGCCTTGCTCATCCCTGTTCAAAATGATGCTCTAAAAATTTTGCAGTCCACCACTTTGACATAACCCCCCACTCCTCAAATTTCTGACTGGATACTTAAGGAGATATATGCAGTACAGGGTCACCATACCGTATGATGAGTATTGTTTTGGAGAAGGAGCACTATAAAAAGGCAGATAATAGTTGTCAAGAATGAATTAGAAGAAAGACTAAAGAGTTTGGATTTATCTTCAATAAAAATAAACCTGGAGACAATCCAGTAGGTTTTCAACCATGTGACACTGGTACAACAGAGTGATAACTTAGAAATTAAAATAACCCAAATGAAGCAGGAAAACATGTAGGTCAGATATTCTTGTCAGCTCCTGAAGTCTCTTATGTAAATTTCTTAATGCAGATGAAATATTGGGTCACTCCATCTCTCAGGAGTGCTACAGGTATCTCTCCATCACATCTGATTAATCCAGTTAAGTGTCCTCAAAAAAAGAAGATATCTATGTTCTTCAAACCTAGGGCATTCTGAACACAAATGATACCACTACTCAGATCATTCAAAAAGAAAAAGGAACCCACAAACAACAGGAATAGAATCTAAGGTTGTTTGCAGACACTTTAAAAAAGGGCAGCCCTTTACTTTAAACCTTGCTCACTCCCACACCAAGCCCAGCGCATGTCTAGAAGAGGGAGTGCATTAGTTGGTCCCAGCTCGCCTGACATCTGTATAGATCGAGCACTTTAGCGAGGCTTTCTTGGCACTGATTCCATCAGCTATTAGATAAAAGTGCCAAAAAGTTCCACCGAAGCACCCGATCTATGCAGACACTGTGGACCAGGTTGAACTAATGTGCTGCTTCTTCCACTAAAGCACATTTGTTTGTGTTTGTTTGTTGTTGTGCTTTGTTTAATGTCTGAAAGCAGACTAGATGCCTTTCTTCACTAAGATCACACACCTTTAAAAGTCTTCATTTAGAAGACAATTTTGTATGATAAAACTGAATGACTAAGTTCACACCTTCGAATTTTTCATCCAACTTGAAAGGAGTTGGGATTCTCAAAACTTTTTTTATTTCCCAATTGAGATTATGTTTTCTCTGTGCTTGGACTAATCCAGCAAGGTTTTTCTTCTAGACTGAAAATTTATCTCCAAATTCAAGCCATTAAAAAATGTGTTTTATGCACCCTATATTTCAGGAAGAAACAACATCTAAGACTGTAATATCAGGCATGAAAACAGCAGGCAACAAGGGCATTAAGTTTTGGATGAACACAAATTTTCTCCCTGTCCATGACTCTTCTTTTACAAATTCATCTCTCTGGTATAGAATAAAATAACTGGGTGCACAGCTTTACAGAGTTTTCTGATCCACTTTTCAAAGGAGCAGATTTTATAAGCTTGCAAGCAGCAACTTGAAATGGTCATCAGTTCTAACATTGAAACTACACGCAAACTACTAAATATTAGAATTTTTTCTAAAAAATAAACAAAGCAGTAGAGCCTATATAGTTATCAGTCACCTCCCAAAGTAGGACTATCACAATTTAGCACAAAGCTACTTCCTGTATTACACAAAACTACCCACTAGATAACTTGGCATTTTAATTTCTTAGAGCAGCTTCTCTCATAATCAGTTTCAGATCCAGACAAGTGGCTTTTCCAGAACCTTAATAAAGCAGAAGAGGTAGATGTACAAAGCAACTATTTTAAGACTTCTATGTATTTTCAAAACCATTTTAAAAACGTAAGCCTACATATTAAACAAAGAAAAGCAAAATAAGCTTGTATTTGTACGTGCATACCCACCCCATCCAAAATATGAAGCCAACATAGGGGTTTTTTTTTTTTGCAATTTAGAAGGTGTTAGTCTACTAGAGAGCAAAAAAAGATGCATATAAATCTACATTTGGTTAGATAACTGAAGAATATGATGTACACAAAACACCAACTATTAGGTATACAAAATGCCATCATGACCAGTTTTTAAAGCACAAAAAAACTCCTTAAGAATGAGGTCCTTACCTAAAGCTGCCATGGTCAAAATGTAGGAACAGTAGTAGTGCAGGAAGCTTAAAAATACATGAAACCAAATTTAATTTTGTTATGAAACTGAACATTATTTTCCAAACATCTTCATTCATAAATCTGTATGCGTCACAAAATTCCTATGACATTCAAGTCAAAAATGGAAGGAAATTCCTCATGACTGACAGGCTAATTTTGGTACTGACACATTGACATTTCCTAAATTACCAAATTATACAGCAATCATACCCTTGATGCAACCCAGACTTTTACTTGTTTTGCTTTCTGCAATCACACTTATCCTTACCTTACCAAATTCTTCCCCTCCCTCCCACCAAGCCATCTTAATTTGTTCAAAAGCATGCATCACACTTGATTCTTGTTTGGCCGATGGTTTAATTAAAAAAAAAACCCTATATTTGTATACTTTAGGCTGCCACACTGTTTCCCACTTGCTGCATAATTTATCATTGTTGGGGGTGGGAGGAGGTTCTTGGAAGTAACATTTTAATTCAGCATGCCAAAACACACACACAGCCCTGAACACCACAAACATACAAAATAGAACGGATCTAATGCAAGTTTTGGCCCAGGTTCCTAGTACTCAACTCTCCTGCCTCAGAAATGTACCCGTTTTGTCCCTTAATTTCCCTCCCTACCCCCCAGCATTTTATATTCAAGTTCTTCTGTTAAATCAGATTAGCAAGAATATAGTGATGGTGAAGACTAAACTCCTTTACACCTAAAATGTATAAAGCACTGTCTATTAACAATTAAAGCCCCTTAAAGAGATCTCACCAATTAAGGGGGTGTGTGTTTGTGGGTGCTACCTCCCCAGTCTCCCATATATACTTGGCACACCTTTGGTACTGAATGGGGGGAGGGAGAATTGTGTGGTTAGAAAGCCTCCAGTGTCAAACCATTAAAAGAAACCATCATATTTGGTTAGATATTTTCTTGATTTTTAAAAATATTTATTGTATTTTTTTGGCAATGCTGCAGTGAAAGAAAAATTCCCTTAAAATATGTTCTGCTGAATGCCCAGATATTACAATTAAGTTTAAGGAGGAATAGTCCTTTAATGCTAAAGTTTTCACATTGTCAGTGTCATTCCCCATGAAACCATTCCTAAAGACAAGAAAGCCAAAGCATCTAACGTAAGCCTACAATTATCCAGTTCATTTTCTGGAATGTTAAAATATGGTTCTGATGGGTATCAACATTTTTATGTACCAATAAAGCTAGTTATGAATAGAATTACATTTTAACTACAAGGGAAAAAAAAAATTTTTAGAAGTGCACTGAGCTGCATTTTCAGACTTTCTTAACCAGATGGACCATCTGCAGGACAGAATTCAATTAACAAATGGAAGTTTTCATTTTTGGATCTCCGCAGCCAATACTGGCTTAAGATACTTTTTCAGGTCAGTATCATTTGCGGAGTAAAACAGATTGTATATTACAGTCTTATACACGCACAAACTTTATGGACAAAACAGCACAAGAAGATTTTCACTTTTACAATCAAGAGAGAAAAAAATATACAATTTCAATCAAGTAAATTATTTTTTTAAATTTCTTTATTTCTATTTCTGTAAAACAGTATTTCTGGTCATTTAAAAGTATGTATTAATGAATTACAATATTTGCTGCAAAGCATTTTCAGAAGCTTGTTATTTACCTACCTTTATTTGTTTTATTTGCATCAAGCTGTGAGATCCAATTCCACATCAAAACAATCTGCAAAATAATAGATACATTAATGAAGTTTATTTTAGTCTTCTACCCAATCCTGTTTGCATCCCTACAACTATAAAATGAGAACTGCAAAGCACCAGGTGAGGAACTCATATGTATGGAAGTCTTTTACCTTGACCTCTGTTTCAGGGATCAAGTCATGGACACACAAACAAGTTAATGTGAGGTAAGCAAGAAAGGGAATTAAGCATTTCAGCTATTCTGTATTACCTTCCCAGGTGGAGTCTTACCCCACACTGGTTTATCCTTCAGTGAAAGAGATAAGCTACCATAGGTCAGTTTTCATCAGTGCATGCACACCAGCTGTTACTGCAGAGTAGCTGACACACCATAAAATGGTTGCACTTGTTACTAGTGCAGCATCCTGTTCATTTGCCCATGCCCTCAAGGCCCGCTGTCATTTTCCCTCTGAAATGCATAGGTAGTATCCTAAAGCACTTGAATGCATGTATTCTGTTAATTATAAGATGATGAGTATTCCCTTGCCACCCTTCATGCTGTACCAAAAGGAATACAGAAAACAATTCTCAGGTAAACTGAGCAAGCTGAATGAAGAAAAGACAGGGGAGAAGGGAAAAAAAAAAAAAATCACATCACTGAAAAAAGTCTGGCATAACTGCCTTACCAGTATCTTCAAAACTTGTTTAGCTATTTTCCTTGGACAGGGGAGTCAAGTGATGAAAGGCAGCAGGAACAATTTTCTAAACTATTGCTGGAAAATCCAAAAACCTATTTGAAACCAAGTGCAGAAAGGCTATAGTGTTTGCCCACACACAAGCTTTATTTTCACCACTAAAAATAGTACTATTAGGTAACACGCTGGTTATTTTATACATAAGCAGCTAATATGTTAAAACTACAATTTGCCTCATCTACACAAGGCAAACATTGACATGTGTTGGTAAACATATTTTAGCTAACATATTAAGGACACTTTTCCTTATGTAGAGCTAGTCTTGAAAGACTTTAAACGAGGCTGATTTTTAAAGTGCTGTAGCTAAATTACCTCTTTCCGTTCCTCCTGTCCAAACAAAAATCCTGCCCCAGATTACCCAAATATAAATTATTCTTAAACACGTATTTAATACAGGATCACATCCCCTCAAAGTACAACAGATACAGAAGTGCCAGTAATGAATACAAAGGGCCAGGGCTGCACTGACAAAAGGACTGGCCCCCTCATGGCTCCCCTGCCCTCTGCCCCAAGACATGTGCACCCATTACCAGCAATGAGCCAGGGCGAAGCTCCGCAGACCCAGTTGCACCTGCTTGCAGCCTCGGCCCCCAAGTAGCCATGTGCTTCCAGCAGCAATGGGCAAGGGGCTTTCCCAGCTTGTTGCTGCCACCTGTGGCTTTATGGACTGTGAGGAGGCTTGCCACTGCTACCTGCAGCTGGCCCTGGTCTCTAGGCAGCTGTATGCTAGGGATGGTAGTAGGTGAGGGGCTTTCCCAGCCCACTGCTGCTTGCAGCTGCCTGGGGGATACAGCTGCCTTCAGGAAGCAGCTGGTGAGGGGCTCTCTCAGCCCGCTGGTCCCACCTAGGTGAGTGAATGCAGATGGGGGCCATTCCCTGACAGAGGCATGTTTTCAGTTAACCGTTTAACTGATAACATATGGGGAGTTTAAACGTGTACTTAATCATTATTTACATCCCTCCTGAAAATGTTCTGATTTGTTTAGGGAGGTTGCAAGTGGCTGCATCGGGGTCTGTGGAGTTCCAGCTCAGCTCATTGCTAGCAGCAAGTGCACACGTGCCTCAGGGTGGATGGTGGGGAAAAGGCCAATGACACAAGAAGGATTAGACCCTTTGCGCCTCATGCTTTGTACTACATTCTAGCCCCACCTCTCCTCCTCCCCTTCAAAGACACTGCGCCATTTTCTTTCCCACCCTTCCCCCCCAGACTACTTCCTGCCTCATGCTAAACGGTAACCAGCAAGGTATTACTGGTTATCAATATGTGAACAGTTAAATGTTTAACCATTCACATCCTTAGTTTTCAACACTATAAATTCCTCTTTGAAATCTCTGGGTTAATCTTATGAACCATCTGTAAACGTCTGCAGACCAAACAGTGCTAATACTGCATATTACCCTTAAAAGGATCTCTGAAACTCAGGGTGCTGTAGCACCCTGGTTGAGAATCAGTGCTCTAAAATTCAGATATACAAAGTAAATTCTTCCAGCTTGATTGAAGAGGCCAGAGCATCTAATTTTTAGTAAAGCCATTAGTATTTTAGGTAAGTTGTTTTTTTAAAGAGTGCTATGCTGCATCTTCACTGGAAAATTAACTTGGGCTCTTACTTGAACATTGACCCTATGGTGCCCTTCAATCTCCATTCACACAGACTCCTTCTCAACTAAGTTCTGTGATGACCGAAAACTTGACCAGCTGGCCTGGGTGGAAGTATGGGCTAAAACTTGGATGATGCTTTCACCTGGGTTGCTTAACTTCCCCCTTTGTATCAGACACAAGATAAATGTGTCACAGCACTCCTGGGGCCTCTCTTGAGAGTACTGTGCCTAATTCTGGGGCCCTTCAAGAAGGATGTGGACAGATTAGAACATGTCCAGTAGAGAGCAACAAAAAAGATTAGGGGCCTGAAAAATATGACTTATGAAGACAGGCTGAAAGAACTAGGGTTATATAGTCTGGAAAAAAGACAGAGGGGTTTTGATAACAGTCTTCAAATAGCTGAAGGGTATGTAGAAAGAGAATGGAGATGGACTGCTCTCTATGGATGTAAAGGACAAGACTAGGAGCAATGGTCTCATGCTGCAGCATTGGAAACTTAGATCAGAGGAACATTCCGACTATGGGGGTGGTCAAACATTGAAACAGGCTACCTAGAAAAGTTGTGGACTCCATCCCTGGAAGTTTTCAAGAGCAGGTTAGACTGACACTTGGCTGGGATGTTTTAGTCAGGAATGATCCTGCCTTGAGCAGGGGCTGCTGGACTAGATGACCTTTGTGAGGTCCCTTCCAGCTCTACTTTCCTAAATAACTTGAGCATTGATTACCCTGCAGAAAATTCCAAAACTATCTTCTTGTGCCCAGTAGGATATCATGGTCTCCCACAATTCATTAGTAAAGAATCAACCTACCATCAGACAAAGAACCATAGGATATGCCTTCAGATGTCCTTGTATCACACATGGACAAGTGCAATGAGGACACAGTAACCAAAGTATGGCTGTGCAGAACAGCTGCTCACTTCTGGACTAGGCTAACCAAGTCTAGATTAACCCTGCAGTGAAAATACACTTTTAGGTAGCCCACAAGTCCCTTCCTCTCTGTTCCATCAGACTCTTAATTCTTGTGACTGAATTCTCCAATTAATCTCATCCTGCTTCCCTCTAAGCTAGATTGAATCTACATTTCTTATTTAAAAAATAGGGAGAAAAAGTGGAATATTTGCCTTTAATTAAAAAATCCTCCAGGCCTTCCTTTCTTTATTCATAAAAAAGCAGTAAAAAGGGCACATACCTTTCCTCCTCTGCATCCTGCTTTTACCTCACTATATTCACCTGTGGCCCCAATTATTATTATTTTTTAATAGCACCGCCTAGCATATAGTCAGAACCAGACTTTTAAAAAAGTTTTAGTTTAAGGCTCTTTTTCCTTTCCCCCCAATCTGCATGTTTGGTTGCCTAGAGGGGCATGTAATGCTTTCAGGAGGATTTTCAAACCCCTTTAAGCATTAAGCCCCACAATGGGAGTTGGACGCCAAGGGATTAATAGGTCCTGCCAGTAGCAACATGCCAGCGCCTAGCGAAGGGGTCAGCAATGTTTTTGGTCAGAGTGCCAAAAATACCCGCTATCGGAACTCGTGCCAGTGCAGCCCCAGCCCCTTCCCTGCTGTCCACCCTGAGGCACATGTACCAAGCAAAATGCCTTCATGCATACCAGCGGTTGCCTAGCCCTGGCCTAGTGCATCCGTTGCTCTTATAGGGAGTGCTGTATGAATACAACATGGTAGGAAAAATGTTGCAGGTAAGCAGATGCCAATCTTACCAAGTATTGCTACAAACAGGTGTTGACTGTATTACATGTAGGTACCTACATCTTTAGAAGCCTAAATAGCTTTAAAAAATGTGCCCCATAGTCCCTTATTCTCATATCATAAAATGTCTTGAATGAAAAGAACCCAAGAATCAGCAGTAAAATTAGTTGAACTTTGGTCATATTCTCCATAGAATCAGACTCATGGTAGCTCCAACCATATTCCTCTGATCAGTGCTAGATTTTTATTTCTGAGAATTTTATTCTTGACTAGAAGGGGAGAATTAACACCATAGTTTTATATCACTGTCTGAACAATTCCCAAGTCCTCTGACTCTACTAGTAAGTAGAGGTGCACCAATACATTGGTCCATATCATATCAGCACCGATAAAAGTAAACTGACATCTGCAATCTGCAATTTTTTTGGCTGATAATGTCGCTGATAAATTGTGCATGCATGTGCGCAGTCACACAACGTGCATGGCCAGGGCTGCAGCCCAACAGCTTGGAGAGCAGTTTCCAGCTGGTAAGTGGCAGAGGGTGGTGGTGAAATCAAGGCCCCCGCGGTGAGGAAGGGAGTGGGGCTAGGGCAGGTGTTACACAGCTCGGGTGGGGCAGGGCATGGAACGAAATTGGTGGTGCATCCAGAGGGGTGTGGGGGTGGCTCCCACCTTTGCACACACCCCTAGGGGACGCATAGTGGGCACACGCCCCCTGCCCCGGATCTGTATGCAAGGCAAGGGCAGGCTGCCACTGCACGCTCAGAGCTAGGGCTGCTCCAGCCTTTTCCCAGCAGCTGCGCTCAAGCCAGGCAGGGTGGGTGGGAACAGTGCTGGGAGGAAGGGCGGGGGGGGGGGGAAGGGGGAGGCTAGAGCCACCCTAAAATTTGCCGTAGCCTCCCTCCCAGTGCCATCACTGCCTGCCCCACCCCGCCAATGCACAGCCGCCAGGAAGAGGCTAGAGCAGCCCCAGCCCTAAGCATGCAGCTCTGTGCATAGATCTACAGGGGCACATGTCTTCCCCGGGGGTGTGCACAGTGGTAGGAGCTACTCCCTCCCCTCCCCCCACCATGAGCCACTGGCTCTGTCCCACACCCCACCCCGGCCAGGTAGCACCTGCCCCAGCTCCACCCCCATTCCCTCCCTCCCTCCCTCACCACAGGGGCCTTGATCTGCACCCTTCATCCCCCCCCCCCCCCCCCAAATTTACCAGCCGGATGCTGCTCTCCAAACTGCCAGGCTGCATAATGGCAATTGGATCGGTACTGGCTGATATGGCTAGTCAACTGGCCATCGGTATTGGCCCAAAAAATCTTTAGCAGTGCACCCCTACTAGTAAGGGAAGCTCTAATTGTAGCTAAATATGTCAGTATGTAACAGGGTCACCACCCAAGTGCCCACTAGGCCCCAGGTCTCTTAGACAGCACAATGTAGTTTAGTCCTCAAATAAAATATGGCATACAATAAATGGAGATCCTCATAAGAAATGTATGAACAGAAGCACTTTTGCAGTTGCTCAAAACAGAAACAAACTGAAAAACAAAGATGTTATTTATTGGTGTAATACTACAAAGATTCAACAAGGAAACAAGGGGCCTGCAGACAATAGCTGCAATCATACAATAAAAAGATGCATGCAGAAAACTGAGAAAAGGAAAACATTCTGGATTCCCAGAAAACGCTGATGTTTTAGGCCAAAAATTAGACCTTTTTATAAGCTACAGATTTTATGATCATTGCATTATAGTATTTACTCACAAACTGCACTTCACAAAACACTGACAGCAAGCATCAAATTCTTAACATCTCTTCAAGTAAAAAGGTGTTGCGATTACCACAAGGATGTCCATAAACTTTAGACAAGAGGGTATTAAGCACCTCCACTGACATGTATAAACACCAATCAAAAGATTTTATCCAGTAACTCCTGCATCAAGTTTATAAAATGTGAGGTTGGCTATAGCATTGTTTATATAAAGATAAAAAAAAATCTTGATTTGAAGAGCGGTGATAGTCTACAATCTTAGTAAGATATTTCAATGGTTAGTATGCCCAACTGTTAAATTTGCATCTCATCTCCAACCTGAATTTACCTAGCTCCAGCTTCCACTCGCTGATTTCTATCACATCTTTATCTGATCTCCACATCTAGGTACTTACATTCTTGCTCTGTTTTTAAAATTGAGATGGCAACTAAGAGAAAGAGGTTATCATGAATGACAGGGAAAAGTAATTCACAACTTTCTCTTTACTAAAATGAGGCCCATGCTATTAAAAAAAATAAAAAAACTGAACAGCACTGGACTGAACTGTGCTCATTGGACAGCAGTTTTAAGGAGCATTGCAATCTCACACCCTTCCAGCTTAGAGGAAGTTTTGTTTGCTGACAATCTTATCATGGCTGGCAAAGCAGTTCAAAGAAAGGTTTGACAGTACAGGAAATGAACAGAACTGATCATAAGAGAACAATTTCACAGCTTTCAGTCCAGACAAATAGATTACAAGTCAACACATACCATGTGGGAAGCAAGTGCTGGGGGGGAGAAGGGAGAAGAGTCTCTCTAACATAGCAGAGAAAAACAGAGCTGAAGTAAGGAGTGAGTGAAAGTATAGATAAGAATGTGTGCTCAAATACTAGTTCAGCTATTTAGCGTGTTAGTTGTAGCCATGTTGGTGTAAGGATATAGGCAAACGAGGTTCTGTAGGTAAGTACAAACTCTCTCTGTGCCTGAACAGTTCTCGTACGTGAAAACTTGCAAAGAACAATTTTTTCCAACTATGTTGTTAGTCTAATAAAAAAATACCGCATTGACCCAAAGAACCTTGTCTTCCAGTTCAGATGTGTGACAGATATGGCTACGTCAGATTTGTACAGTGTTAGTAAAATTAACTAGCAGATCTCCCCCTCATGTCAGAGGAAAATATATCCTTTATAGACTATTCAGCCATCTCTAAGCAGTGAACTTACCATGCTTCAAAACATCATCCTCAAGCATACCATGCTTCCCTGGGAAGGCTGCTTTCTAAGCTAAAAGCAGTGTAGCCACATCCATATGGTGCTTGGAGTTGGTTAATTAACACCGCTAAGTAACAGTGCCAACTAGCCCACCTCGCTACAGCTACAGAGCACACTAATGCAGCTATATTGCTTTTCGTTTAGGAGCCGCATTGTTCTAGCAGGAATGCTTACCTGAGAATATCAACCACATTGTTACAATGTATGACTCTTGGATAGATGCAAGCCCTATTTTTAGAATGCTTCTATGTGCGAGGTGGGGAAAGAAATATTAAAAACTCCATGCTTTTTTAAAAGAGCTGTTTAGTTAGTACACATTCAAATTTATGCCCTTGTAGATGGCAATTATCAATGCACATATTTTTTTTTAGGATTTCTGGATTTCATACGTTGGTTTAAAAAAAGTTTTGAATGACATTATCATCTCAAATTTTTAACCCAAGTAACATACAGTTATATTGCAAAGCTACTCTGAAAAAAACCCTTGCAATTATTATGCTAATCTAAATAAAACTGCTAACAAAATATTTAACAAGCTCAGGCAATTTATGTCAACATCCACATAACTGAACAATGGTGTCCCCTGCAATGAGAGCTACCATTTAGTAGGATTACATAGAAGATTTAAGCAGCAATGCAATTCAACTCTTTCCACCTATCTTTAGCCACTGTAGTTTAAGTTACGAATGAGAGATCACTTACAAATGCTCAGTTTACATCTTTCAACATAATTTTCAACCTTTATAATCATCTATACACCTACTTGCATCTCATACACATTATCTTGAACAAGGGCAGCTTACAAGCAAAATGCAAGACCCTCTCTTTCTCTCAAGCCCACCAGTTATTACCACTATTCATAACCTCTATCATCCTTGACCAGAAACATTCTTTATTTGATACCTCTGTCAAGCAAATTTCTTCAACACATTACCTGTGCACTACCACGACTCCTGAACTATGGAAATATGATTTACTGCAAATTCCTTACTGTTAATGAATTAACATTAACTTGGTGTTTCCATTTCAGACTTGAATGTTTCACTGTGCAACTTTGATACTCTTTATAACAATTGTCTTTCAAATGTAAACGCTTTTCCCCTAGAATAGTATATCATCTCAGCTTTACCAGAAACATCACTGTTCACTATGGAAAGGAATAGGATAAGCACACTTATCTACAAGCTGAAAAGACAGTTCAGGGGGGCCACTGCAAGGATTTAATTGCAGATCTGATCCTTAATTTGGAATCACAAGACAGACCTTGATTTGATTTTTGAGTGAGATTTTTACGTTACTTTAAAGTTCTAAGAGTGAAGGCTTTGCTGAACTAAAAACCACTTAGTGTTGTTCCTTTGAAAGGTAGAATTATACTTCAGATAACACACACATTTGGAAAGGATATAGACTTTTCACAGTATTACTGATAAGAATAAACTATTTGGCATTGGAAAATAATTAACGAAAGCAATAGGAATTTACTACTTTTTTGTGGAGAAAGGATGACTTGAGATTTATTAAAAAGACATTTAAAACAGATGACTACAGACTGCTCTTGACATGTTCTAAGGATTCAAATGCCAAAAAGGACAATTCACTCAGAGAAATGGGTTTAGAAATTAAAATGTCTGCTAAGAAAATAAAATGTGTAAGTACTATACAGAAACACATTTCCATTACATATATTTTTACCTGAAAACTAGGCTTTGCGTAACATTTTAAATTAGTATATGAAAACAGCACATTAAGAGTCAAGCCATGTTCTTGCTGTAGCAGCACTGATTTCTGGTAGCCATTTTCTTTTCAGCTCTAACTGTGCCAATTCCAACATTTCTTTCTGCAATCCCTGTTTAAACCCAAGAGACAGCAATTGCTTTAACACACTCTACTCTCCATCTATGTACAAAAGACAGATCTTAACATACTACCTTCTTAAACCTAATACACAGTCTTAGAAGTATTGCCTAATCACTTATTTGAACCTGTGTTTCTCTTTATAGTAATGTAAAACTGGAAGAGAAGTATGTCAGTCTGATGATTATTAAATCTACAGCCTATAAGAATATCTATGAAAAAATACCACATGAACAGAAGAGCTGTAATTTTAAAATACAAGACAGATGATTATGTATTTTGCATTTACTAGTATACAAGTAAGAAAAAGTTCTCCTCCAGTAACAAAATTAGAAACAAAACACTAATACCTTCCTCCTGGGCTCAAACTAGATTAAAACCTGAAAACAATGCCATAGCCAGGAGTGTAAATTGCCACTAGAATCAACATGCCCCTTCTTCCATTTTCATCCCTTTAGAAATGTAATTAAGATGTACTACAAGGAAAGAGAAAAACATACCACCACACTGTATATAGACTCCAATACATAAAAATTCAAAAATTAGAAAGTCTCTTGTGAACTTTTTAGCAGGCTGAATTTTGATATTTTAGGCAATTAGAAAGGCCTTCTAAAAACTAAAACACAACTTTTAAAGAAAGACATACCTAAAATATTGTATATTATAAATATAAGCACTATACACATACAGTGGTTTTCAACCTTTTTCATTTGCAAACCCCTAAACATTTCTGAATGGCAGTGCAGACCCCTTTGAATTGCAAGTATGGGTGTTCACATACCTTTGACTGATCAGTCATTTTGCATGGACCCCTCAGACAACCTGTGGACCCCCAGGGGTCTGCATGCAGACCACAGGTTGAAAACCACTGATCTAGGATATTGTAAATCTTCCCTCTCCCCAATTACCAGACTACTGATGAAAATGGAAAGGCAGGGGAGAAAAAATATCAAGAATTTTAAATGTGTAATTTCCTTATTTAATAAAATAAAGTACATCTGAGCTTCTTTTATAGAACATTAGGCTTTTTAACCCATCAGCATGCACATGTGACAGCACCACTATAGCAAGAAGCAACACTCTGCCAGATAAAATGCATCTATACCAACCCAGTACAGTGCCCAATATTAATAGAATGATAGACTGCATAAATTGGAGTTCTAGTGGTTCTCAACCTTTTAGACTTGGGATACCTCAGAAATGCTAGCCCTTATTTTTCCACAGTCAGAAAATGAGTGAAAACTAACAGAACAATTCTTCTGCTTCAAAGAGCTCAAAAAGATCACAACAGGTCAGCATGTTTTTAACACTATGGATTCCTATGGCAATCTTGTCCATCATGTTTGCACACTTAACAGTGAAAACGTTGTGCGGATCTCAAAGATCGCAAGGCACCCAGGTTGAGAATGCCTGATCTAGGAACTAGACAGGAAAAAAAAGTAAATTAGGTGTACCAAGAAAACAGAACATAGCCGTCAGCAAGATAAAATGTTTTCATATTTAACCATTGCATCTCACTTTACTTTTTTTTTTTTTTAAATAAAAATTCAAAACTGCAACTAAGACTCCCCAGTGGATTCATACAAGTGTTAATTCTTCATATGGTGGCTTAAAAAGACTAAGGGTCATCGATCAGCGCAAGTTAGGCACCTGCATGCCTTAAAAATCTAGCCCTGCACCCAAACTCAATTTCTCACAAGCCTGTTCTGGCTGAGTAGACAGCTGTGGCTAGGTACTAAGTTTAGTGCTTGTTGTCTTCTGTTCAGGCAGCACTTTTGATGCCTCCACTGGATAATGACAGGACAGGTACTAGGCATGTGAAAGATTAAACAATCATTTAACTGATAAGTGCAGTGATAGCCTACCCAAGTGCAGTTAGTCTACCCAATATTTTTTACCTCCCAAGTGTGTGCAGTCTGGCAGGGAAAGGAAAGGGGGAGAGAAGCCTGGCAGTGCCCTAGCAAGAAACAGAAGGCCAAGAGGGCAGGCAGGAGGGAGGGACGAGGCAGGAGGGAGGGAGGAGCCAGGAAGAAGGGAGGGGGAGTGGGAAAGGAGAGGGAGGAGGACTAGTACCCATAGCCTAGGAAGAAAACAGCCAGCAAACCAATGACTCATCAATTAAGCCATTAGCTGCTGGTTTACAGGCAACTCCTTCACCCCCAGCCCAGGGCTTCACATGGGCTGTGTTGTCTGACTGGGCTTGCCTCCTCCCTCTCTCCCCACAGCCAGAGGGCTCGAGGAGCCAGGCAGCTCCCAGCAGCAGCTAAATCTGAGCTGCTGTGTTATCAGTTAATCATTTAACCCATATAATTAGAAGAGGTTAAAGAATATTTAAAACGATCTTTGCATTCCTAACAGGTACTATGTGTGGTAACCTTTAAGGATTCAGCAAGTTAAATCCTGTGCATGTGAATATAGAGATGTAAAGTTTGGAGACTAAGAAAAGAATGCAACTTATATAAGCTGAATGCAAAGACCAAAGTTACATTCATTATGTACCCTCAACAAAAAAAAATCATTATTGTCAGTTCTTTTACTTTAAAGTAAAACAAAGTTAAATTCCTGTTTGACTTTAAAACTAGCTTTTGTATAGTATGCTGACATGTCACACGTCAGTCTCCATAATTAAGAGATAAGGCTGAATTTTCTCAACTACAAAGGCAGTTTTATTTTGCCATTAAAACCACTTTAGTTACAATTCAAATTTCACTGTTGTTCTACAATAAAAGCTCTTCATTAAAATCCAACAACTGCATGCATTTTTTAGAAACAAGCAGTAGACCAATCTAAATTGTTATGTTTTAGTCCCTGCTAAATCTCAAAGCTGTAAAGAATTGTTGTCATATTTTGTCATGGCAAGGTCTGGATCCATTTGGTGTGCTTTGGGCCATAGGAAGTTTGTTTCTGGTGATGAGGCTGGCAAAGTTCGGTGCTTTTTAAAAGGCTAGGATGGGTGGTTCTGGAAAGATCTCTTTAAGAATTGGGTCTTCTTCTAGTATGGGCTAAAATTGTTTGAGGATTTTCCATATAGGTTCCAGGGAAAGATGATGCGTCATAACTAATGGTGTGCGATTTGTGGGGATTTTCTTTTTGTACTGCAGCAATTCCTCAAGTGGTATCTGAGTGGCTCTTTCAAAAGTACAATCTTTGTCTCTGGAGAAGTGTCCTTGTTGGGTGAAAGCCCTTTTAAGATTTGCAAGGTGATGATCGTGGGTATTTTTCTCAATGCAAATCCAGTGGTATCAGAGGGCTTGGTAGCCTATTACAGCTTGCTTGGTGTATTTAGGGTGATTGCTGGTTCTATGTAGATATGTATGTTGGTCTGTGGGTTTCTTGTATGTGGTAGTTTGTATTTTACCATTCTGGACATTGATCATAGTGTCTAAAAAGGAAATGTTGGTGCTGAAGTAATTCAAGGGATAGTTTGATTGGTGGTGTGGGGAGTAGTTATTGATTTCCATCACATATTCAATCAGAGACTGCAGGTTTTCAGTCCAAATGATGATGATGTCATCTATATATCTTGGGTATAGCATGGGTTTGATGGTGCACTTCTTGAAGAATTTTTCTTACAGGTGGGCCATAAAAAGGTTGGTATACTGTGGGCCCCTTTTGGCACCCATAGCTGTGCCCATGGTCTGGAAGAAGTATTGGTTATTGAAACTGAAGATGCTGTATGTGAGGATGAAGTGTAAAAGTTCAGTAATATCTTTAGGTCTATACCCAGAGTTGTAATCTTGCTATAGCCTCCCATCCCTGTGATCCTCACTGCCCGCATTTGCATTTTCACAAACCTGCATTTTGCATATTGCCTTCTGTTGTACCCAGGACAGCACACAATTCACCAGTAGATTCTCTTGATGCCTGAAGGAGGGTGCTTGTGCCCACAAGCTTGCAAAGAACAATTTTTCCAACTATTTAGTTGGTCAAATAAAAGATATAATCTACCCAAAGAACCTTGTCTCCCTATGTCCTTAGACCAACACAGCTACAACCAACAACCTTAAAAAGTATGATATGTGTTTTATCCAAAAATGTTAGTCACCAAAGTGAAGCGGGTTTTTAAAACCAGTTTGGCTTGTTTATAGTGGAGGGCTTGTGTGTGCGCACATTTGGTTGTTTAAGTAAAAGTCCTCTCAGCTATTCAACTTTTATTCTTGGTTCTTGTGATAATATTTTATAAATTCCCTGGCTGCCACAAAACTTAAACTCCAGGTTAACATTAAACAAAAATACATAAATATTTATATCTTCTTTTAATACCGTAAACAAATGTAGAAGCTCATTTTCCTTTTTTTTTTTTTTTTTTAGGAAGTCATCAGAATAGTGATATCAGAATAGTGTTAGTACTTAGATTCTCTCTCTCTCTGTAGAGAGAGAGAGATATATATATATATATATATATATACACACACACACACACACACACACACACACACACACACACACACACACACACACACTACAGATGTCAACCACTTCAACTTATCTGGCTGTGTTTAATACAGTTTTTTATAGTACATTTGGATTTTGCTAATTAAGCTTCCCATAAACACATTATTTAAATTCCATGGTTAATATCAGTTTCTCTCTCAGCATTCAGCTTGGTTTCTGCTGACATTTCAAATAAGAGTTCTTTACCAGTTCCTCAAATTATACTGCAAATGTCAATTTGGAGTCATGGGGAGCATCCAGACAAGCCTGCACGTGCCTCATGCAGCATCTCAAAGCAGTCTGAGATGCCACAAAAGGCACACTGGGAACAAAAAAAAAAATCCCCATGCTGTATATTTCCAGTACAGGCTGAAAATTTGATACCTGGAAATCCAGGTATCAAAAAAACAAAAAAAAACAAAAACAACCCACAGAAAAAAAGCAGGGCAGAGCACAGTCCAGGACCATGCCCCGAGGCAACTGGGAAGCCGGTCCTCCACAGACACACTGGTTTCTGGCCAGAGCATCGCTACTGTGCTTCTGCAGACAAGACACTTCCCCATCCATCTACCTGGGATAAACTAAGACTCTTGTCATCTATTAGACTACAGGAAAATAGCTAAAGACTCCAAAAGAACTTCACTAGAAGACTCTTCCAAACCAATGTCAACTAAGATTAGAAATAAATCCAGAACAAATGGAAAAAGTAATTTTACATATGTTGTTCCCAGAGTAATCAAATTCACTTCAAAATACAGACAGCATAAACTAGGTTTCTAACTGGACAGGAAATTAATCCAAATGATTTTTTTAAGGTATAAAAAGAGGCACTCTCAACCAGACAGTGCGATTTTTTATCAGCCAGATATACACCATATGTAACTTGCACCATCTAGTTCCAAACCTATAATCCTCTTGAAACCAAACCAAAACAAGCCCTCAAATTTAGGAAAAATAGGCTCACTTTTGTCAATCCAGGTCTTGATCTCTGACCTTTAAATACTGAATAAAAATGGCCATTAGCGTTACTGAAGTACAACAAATTTACCCAGAGATTATCTGAAGTGACCCTACAGCCTACATATCTGAAGTGAGCCCAGACATTGTAAGGCCCACCTGAAAGCACACCATAAAGCAGTGATTCTCAACCAGGGTGCCATGAGATCCTTCTCAGGGTGACACACAATACTAACACTATTAAGGGTGCAACACCAACAGCAATTTCAAATAAGCATCCAAAGCGTCAAAAACATTCTGACCTACGGTGGTCGGTCTGAGCCCTCTGCAAAGATGACTTGCTTTTTACTTTTCTGTCGTAAAAAAAAAGAGTGACAGCTAAGAGGTGGTATTTTCCAAGAGGTGCCTTCAGTCAAAAAGGTTGAGAACCACTGCCACAAAGAAGGCAGTTTATGAAGCCACAAACAGAACCCCAAAATACTAATAGAAAATACCCCATCTATTTGGAACAGAACTTAAATGGCTTGCCTTCTGCTGTCTTGCCAATGCATTCTGTGTCTAGATTGCATTCTGATGAGGAACAGGGAAGAGACAGACAAACATCCAATGAGCCCATTTAAAAATTAAGATTAACAATTTCTGATAATTTCTTCTGTTCATCTGCTGGGCACGAGGTTTCTACCTTCCTGTCAATCACTATGTGGGACCTGACAGTCTCAACTGCGATTAAAAGTAGTCTCTATAATACAGCACAAATTAGGACTTGCAGGGTTAGACTATTCCATTTTAGGCCAGAAACAGATGTTGTCAAATGGAGTGATTCAGCTGTGCTGCAATGCATCATGGCACAGCTGATTCACTTGACTGCATGAAATGCACATTGCTCTTTGTCCCACCCTTGATAGTGTAGGACATGGGATGACATGATCTCCCTACTTCCACTGCTGCCCCAGACCAGCACCATGGGTCTGGGGCAACAGGGCAAAGTACTTCCCATTTCTGCCAGCCTCATGGTCTAGGCAGCACAAATGAGAAATCAGGCAACATGCGTTTCCACCTTTAGTATCTAGTCAGAACCCAGAAGGACTATACATGATACAGAAGAGTCAGAGAACTGAAGAACCCCTGCCTAAGAAGGACAAAAAAAAAAGAGGCCACAACAACAATCCTAAAATCTGCCCCATATGTCTCGACTGACCCCACGTGCCAAATGCAGCACACAGTGGACTAGTTTCCATGAGCACTGCACGTGATACAGCGAGCTGTTCTGGGGCTGTGCTGCATGCAGGGCTGGTCTGGCAAGGGCACTGCATTCAGTGTATATTCAATGTCAACCCTGCACACCATGTGTAGTGCAAGCCCTAGACCAGGGCCAGAGTGTGGTGCATGCAGCATGTAGGGCTGGACTAGGCACGCTTGCTGTGACACTGGGCACCAAACTGGGGCAACATGCTGCATATAGCACCCTGCTGCACCAGCCCCGTGTGCTGGCTCTGGGACTGGTCCAGACTGTTCCATAACTAGCCCTACACGCATGAATCAGGTCATAAGGCCAGCCTGGCATGGGAACTTCATGCAGTACATTTCCACTTGACAGCTCCAAATGTGAGCCATGGACTGAGGCCAGCGCACTGCATACAACACACAGGCCTGGTGCAGGGCATGCACTGTACAAGGTGCTGTACCAGGTCAGTCTTGTGCGCTGGAAATAGTGCATGAAACTGGTCTGCAGGTCAGATCTAGCCTGCAGACCAGCCCTGCACCTCTCATCTATCCTGTGGGGGTGGATGTTTGATGCCCCTGAAGTAAAACATACCTTAGGAATTTCATAGTAGGTCATTCTGAAACCAAATCTAGAGCCTAACACCCTTATTTCACAGTAACTTAAAATATTTTAACACCTACAAAGAAAGGGATATTCAAAGGGTTACTATTTGTGAAGGAATACCTAAGGCATGTTTTATCAAGTACATAAGCTCTCTGGCTTCTTCACCATTACATTCATGAAATAAGACTCCATGACAGACTCTTGAATTCATACCAAGAGTCCTTGATAAAGTCAAGGAAGTAACATATAAAGAACTGGGAAACTTCTCCAAATATCTGATTTTAGAATATTTCAAACAGTTACCTAGAATCACTGAAAGTAGGGCTGGAAGGGACCTCGGGAGGTCATGTGGTCCTGGGCATTTGTAAATCTCCAAAAGTTCCTCAAGTTTTAACAACGCTTGGAAAATAAGTTGACATCAAAACATGTTCTTCAAACCTTTTCACTAGTTGTCAGAGGTCCCTTAAGGTCACCCAGCAACCTTGCATCTGTGTCAAAGGATGCAATCCAAGACTCAAGAGAGAAAAAGCAAGTAATTTTTTCTTAGTAATTAATAGTAGTGCTTCGAGGTGACATTCAAGTGAGTATCAGTTCTAAAGCTGAACAAAGAATGCATCATTATCTTGATGTCTGCATTTCATAGCAGCGCTCTGACTTCTTTCTATCCTCCCCATTAAGCTGTTACTTAACATCTATTTTTCTTCAACAGATTCCTAGAACGATATTGAATCTAATCAAAATTAGTGTTAACTGCAATCAGTACTAAGAACATAACAAGAACAGAAATTTAAGCATATGTGGCTTCTTATTAATTTGCTCATTACTTGAATTTGTTGCGTCAGAAAAAGCCAACTGAAAACTGAGCTGGGATAACACTAAAAACCACCAATGGCAATGGAAGGGCATCTCAACATGAAGAAAAGCTTGATCTCATATCCAAATGAATATTGATCTGAGGTCACAAGGGAAAGTTTCTGAACAATTCTGAACAATCCCTCTCAACATTGTATCAATTTTTCTCCTGGATCCTAATGCTGTACTTCAACTGACTATCTATCTGAGCAAGACAGCTCATTTGGTAACAACTGAGAGACTACCATACTAGCAGACACTATGGTATTTTTCCTCCATAGATCAGTGATTCTCAACTAGGGTCCCAAGCAAGGTTAGCACTGTTGCATGTACAACTATATTGCACAAGTAACTCAGAGGCTTCAAATAGGAATCCATAGCATCAGAAATATTCTGACCTGTTTATGGTCACTCTGAGTTCCTCTATTATTTTTGTACTGTCAAAAAACAAGCAAAAACTAAGAGCTGACATTTTCTGAGGGATGCCTTGAGACTGAAAAGTTTGAGAACCACTGCCACAGACATTTGCACCTACAAATACTTAAAGGATATTACCTAAACTCCCCTTGGTCTCCAGCTGTATCTGCAGCAGAACTAACAAAGTTAATGCATAGAATGCACCAGTAACATTCCACCCAAACCAACATCCAATGTGGTTTTATTACTTAATACTTTAAAAAGATCATTTAAAATCATATTCTACCACATGCTATTTTTTAAACAAAGTTTCAAAACTTGACAACTAAACCATGTTGAGAACTGATTTAGCTGGAATAATTTAACAATTCCTGAGCCAAGCTATATTGCCTTGTAAGTATATATTGCCTCCGATCTCAAACTACTTTCCTCAGTGCCCAAACTCTTTAGTTTGTTTATATCTTTTTGATAAAATCTGCTCAGAAACTGATGCAATATTCTAAAGAGCTTTTTCATTTAGAGGAACTTTCCTCCTTGCTCTAGAACAAACCTCCAGCATGTTTACAGAGAACTGTATCAGCTCCTACTTGCATAACTCCCCCAGTGATAAACTATTAAAACTAACACTAAATTTAGAAGTTCTTGAAGAAGGTCTAAGATACCTCTAACATTTACTGCCCCCAGCTAGATGTATACTTTCAAACTTCCCTGGGCTGAAAAGTGAAAGCCAGATTCAAACTAGTTTCTTCACTGAAAAAATACCACAACTCTGTCTCCTGGTATTCCCAAAAAGCTCTTAAAGCTGCCTAGTTAAAGAAAACATCCAATGAAGCCACAAATGGAATCAGCCTTCTCACTCCACCTCATACCAGTTAGACCTCAAATTAATTGTGTGCATTCAACAATCTTGCTGGAAGATTGCAGTCACTCTTGTTTCTTGGAAGTAGTCAAGATACTTTCAGAAAAGCTCAAAAGTTATTCTACTGCCTGTTATAATATTTGAAAAACACCATACACTTCAATTCTTTTGGAACACAGATGTTTCTCCCAAGTACCATTTCCATGTTGATTCTGTCCTCTGTGCAGAGCTGTACATGCCTCTTAACACACGTGGTGATGTCCCTTTTTCTTCTTAGGATTGAGACACTAGCACATGTCCAGATAGGGTCAACAAGGCCTGGCTCCAGCTAGCTCAGGATGTTCTCCCTAATTCTCTCTGCCATATGTGCAGCAAAAGGACACACTGGGAATTTACAATTCAACAGTTACAATACAATATGTAAGCCTAACCTACAAAGAAATTTGAGAGCAAGGAGATAGGTTAATCTAGCAAGTACATCCTAATCTGGATGTCAGTCACATTTCTTTCTTTCTCTCACTGGTGCCTAAGGTGTGGACAGTTCTTTGTATAATTTACCTCAAACTATTGACATTGTTGTTGTGCCAAATAAATTCTAGTCTTTGTACAGACATATAAAGGAAAGCAATCCAGACCCAAAGAGCATACAATCTAACAAGTCAGAAAACAGAAAGGCTGTGAAATGAGGATACTACACTGTTACATCTTGTGGGTTTGTGTGTGGGCATAACAAAATCCTGGAATGAGTATTCACTGCCTTTCTGTATTGACACCATCAGTTCTTAAATTCAATTCTTAACACTACAAACTATCCCTAATTCTTATTATAGCTGCTCCAGTGCTTCCAGCGTATGTGTTATTTATAACTAGATATCCAAGTTTTCCTTTTAGCATGGAAAAAGGTGGATTTTCTCCTTTAAAGGAGAAAAATGCAGGAAACTACAGGTTTCCCCATGCAGGCTGGCAGAGTTCCAGCTTGCAAGGGGCTGTTTGGGACTGGGGAAATGAATGGGAGGAGGGCAAACACAGGCAAGGGGCACCACATGCACATGTGCATGTGGCAGCCAGGCAGCGCGGTACAAATCAGCTACCACAGCTAAGTATGTGGGGAGGCACAGGCAGTACATCCATGGGGCACATGTACCCCCAGATTTCTGTGCCCACAGCAGACAGGGGGCTGCAACCTGGCTGGACTGGCATGGGCAGGTGTCGCCTCAGTGGGCGGGATCCAGAACAGGAGGGCAGAGTGGCGTGGCAAGACTTGTTGCTGTCACCACTGCCAGGACCCCCAAAACAGCCACACAAGGAGTAACAGACTGGGGATGAGCTGTGCTGCTCTCACCTCCTGCCGCTGCCAGCCACTCATGCGCTGGCCTGCAGATCTACCCCGCCGCCACGTACCAGCCACTGCTGCCATTCCCCTCGGGCTGCAGCTCTACCATAGAGGTAGAGCGTGGGGCATCACAGGCAGCCTGAAGGGAGTGGCAGCAGCAGCCAGGTCATGAAGGCAGGGTAAAGCTGCTGCCCAACATGTGAGCAGCTTCAGGAGGTAAGGACAGTGTGCCCTCCCCCACTCCATTACTCCTCACACTGCTGGTGCAAGGGTGCCCTCCCATGCCAGATCCCACCTGCTGGGCCACAGAGATGGCTCCTGCCTGTGTCCAATCTGGCCAGGCTGCAGCCCTGTGCCTGTTTTGGGTACAAAAATCTGGGGGAACACATGCCCCTCCATGAGTCCCCGACACCGCCTATGGTGGGGTATCCCCCCGCTTCACACACCCACCTTCCCCACACACTGGGAGGCTGGGGAGAGCAGGTAGGGAGCGCGACATCAGCAGAACAGGGGGGAAAGGAAGAAGGGGCCCTGCAGGTCAGGAGTTAGGGGCACCAGTAGGGCTGGGGGGTAGGGAGGGCTGTGGCAGGTTAGGAGTCAGGGGCACCAACTGGACCAGGGGGCTGCAGGCTGGGAGTGGAAGGGGAGCTGCAGGACGGGGCTGTGGCTTGGGAATGAGGGGCACCAGCATATCAAGGCTGTTGAGCACCACAAAGCAGTTGGGGGAAGTCGCGGCTGCACCCATGTACTGGTGAGCAAAGAAAGCATAGGGAGCTCTGATTTTCTATGATCGATCGATATTTATATAGGTATTTAGAATTTATTAATGATTGAGGCACTGGTAGGCTTCCAAATTGCTTTAAAATTATAAATATATCAATAAAACATTATGTTCACCTGATACCTCTCTCTTTCCTCTCTCTAGCGGTGTTTCATTTTAATAGCAGAAAAGCAGATTTGCATGTTTTGATCAGAGAATTTTGGATTTGTGAACAGAGAAAAATCAGGATATGACTAATGTGGACTAATTCACTATGATCTGTTCTTCTGCCTTCTTTTTACGTCATGAAAATGTTCAAAGTACAATATCTAGTGCTCATCCCTACTACCATTTTTTTTAAATCTCAACTACTACTATTATGTCTCTTTCCACAGAAAACAGGAAAATATTTTCAAAATAAGTTCAGAATTCATCAGTTCAAGTTCATTAAGTGATTACAAAAAAAATCAACATGTGCAAAAAAACCACACAAGTCAAAGAGATGCAACCCCAAACGAGGGCCATCATTCAAATTCTATACTCTCTAGAACAAGCTAGTAAGGGAGTTAGAAATAGCCTCACCATTAAATATTCTAACATACAGGTATGGGTAGAGTCACAAACAAATAGCACATGCAACAACTTGCAACTGGGCAAAGATATAATTAATCTTCTACAAAAATGCCAGAGGCCTAAAAAAATAAGATGGGTGAACTAGAATGCCTGGTATTAAATCAGGGGTGGGCAAAATACGGCCCACAAGGCCATTCTATCCGGCCTGAGGGGCCCCTAAAAAAATTTGGAAAATTAATATTTCTCTGCCCTTGGTTCCTGTCAAAAATGACAGGAACCAAAAGCAGTAGGACCCAGGGGAAGCCCAGCAGACTCCCACAACAGCAGGGCCCACCCGGACCCGCCCCGCCAGCCAGAAGCCTCAGCCAGGGAAGCTCAGGTAAGAGGGGGGAGAGGGGGGGCGCTCCTTCCCTGCACAGAGAAAAGCATCCCCTCGCCCACCCCATGGCCGGAACTCTACTTCCTGGTACACCAGGGAGCATGCAGGGGGCCTCCCCTGCATGCTCCCTGGCTCGGCAACTGGTGCCTCCTGGGTCTGGGGGGGCACCCAGGGTCCCCCTGTGGCCAATCACCAAGCCGGGGAGACATGTACAGCCACCTGTGCTCCTATGGGATGCTCCATGCACCCCAGCACTGCAGCGATCACGAGCCGCACTGCTACCTCAAGGTATGTAGAAAAAACTTTTAAAGTTGTGCCTGTGTCCGAATCCAGCACTGAATCGTCAAAATCGGATTCGGCCGAATCGAATAGGGTCCATTTCACACAGCCCTACTAAATGGTCACTTTTTAAGATGGAGGGAAGTCAAATTCTACTACAATCTAGCGGAATTAAGAAATGTACAGAGAAGAACAATCATAATGAACGAGGATACGAAGCAGCTGCCATACCAGAAGAGATTAAAAAGGCTAGGATACTTCAGTTTGGAAAAAAGAAGGCTGAGGCAGGATATGATAAGAGTTTTATAAAATCATGAGGGGTGTGGACAAAATGAAGAGAACTGTTATTCATCAACTCCCAGAATACTAGAAGTAGGGGACACCCACTGAAATTAGTAGGAGACACCTTTAAAATGAATAAGAGTACTTTTTTATGTAGCAGGTAGTTAGCTTGTGGAACTCATTACTACAAAAGGCTGTAGATGCAGATAGTATAGCCTGGTTCAAAAAGGGACTAGACAAATTCCCAGATAATATATTCAGTAATAGCTATTAAACAGAACAGTAAGATACATCCTTTAGCATAGTGGATGCCAGGGAGGGCAGCAAGCAGGGGACAGAGCACTCTAGACAAACCCAGTTCAATGCTCTCCTTCCAAGCCATCCACTGTAACTCCCATCCACTGACATCAAAAAGTGCATTGTTTTAGCACAGATGTGAATATGATCATACTGTTTATAAAATATTAGAAGCATTTATGCAAGAACACAGAAAACTGACCTTTACTAGGAAAAGTTTCTCACCAGTGGCATAATTGGTGCTTGCAATATCAGTTTCATTTATTGGACTAGGGTATAAGGAGAATTGGTCACAGAAAAAAAAAATTACCTAGGATTCCCACTGATGCCAAGGGCAATTCAGGACCTAAAATGGTGCAAAATTCTGAGAAATATACAGAACTAAGAGCTGATTATTCTAAAAAGTGAGACACTTGCAATGTCCAAAAAAATAATGCTCATATAGTCCAAGTCATCATTTGTGAGCCAGCAGAAAGCTATGGTTGGTAATCCATGGGGACACAAGTCGTATCACTTCTAGATTTTAAGCTTTAATTTTAAAAAATTCTCTGCAGTCTTAAGAAGTTAGGCTTTCAAATATGAAATGAGTGCAATTTGTTTTGAGTCTGCACACATCTCTAAAACCACTGCTGCATCCTAGGATGCAAGACAGAACAACAGAACTGGTTAGATTCATTAGTGCACTGTGGGTCACAGACAAATGCTCAGGAATTATTTCAGTTTCAGGTTACAATTAGAAAACTGAAACAGCACCAGAGGCAAATACCAGAAATATTTACAAAGGACAGCCACCGCGCTTAAGAGATGATGGGGGAGTAAAAGTAATAATTAACACGATGACATCCTGGGTGCTCTTGAAGGGACAGAGTAGCAAAACTACGTTCATTATCCCCTAGCCACTGCAGCCAGAAAGAAACAGAAAGCCATCAGTTTCCTTCCAGTAGTTCATACAAATAGAGCTTCAAATGGAAAATTCCTCTACATATGCTGCCACAATAGACAAAGCCTCAAAAAGGTCCAAGCCAACTTTCCTGCCATACCAAGTTATTAGGTAGGAAGTATAATGCAGTCAGACCTCTTCTGGGTAAAAATCCCAGCAACCTCCTTTCTGAGAAGTAGGGCAAGGCAAGGTATCAGGACTTTTCACCAGCACATTGTTCCTAAGTAGAACAAAGCTCATGTTTCCAATTTACCATAACATTCTATCCTGAAGACATAATATATACACACTTGCTACCACCTTTTCTTAACGTTATAAAACATGTTTATTGAGATTATTAAATACCATCTCATTTCTTCTAGTTATATCTACATTTCATTATGCACACCAAAAGATGTCAGCTAGGACAAGTGAAGTTTATACAAAAGTTACATCCAATTTTGTATGTTGAACCAGTAACTTGGAAACATATATCTACAAAGTGAGGTATTGCCACATAAAAGTGGTAACTGCTGGTCCACAAAACACTAAAGCAAAGCTATAATTAGATTATGTCTTCAGTGTCTCCTGAAAAGACCTCCTGTTACTTGTTTTTTGATGTATAACCAATTTGTTTAATTTGTCTGACATTTGGAAGCCCTGTTATCTAGTACTGATTTTGTATTAACAAAGCAAACCTGTGTTAATTGAAATGCTTTGCAAAAATGAATTTCCCTCCTAAAGACACCCGATAGCAAATATTACAGATTATAAAGCCAACTTCTAGCATTGTATTTCTACGATAATTCAAAGCTGAGTAGTTTAACTGCAAAATATTTTTAGTGTTGCAATTCCATTTTTTTTTTTTTTCAAATCAGCTTTATATAAAGATCATAACTGTTTAGCTGGCTATCAACTTTAGGCATCCTTAAATAGTTACCCATGCACTGACACTACAGAAGTATTTTGAAGTGTAGCAAATCCTAACATTATACTGAGTTGTCTAACTTAACATCCTCCTAGCCTCATACCAATTTCAAGAAATTCTGAAGTGTCATACCATCAAATGATCAATTTACATAAGTCAACAAAACTGTTCAATATCAAACAGTATAGCTATTCCTTAGAGATGCCATTTCCAACTAGTCAATTCAGTTATTTCTAGAACTACTAAGCTGTGCTAAAGATTCTATAAATCAGCACAGGTATGCCAGTCTTGGTGTTAGGTAGGACAGCCTCTAAGATGACTAGGAAATGTCAATTTATTCTATTAATATTCAGGGTAGGGAAAACAAACATGCATACTCACTGTTTAGCCACTTTCTTCCCCTTTTAACTTCACTGGCAATTTGTGTTACTGCAATATTTTATCTCTAGACCATAACTGCTGCATACTGGTGGACAGTAGAAAGTACTCAGCAACTAAACATTTTTCCTGCATTTAAAATTATTCAATAATAATTAAAATAAGAGAATCTCTCTTATACAAAGAGGGAACAGCATTTAAGGGTGAGTGTGGTCCAATTAAATGTTTAAAAAATCCATTTCACTGTAATTGTTTAGACACGGCCTACACTTACAGTATACACTGTACAGGGATACAAGATAACTAAGATGTAAAAATGGTCCTCTATGAAGAGCATTACTTGCTTACTCTTGAAGAAAAGGAAAAAAAATCTCCTTCAAAAAAAACCAATAGGCTCTAGACTGCCCACACTCTTCTGGGCCACAATCAATAACTCCCATCTAGTTAATGAAGAATTGTGGCTCAAGAGTCTTTGCTAAATCCAATGCACTGTGAAAATAGTTTCTTCATGAACTGCAGTAATAATTATGCAACTATTCCACTTCTTTTCTCAATTTTAAATTTAAAGAGGTTTTTTTCAAAATAGTAGCCAAAATTAATAAGTGTACAATTAATGTTAAGACATCGCTTTACCCTTTTATCAAATTGCGTTTGCTCCAGAGGTGACTTTGAAGAATCTGAAGCAGAAGGGCACACACATTAGTAGGTTACAGATTTTGCTCTCAGAAAATTTGCACAAACTCTTATCAGCTCTTAAATTCAATATCCGTAATTAAACTCAAAAGGCAGTTATTTAAAATTGCTACTACTGTTCAGCATTCTATTTATTCAGTTGCTAATACCAGTGCTTTTACACACGTTTCAGTCAATTGTCACTATGCTTGAAAAGATATGCAGGATGCCCAAAGTCATGGACATCTTCTCTTCTAACTAGCCAGGTCAGCAAAATAGAAAGAGAGAAGCTTAAAGGTAGCAATGTTCTTCTACAGCAGTGGGAGGCAACCTTTCTGGCAGGTGTGCCACAAATTAAGGCCCTCTCCAAGTATCACTCCAGTTCCCTCCCCTTCCCCATCTACTGCTCTGCTTTCTGCCCTATCTGCAAATGTGCTCCAATCTCCCTTCTGTGTGCCACACACAGAAGTTACTTCTGCCATTTGTCTCTTAACAGCATCAAATCAAAGCCTTTTCCAAGTATGTTATTTTGCACATAGCACCTAGCACTGGAGAAACAAGGGATTTACAAATACTGGATTTTCTAAAGAGAATGCAGGGCGCGGGAAGAAAGAATGAGTATAGTGTAGTAAATTCAGGGGTAAACACATTGAAATCTAGAGATGTTATACCTAACTCACTGAAGTGTTCTGGCCTTCTTTCAGTCAATTTCCATAATAGGCCAAGTTCATTTTGTGAAATTCAGCTGCAAATTTATTTGTATATTCCTTTTTCTCATTAATGTTTCTTTATGTAACAAATTGTCACTTTTGGTACAGGATTCAAGGTTTCTGGAGAAAAAGATATAAATTAAAAATGTTTAAGATGATTTCAAGTTTTTGTTCTAATTCATGAATTACTCTCTGCACCACATCATTTTGCTGTATTTGCAATCTTATTAGACAGGTTGCAACATCAGCTCTGATAATAAGTCAGTAAAACAAGACTGTCACACTGCATTGCTCCTCCATGCGCTCTAAACTCTTCACCAATAATGGAACTGCTGTATTTTCTCTGCATCTAACCAATCTACTAGCGGCTTTTAAAGATGAATTTTCTTCCGTCTTATTCTCTTTCTGCACCTCTCAAGTCACCTGTGCCAGGCAGTCCTGGTAACAAAAAGTTTTATGCAGAAGAATCAAAAGTATGGTTGCAGAAGTTTCCAATCATTTTATCCACCTTAGTACATAAACTTCTGGGGTTTTTTAAGTTGTTATACATGTGTGGAATTTTGCATTTTAATGAGACAAAAATACCATGAAGAAATCATAGTAAAAAGGCCACATGTGGCTACAAATAGATCAGGGTCTTCTGCAGACTTGCATGCGCTTGTGTTATGAAAATATCCTAACGTTTAACCTAAGATTTGGTGTACAGGTTTCCCAATATGCTGAGTTCCACAGCACACCTACTGCAAGGAGATTTACTGTTAAAAAGAACATTTTTTGCTAATCCTGCAAAATGAGATTTTGCTTAGAAGGCTGTTTTTATGCAGTGTCAACAGGAACCTCCTTGGGAACTCTACCTCCTTTTCCTTTCTGAAATGGCTGGCCCTATTGGCCAGGGGGAAGCCTGTGGGCTCAGGGCCTGGGCATTTCCAAGCAGACCTAGCACAGGTAGAAGGCAGTGGAAGGGAACGAGTATTGAGCCAAGGGCAGGCTGCCCACAGGGCTGTCAGTCATGGTCTCCTGCACCTGGCATGAAGCAGATTTGGGCCCAGAAGCCGCTGGACTGGGAAGCAGAACAGGTAGCTGCGACACCCCAACTGCTCCCCGGCTTGCAGAGGTGGTCAGCGTGGACCACCGGTGCGGGGCTCCCCTCAGTCAGCACAGGGGCAGGCTCGGGCCACAACGCCCTCGGCCGCTCTGCAGCCACCTGGCTGCGCGGATCTGATGCCGGGCCTGGCCCCATGGTCGCAGCGGCACCTCCCAGCCCTAGGCCAGGGTGACCCCGGCTGCCAGCAGCGCCGCATCTTCGTCCCGCGGGGCAGCTGCGCCGGCCCCCGCGCCCGGGCCGCCCTGCGCGGTGAGTTACCTGGCTCGGCGCCCGGGCCGGGCCCGCTACGGCGACGCCGGGCTCCCCCGGCTCCTCCGCGGCGCTGGCACTGGCAATGGCGGCGGCGCCGCTCCCCGCCCGCTCCGCGCTCACTGGCTGCGCCGCTTCATGTGACCGAACAAAACCCTCCTCGGCGCAGCCCTTTGTGTCCGGCCCGGCCGCCGGGGGCACCGGGCAGGCCGCGCGCCCGCCCCGGCCCCGGCCTCAGCCCTGGTCCCGGCCCCAGCCCGCCCGCTCTCCCGCAGCGCCGCCGTGCCCGGCCCCGCGCACTCACCCCGGCGGGGGCGGCCGCAGCCGAGTCGCTTTGCCGCACTAGCGCGGCGGCGGCCGCCATGTTCCCCGCTGCGGCAGGATGAGGCGGACGCGCCGGCTCGCGCCGCACCGGGCCCGGCCCCGCCCAGCCCCGCCCGCGCGGCCCCGCCGTCCCCCCCCCACCCCGTGTCAGCGCCTCGGAGAGCCCATCACGGGAAACTCACGGGTCTCGCCAGGGCGTGCGTCACACCGCGGTGACGTGCTGCGCGCGGCGTCAGACGTCACCGCGCCGACCCCCGCGGCCCCCCTCCCGGTCCTGGCTCAGAGGCGCGCGTGCGTGGGAGTTTCCCGCTTCACAGCAGGCGGAGGTCCCCGCGATCACCCCTCTCGGGTCTCCGCCGCCCCGCCCCGTCTGGGGCAGCGGAGGGAAAAATTTAAAGAAGCTAATTTGTAGATGACGGCGGGCGTCCCTGGGCCACTCTCACCTGTCTGCCGTGCTCTGCTGCCGGGGGTGGCCTGAGGCGACCACTGCCTTGACCCTGGAGCCTGACAATTAGGCAACGGGGGTGTGAGGAGTGGAGGTCCGCATGGCCCCCACACAAGGTCCTCGTTACTGATCTGCCCCCTGGCTTGCGCCTGCTCCGTGTCGGCCAGCTTTGCTGAACAGGTTCCGCGCAGGGCAAGGCCTGCACGCGACCCGCCTCCGCCATTGGGATCTTAGCGGCTTCCCAGGCTGTAGCTGGGGCAAAATGCGTACCGTGAGGCATGTTGTTGATGCCTGTCTGTTGACTAAGTTTGGCGGTGTGCTACAAGGGCTGCACATGGCCACTGAAGATGCTAGCGCCTGGCTTGACAGTCCTGCACACACTGCCTGACATTGGCCTGGCCCTTGCCAAACCCCCCTTCTCAGAAGCCATCACACCACCCTGACAAGGGCACTGGCTTACAGTCCCTTTAGCAAGCTGCTGGCCTGCAGGCACCAGACTCTGACTTCCATTAACAGCCCCCTCAGCTAGGTGGCCTCTCATGTATGCTAAGAAGCTTATTTGCTGGAAAAACACATTCGGAAAATTAAGTTTGGAGAGGTTGGGACTTGCATTTCCCACTGTCTGCACACAGCAGTATAAACGTGTCAGACTACCCTGTTCAAATAATTCCTTGAGTATGTGTTCCAGTTGCAAAGCAGGACACCCTCCAGCCAAGGTACAAGCACCTAAGGTTCCTGCTCCATGTTACTTACAGTACACAGTAACTAGTTAATCATGCAGTACTTTAGACTGGCCACAGTGCAAAGTAATTATGGCATGATAAAAATGATGGTCCGGCTATAAAAAAAACTAACCAGCTATAAAGATAGTGCTTTAAAAACACTGGCAGAGGGACAAAAACTTATTTGGAGCCGGGAAGCACATGTGTGCTCTCCCCCTGCCTCCCAGCAGGTAAGTCTGTGGGGGAGGGGGAAGGGACATGGTGGGGACAGATCAAGGCCCCTGAGGTGAGGGGGGGAGTAGGGCACCGGCAGGGGCTGGGGTGAGTGGGGCCCTGGCTGGGCCAGGTGGTGGGACAATTGGGGCCCAAGCAGCTCATCCAAGGGCACTGGGGAGCTCCTGCCACTGTGCGCACTCCAGCACAGGCCCAGGGGGCACGTGCCCCTTGGATTTGTGTACAGGGCAAAGGCAGCTGCCACTGCATGCTGCACTTTGCACCCCGCTGCCTCGAGAGCTGCCCAATGCCATGTGTGTCCTGCCGCAAGGTGGGTAGGGGGCACGGCCCAGCCCAGTGGCAGCAAGCACATGATGTCACGCTGCTCCTGTGGTAGCTGCAGCTGGGTGCAAAGTACAGCGTGCAACAGCAACCATCTCTGCCCCATGCACAAATCTGGGGGGCATATGCCCCCTGGGCCTTTGCCAGGGTGCATACAGTGGCAGGAGCCCCTAGGCACCCTTGGACGAGCCACCCGGGGTCCGATTGTCCCATCACCCAGCCTCGCTGGGGCCCCATTCACTCCTGCCCCTGCCTCTTCCCCACTCCCTCACCATGGGGCCTTGATCTGCCCCCTCCCCACCCAAACCCCTTCCCCTTCACAGAATTGACTGGTACTTGCCTGCTGTGCTGGGCATCCAGTCACCCACATGTGCACGCCTCCCCACCCCTGCTGCAGCCGCCAGGAGCCCACAGCCGCGCTACCTTTTGGCATTGCCTGCTGCCCTGAGTTTGGGGGGCCTGAACCCCATTAGCCTCAGCCTTCTGCTGCCTATGTTGAAAAATGTGTAAAAACTCTAAAGGTGGTTTGTATCCAGCTTTAACTTAACCATGTAGCTGGGCCCTAAATGTATAAAAATCTAAACATTAACATTTCCAAATCTACCTCTACAGAAAAGTTTATATTGAAAAATGGTACCTTTATTTAAACATTTGATTAAGGGTTATTACATTAGCTTGGATATATGATTCCCCCTGCAATCAAATTTATATCCACAACTTTCTGCCATATAAACCAGACGGCTCCTATTTCAGGTACAGAAATAATAAATGTAGGGGGAAGTCCCACTGTTACCAACTCAATTTTATCATGAGTTTTATGAAACTTAGAATGTCACTTAATTCCCACTCATAGGCCATGTCCACACATGTAGGCATGTGTAGTTTGTGGTGCAAACCTCTTTATGGTGCCACAAACAGCATGCATTGCACATTAAACAATGTGTGGTGCTGCTAAAATTTGAGCAAAATTTGCTACTGGGATGTCCCAGTAGCAAAAAAAAAACAACAATCCACCCCCCCACCCAAAAAAAAAACCCCAAACAAATCAGAAAAAAAGTGGCGCAAAGCATGCCAAAATAGTATGCACCAGGACAAACGCGGGAAAGCAGATTGCCTGCTCTCCTGTCTCTGTGTGCTGTGAAGCCCCTGTGCTGAGCCACACAGATGGCTGGCTGGGGCACAGTGTGCCTCAAAATGGGGGAGCAGGCAGCCCTGGACTGCCTGCTCCCCTGTCTCCATGTGCTGCTCCCCAGCCGGCAGGCTAGCCCTGCCCTGAGGCACCCTCTGCCCCAGCCAGCCCTCCCCACAATTCCCACAGCACTTTGAGCCCAGTCAAGCAGCACACTGGGAGCTGGGAGGAGCTAGACACAGGCAGTTTGCCCACAGCTGGAGAATGTGTCCTGCAACAAAGTGCACGTGCAGGGTCATATGCTGTGGCACAAAGTAGAGGCACAAATTTGTGCCACTACTATTTGTGATGCTGCAAGAGCTCATCTGGACTTGGCCATAGAGTCCATCGATTGTTTGAGAATCTCAGCTTTCTAAATAAAAGCTTACTAGCTCCCCATAGAAAAGGCAAACAAAAGATGAAAATATATTTTATTGGAAGAGCTGCTATTTGGAAACCAAATGCTCAGCTTGCAGCATGATTTTTTTAAACATGTTAGTTTGCCAGTTGTTTATTCCTGGTGCTGAGAGGAAAGTAAGGTTTCAACATTAAAGAGGCAGAGCCAAATGTAACGAAGCCCATGTTTGGTCATCTGCAGGAACTGAATTTGAAACCTCAAAGAATAAGCTGTTTCTACTTGAGACAAAAGACAAGCTCATTGGCAACAGCAAACTTGCAGAAATTTCTACATGTAATCTACCCACTAGAGAGAAACAAAGGAATTCTCTAGCAGCATTCATTATGCAAACAAGTGTATGGGGCTACTCCATTAAAAAAACAATACAGCAATGGGCTTGAGACTTGAGTCTGTTGTGTTAGAGCTCTGTTTTTTATTCCCAACTCCACCTCCAGTGACTACCCAACTTCTCAGTAAAATGAGCGAATGATAGAGTAGTTGTTTCCCCTTAACGATGGGGAAGAAGTGGTTAAAAAGATTAGGAAGTGCACAGAAACATCAAGAACAGACTATAAAAGACCTGGGAATAAAACAGATTTTCAGCCTGTAGCTCAAATTGCATTCCCCTTTTTTACAGGATGTCTTTAAAATAGACTCTGGGGCCGCTCCCCAGGGAGAACTACCAGTGGCACACCTTGTGCCGCTGCTACTTGTCCCTGGGGAATGCCTGTGCCATGCGTGCTCTGGCATGCAGCTAGTAACCCAGGCTGGGAGAGGGGAGTACTGAGCTGGGTCCTGGGGGCCTCCTGGGGCTGCAGTAGTGGTGATCCTGCTGTGAGGAGCATGGCTTCGGCCAGTCCAGCTCCAGTTTTAAGCAGTGCCCACTGCCGCCATGTGTGCCACTCTGCTTTTTTTCCCCCCCCCCCATGGTTTTTTTTTTGACCCCTGGATATCCAGCCCCCCCCCCCCCCCCCCCCCCCCCCCCGTGCTGCTCCCTTGCAGCGCGGAGAACAGCTGAATGTTCTGTATGTGGCACCACAGACATGTCTGCAGAACCACATACCACATGGCTGTGCTTGTCTGGATGCAGCTTGGGTGTCTGTGTCTGTGTGTGTGAAAAATGCATGAGTACCATATGAGTTGTGATATTTGACAGACCTGGAATTTGCTGTATATTTTTTCTTGCCCTGTGGCCTTAACTGGTTGGTTCTGTTTCACTTCCCACCACAACAAAAGAGACATTTAAAGCAGGGGCTGGAGAATTCCTCTCTAATCCCCAGGCTGATGGTTTTGTCTACATCACAAAACAAGTTGGTGTATTCTTTTTCAAAACCTGATTCACAGTATTGGGGTGACCCTTCCCACACACAAAATCAGGATCCCTTTTTTTGCCAACTGTAAAGTCTTAGAATCCAATAAAGGGTCTCTAGGGAACACTAGGTCAGATAAATAAAATGTATTTTTAAATAAAAGATTGTACAGTGTGATTCTTGAAAACAAGATTTAAGCTATCATTTCACACTGTTTTATTTCCTTGAATAATAGATGAAAACCTACATTCATTTGCCACAAATGTGGACAGGTCCTAATTTAGTTACAACAGTATTTGAAAACCTTCTGAGAGTAGGTGCTCCAGAGTTCATCTTTGTCTTTAAAATGGTTTTCAAAAACCACAAACCAAACTAGGCCCCTTCTCATTGGCAGTAAAATATGATTAACTGGGTGCGTCTACACATTGCCATAGTGACATTGCTACTGCACCATGCTTTAGTACTTCCTTTTGGAAGTACTGCAGCACAGTGCAGTAACTGTCTATATTTTACCGTGCGCATGGCACCTGGTTAGATTTTGCCACTACAGCGATTGTACACAAAATGGGGGAGTGTGCTGTTACGGCAATGTAGCTGCCGATCACGTGTAGACCCATGTGATTTACGTTGCTGTAACACACTGTACAGTGACGTAGCAACACGCTACATCACTGTAGGACAACGTGTAGACGTGCTCACTGAAACCAATTTAAAAAAAAATGTTTCTTCATACAGATATTTTTGTAGCTGAAACCACACAGGGAGAGCTGGGGCAGGTCTAAGCTAAGCATTTTGAATGAAAGAAGATTGCAAATGTTTCCTTGTGACATACACAGCAAATCCCCTACGCCCAGAGGGAGAAACTTTATAATGATAATTTCTTGCATTTATATAGTACCTTTCATTCCTTCAGGATCCCAAGGACTTCATTAGCATTATGTGAACAGTTTCACCACTGAAATGCAGTCACTCATACACCATTCTTTGAAAATTTGGTTTGCAGTTAGAATATTTTTCAATAACAAAATACTCATCTCATCCTATATGTAGGTAGAGAGAAAAAAGAGAATAAACTAGTTTTACAAACGGGACACAATTTAATTTAATATGATTTTTTAAAATTTATATAAAAATAGACACATTGTATAATCCCCTTTGGATCTTTAATCTTATAAACTTTGGTAACAGTTAGAAAGTTAATCCTCCCATAACATTTTCGAAATTTAAAAAATATTTACTTTGGACTGATACCTAAAAGTCTTAAGACTAGATGACCTTTGAGATTCCTTTCAACCCTATGATTTTCTTACTTTAAGACAGTAACTATAAAACCAAAACATTTATGAATCACTGCAAACATGGTGTGAAGGATACCAGTCTCATTGGTTGACTTGCTACAGAGATTTTCTTTGCACGCTTAAAGTAAGGCGGTCAAAGGACAAAGATATTTCCATGTTTTGTCTTATCTTATACAGTAAGGTACTGATTTTATTGGCTTCCACAAATGTAAGGTCTCCCCTAACAGTTACTTCTTCACATATCACATCAGGTATGTCTATTGTAATTGTAGTGAATTGAGAGATGTCAATTTAATCTAACAAATTGTAAAAATTCAAAGGAAAAAAACTGCTATTGTCTGAGTATTTCTGAGCCACGGATTCTTACGTTATTGTCCTGTCCCTGTTTAAAAAGGTGTCACATATACTTCAAACAAAAATGAAACACTAGTCTTTTCTCTTTTGTTTAACAAAACAAAAATGGTTTATTTTAACATCAATTTAGTCTTCTTTTCATAAATTTATATTTATATTTAGTTGACAGGGTAGGCATCTTGTATCTAATCCATTACATTTTTCTACCTTAGAAATGTGATGGGACCACAGTGAAAGGAGCAATAGAAATGTATAGACAACATCAAATCAAATTCAAACCTCTAACTTGTATTAGTTGGAATCCCAGGGATTTTCAGATTAATCCCAAAATAAAATGTAACATGATGCCAATATTTCTAAATATTATTTACAAATTGCCTTTAGAACTGATGGACAAATGAAAGTGTATTTAATTCCCTTTCTCAGGGCGCCTGTACTTGAGCAGCAAGTCTTCTCTGATGCACTGTCGTTACAGCTCATCAGAGGCCGATTAATCGAGTCTGCTGGAGCATGGTAATAACCGTACTCCAGCAATCTCTAGCGTCTCATGTATCAGTGTCTCCACACTGAAAAATGGTGGCAGGGGCACTTTAACTAAAGCTTGTTTGACAAGATACAGTTAAAGTGCCCCTGCTGCCATTTTTCAGCGTGGGGATACTGATACACAAGATGCTTGGGGTGCTTTAATTAGAGTGCCCCCACCCACCCACCCCAAACACACACATGCTCCCAGAGCACATGTATAAATGCCCTCAGATTCATAGATTTCATAAACATTAGGGCTGGAAGGGACCTTGGAACATCGTTGAGTCCAGCCCCCTGCCCCAGGGGCAGGAAGTCAGCTGGGGTCATAGGATCCCAGCAAGATAAACATCCAGGTTTCTCTTGAAGGCATTCAAAGTAGGTACTTGAACCACCTTCGACGGCAGGCCATTCCAGACCTTGGGGGCTCGGACAGTAAAGTTGTTCTTCCTTATGTCCAGCCTGAAACGGTCTTGCAGGAGTTTATAACCGTTCGACCTTGTAATCCCTTGGGGCGCTCTGGTGAACAAACATTCCCCCAGGTCCTGGTGAACACCCCTTATAAACATATAGGTGGCCACCAGGTCACCCCTGAGCCTGCTCTTTTCCAGGCTGAAAAGTCCCATGGCGCTCAGCCTCTTATCATAAGGTCTGTTTTCCTGACCTCTGATCGTGCACTTGGCTCTCCTCTGCACTCTCTCAAGCTTCTCCACTTCTTTTTTGAATTGTGGAGCCCAAAACTGGACACAGTACTCCAGCTGTGGCCTCACCAAGGCCAAGCACAATGGAAGAATGATGTCCTGGGATTAGCTTGAGAAGCATCTATGGATGCAACCCAGCATTTTGCTCGCTTTACTGGCTGCAGCATCACACTGCAGGCTCATGTTCATCTTGTGGTCAATCCTGACCTCCAAGTCCCTCTCGTCTGCAGTGCTAGTCAGCATAGCACTGCCAAGCCTATAGACATGCTGTAGGTTTTTCCTTCCAAGGTGGAGAACCTTGCATTTTTCTGTGTTGAACACCATCAGGTTCTCATCCGCCCGTTTACTGAGCCTGTCAAGGTCAGCCTGGATTACCACCCTGTCCTCAGGTGCGGGTGCTTTACCCCAAAGTTTGGTATCATCAGCAAACTTGGCCAGTCCACTTCTGACTCCAATGTCCACATCATTAATGAAGAGGTTGAACAAAATAGGTCCAAGGACAGAGCCTTGAGGGACCCCACTGGTCACAGCGCACCATGATGATTGACTTCCATCAACCATCACCCTCTGGGTCCTACCGCGGAACCAATTCCCCAGTCAGCAGATCATGGTGGATCCGAGGCCGCAGTTGGCCAGTTTTGACAAAAGGTGATCATGGGATATCAGATTGAAGGCTTTTTTAAAGTCAAGATATATGACATCAATCTCTTCCCCCTTGTCTAGGTGATAGGTCATCTGGTCGTAAAAGGAAATGAGATTGGTAAAGCACTACCTACCTGTAACAAACCCGTGCTGGCTATCCCTCAGGATGTTGCCATTGACCAGTCCGTTAAGAATGGCCTTCTTGATGATTTTTTCAAAGACCTTCCCCAGGATAGAGGTCAGGCTGATGGGCCTGTAGTTTGCCGGATCCACTTTCCTCCCTTTCTTGAAGATAGGCACCACACTGGCCTTCTTCCAATCATCAGGCACTTCACCAGAGCACCAGGAGCTCTCGAAGATCTGTGCCAGGGGTGAGCTATGATGTAGGACAGCTCCTTGAGTGCTCTGGGGTGTAAATTGTCAGGGCCGGCTGACTTGGAGGTGTCCAGCCTCTCAAGCTGTTCCTTCACAAGGTCAGCATTGATGGAGGGCAAGGAACCACCCTCGCTTAGGCGTCCCTGTCCCGTAATGGGCAGGGGCATCCCATGGGACTTGTGAAAGACTGACACAAAGTACCCATTTAGCAAATTGGCCTTTTCCTGGGTGTCGGTCATCAGTTCTCCCTTTTGGTTTAGCAGGGGTCCAATGTTGCCCTTGCTTTTCCTCAGAGACTTATTTCATTTTATAAAATATAATTGCCATTTTATTTTGCTTTAAGTATTTTTCCTATAGGGCTACCATAAAATGTTCATCTTTTTCTTGCTCTCTTCTGACTCAAGTTATGTCCCAGTCTCCCCACTTCCCAGGATGCTTTGCCCCCCTGCCCTTATAGCCTCTCACAGGGCAGGTGGGCTAGCCTTGGATATGTTGTCTGTTCCCGTTGCACTGGGGCCAGCCCACCCCTCAGCTGTCACAGCCCCACCCCACACCAACCCTTCTCCCCTGCATACCAGTGACTCACACTGGGCCTGGGCCTGCAGGGAGTTACCCTCCCCCCTCTCCTCCTCCCCATTGCTGGGCAGACCAGGGCTGGAGGGATCCCAGGCTAGCCTGGGGAGAGTTGTGGGGTTCCCCCTGAGGCCAATCACCTGGCTCAGGGAGCTGGCACTGGGAGGAGGCTCTCCCCCCCCCGCTCCCCCCCCCCCCGTGGGGGCAGGCTGGGAAGCATGATCTAGTACCCCCCGCCATTAAGCCTGGGTCAGTGCAGGCCTCCGTTTTCCTCTCCTAGTTGAAAACTGAACATTAATTCAGTTCATTATTGGTTCACTCTATGCAGCTTAGAGAAGCCTGCAAACATTGGATCAATTCCACCTCGGGGTTTTTGATGGTCTGTACTTAGCCACTGTGACAGAAGCTGAATCCACACAAGTATTTTGACAGAACACCATTTTATAACAAACACTTTACATATATTACCAGAGCCACATTTCATCCTGTCCTGTCTTTGACTTCTCCACAAGGGACTGTTATTATCACCTGCCATTGAATGCAGAGAAGTGGCTTTAGGGCAGGTACTGGTTGCTATTGGGCATTTTTACACATGTTTCTGACATGGCGCCAGGCACTTTTAACTAGCAAGCTGTGCTAATTAAAAGTGCCTGTACATCACGTGCATGGATTTAGAGGCACAGCGCACCTCCAGGCTGAGAAAATGGCAGCGGTGCATTCTGAACTGAAGTATGTCAATCATGTTTTAGTTCAAGGTGCACCGTTGCCATTTTCTCAGCATGGAGGCGCACTGTGCTGCTGACACACGAGGCTGCCAGAGAGCATCAATTTTCATACTCCAGCAGACTTGATTATTTGAGTTTGTTCCAACACGGTGGATTTCCAGTGTTTTGGAGCAGACCCCAACATGTGTATGTGCCCATTCTGTTTGTGCAGAGCCTTGCACAATGGGATCCTGTTCTTTGAGGAATCAAAAATAATAGGAAAGGAGATTGGTATAGGCAAATGAGATGGCATACATAACAGAATGTATTTACAACAAGAATATGTTACCTTGGAAAGATACCATGTTTACATCTTACACAGGATGTATTAACATAGGAAAATGTGCCAGGAGCAACCATGTCATATCAAAGTTCTTTTGGGCTCTGTTGATGAATGATTATTTAGTGAAAGAGGAGGAAACGTGTTATGTAATAAAGTGAAAAGTCCCACAACAGATGGGAGAAGAGAAACAAATATCTTTCTATCTACAGGCAGTAGCACTTAGATCAAAGAAATTAAAATAAAAAACAAAACACTAAGTCAGATTCAGAGCAGGTGTAAACTTACATGCCCTCAATTTAAGTCAAGCTAAGGTTGACCATGAATTGTTGTGGTCAGTTGCTCTTCCTCTTCCTTCCACCAAAATATAAAATTGGGTAATTAAATTTCCATTGTTATAACTGGGCTTTAACTTTCTCAGTCTATATTGATAGATCAGTGACCTGTCAGTGCTTTTGCTCAACAAAAGTAGATATAACGTTCCAAATGTCTTTGACTTATTTTTCCTCATAGATTTTCATACTGACTGATAAATTTAAATACAGAGGTATGCTCGCTCGTTCCATTTTAATCTAACCATTACCCACTCAAAGAGTCTGATACAACCTTGGAGCAAATACTATACATATTTATAAACTCTTTACAGTTATCTGTGGCTGTCTGTTTTTGTGGTTTTTATTGCAAAGCGTTGCCTGTTTTTATGCACTGTAGATAAATACATATATCAGCGTTGGCAGCCCCTCCATTTAAGAATGATATCTACTGGGACTCATTGATGGGTCTCAAAGTGATTTAAGAGTTACCATATTTCCAGTTCCAAAAATGAGGACACCTGTCAGGTGGGTGGGGAGGATTAGATTGTGTGTGTGTGTGTGTGTGTGTGTGTGTGTGTGTGTGTGTGTGTGTGTGTGGCGGGGGGGGGTTCTGTTATAGTAAATAACAAGTATTATTGGCTCAGAAATTAAATATGAAACAAAAATAAATGTAAAGACATTTTAAAATGTACCTTTTTACATGCCATCAGTCCTTTCCTGCGCTTCTTCCAGTTATGCCCATGCATACTTCTCTGTAGAAGTACTTCTCTCATACTTCTCTCAGCAATTGTTGATTGCTCATCAAGTAGCCATGAAAGTCTTTGCAAGAGGTGTGCCTGAAGTCATACTGTACAAGCAGTATCTCTTTCAGTGATTCAGCAGTCAGGTTGTTCCTTTCCTTTGTCCACTGCCTTTGCATCAGTGAAAAAACTCGCTCTACATCTGCATTGTGGTAGAGAACAGCAAAGAAGAACTGGGCAATCTTTAATAGTTCTGAGTGACGTTCAGTGTTTTTGGCTGTCTCAAAATATTTGACCCATTTTCGGTGTGGTAGCAGATTATTGAGCTCTTCATCATTGTTGCAACCTTCCACAAATTTCTTGGGATTGCTGAACGGATCAAAGCACTTAACATCATCAGTTTGTACCCCCTTCTCTTTCAGGTATTTGACACAAGGTTCTGTGTCATTCCAGTTTGGTTTCTCACTTTGGGTGATCCACATGAAACAGAGGAAGTCTTCCAGGGGTGCCATTCACATCTCCAAATATTTTATACACATGCTGTACAGACATTCTACTTTTGCGCAGAATACATTGTACTGTTCCATCAAGTCCCTGCTTTTGTGCCAGTACTCCTTAACTTTTAGTGACATGAAGTTGTAGGCCTCGTTTTCATGAAGGACAGTGCGCGCTGAGTTTAAGCTTTTCACCACTTCCACTATGGAATTGTTTTCCCCTTTTATTTCTTGAATGTGTGAATGGCATGCACTCATGAGTGAGTGTATAGAGGTAAATCTCGCTGAACTCATTTTTGAAAAAATTCTTAATCACATTAGGTGGTTTGCCCTGTGACAGGAAGAATGATTTCAAGGCTGGAAACATCTAAAGTACCCTTGTGATACCTGGAAATAAGGACAGCCATCATGTCTTGCTGTGAGAAAGCAGCTTTCTGTATTAAACTTCAACAAACACAGTATTCCTTCAGAAAATCAGTTCGGACACTGTAAATGTACAAGTAGTTGTAAATTTTGCAAATAATGCTCTCAATGTCAACATCAAGTGTCTCTGCCCTATGATGGACACAATTGTTCAAAATGTGTGCTGGACAACCCACACCAATTAAAGTCCCCTTCTGCAACAGCTTCTTGAAATTTGTGAACACGTTGCCACCTTCATCACATCAGCGTCCTCTGAACATTGTATTGCAGCTGTCACCAGCAAACACGACACTTCTCAAATAACCCATTCTTTTCCAGAGTTTCCTTGATATATTGTGCAATTGTATCTGTAGTCTCATTAGGTGCACTCTGAACCTCGATAAGCTTTGATTGTAGCCTGCTGTTCTTCCAGTCAAAATACTGAATTATTACTGGAAATATTTTCACAGCACCATGATTGCTTCCATTTGTAGTAACTCCACAGTAATGTATGGCATGATCTTCAAGTGATTTCAGAGCAGTGTCAACAGAATGTGGTGCAAGCACAGAGTTAACAATCGCTTCTGTCTTTGTTCAAGCACTTGAACATTTTGGGGCTCTTTTAGAATCAGGGAATGTCTTTTTCAGTAAGCCAGATGTGCAACCCATTGACTTGAAACTATGATGATGTTTGACCATGTGAAATGCTAAAACATTATGTCAGCATGTCCTTGCATAACAGCATGTCCTTCTGTTGCATTAACAGCATCCTCCAATCTGCTGCCTGGTTTAACAAAATAATTTGTTAACTTTGCTGGTGAGTTGTCTCCTCTAATGGCCTTCTTGTGTTTCTCAGAATCTACATGAGCTTGTAAATCAAAAACACCTTTATTTGTAAGACATAGGTACCATCTCTGCATATCGAGCACTCGGCATCCAATTCTACACAACCAGTACAGAAACAGAAATGTTTATTGAAAAACTAAAGAAAATTTACATTTTTATTTTGACATTGTGTTCAGTAGTATGTAACTTCCTCCAACTTCAAAGTGTTTAAAATGAATCAAATTAAACAAATCAAGCATGAGAGGAACTTTTAAAATGTTGGCCTGCCACTCACCCAACTAACTGTGTCACTCAGTCCATTAATTAAATGCTTTAGCTGCACTCAGATGATGGACTATGCTCCTGCTTTCTGCAACGTCTACTCCACCACTACAGTAAGCACCAGGTTTTCTCTTTCTGTTTAAAAATTGCAAATTCTCTGATAAAAAATCCTGAAGTCTCTGATTAAAAAAAACCCCAAGTCCACATTTTTCCAAGATTAAGTTGAAACGCCACCAATATATATATATTGGTGTCAATTTAACACAATATTTTATTGATATATTTACAATTTTAAAGCAATTGGGAAGCCTACCACTGCCTCAATTGTTTGATAAAATAAATCCTAAATACCTATATATTTTGATGTTTGGGGTTTTTTTAAATGGAAAAATCAGAGCTCCCCCCCGCCCGCTTTGCTCACCAGGGGTACTTGCACATGAGACAGGGGTTTAATCCCCAAGGTTGTATTCCATGCCCCCTAAATTGAAATGGTGAGGCATAGAATTAAACCCTGAGGACTAAATAATTAAAATTTTTTTTTCACATTATGGGAAGGGGCCCAATCCTTTTTTTTTTTTTTTGTCAGAGCTGGAGCCTGCCCACAGCTAGGGGATGAGCTGCCAGTGGGCCGAACAGCCCCTGAGCTGCAGGGGTCACCAGTCCTTCCCTTCATGGTGGCAGCACCTCTGGGGCTGCTCAGGCAGGCTGCTAGTGGGCCAGGTGCTGCCCCAGTTTGGAGGCAGCACCCAGCTTGATCCAACTCTTCCTCAAGCCCACCCAGGGAGTAGTGCCTGGAGTTCCAGCAGGAGGGCTAAGGGAACAGTTGGATCAGGCTGGGTGCTACCTCCACTAGCAAACCCAGCCACCCTCCTGCTGCCTCCCCATGCTGCCCCAGAGGCAAGCCAACCCATTCCCGGGTGCTCCCAAGTGGTAGGAAAGTGGTGGAGACAGCACACTGGGCACTGGAAGTCCCAGTGGGCTCAGGGAAAATTGGATTGAACTGGGTGCTGCCTCTGAGGTGGGTTCAGCACCCAGCCTGCTAGCAGCCTACCTGGGCAGCCCCGATGGGCAGGAAAGGATGCTGGGGTCAAATGACCCCAGCAAGGTGGCTGTCTAGCCTCCTTTTGAAGACCCCCAGGGTAGCACCACTTCCCTTGGAAGTTGGTTCCAGCTCCTAGCCACCCTGACAGTGAAGTAGTGCCTCTAGATATCTAGCCTGATATCCCCCATTTCCCTGAGCCCTGCTGGTGCCACTTACTTGCCACCCACAGCCCCCTATCTCCCAGGAGCCTGCCAGTGCCCCATAGCCCCAATCCAACATTGCCCATCCTCCTGGGACCTGCTGGTGCCCCTCACTCCTGACCTGAAGCTCCCTGCTGCCCCCAGCCCTCCTGGAGGGAGCCCCCAGCTGCCCCATCCCACCCAGGTTGGCTTCAGCAGCTGTGTGTGCCTGTGGCACCCTCCACCCTGGGCAGTGTCTCCCAGCCAGCCCGGCCATGCAGCTCCCTGCCTCTCCCTCCCCCTATTGGGTCTCCCAGGCCCCCTGCAGCCCCAGTGCCTGGTCACACACACACACACACACACACACACACACACACACACAGAGTCTGGGGGCCCCAGACAGTTCAACCCCTACTACCTATAGCCTTACCTGTATCCAGCTGCTTGACCAGGGCCCCTCCCACTACCCTTCCTGGCTATATACTGTCTGTGTGTTCATCCACATCTGAGTGAGCATCTACGTGCACATGCAGACACACATGGTGCCTCGTTTCTATTCGCCACAAATGGCACCGCATTTTCTCCGTTTTTCCGCATTTTCAGCAGGAAATGGAAAACTTGGATCCTGATCACGCTCACCACACTAAGCATGCTGGGAAATGTAATTCTTCTATTTACCAGCATCCATGTTGAAAAAGGACTAGCAGAGGAAATCCTGGACATTTGTTTGTATTTCAAAAAAACACCCGGACGAAGGACAGAGGACCAAAAAAAGAGAACATGTCCAGGAAAACCCGGACTTATGGTTGCCCTATTAAGAGCCCAATCCTTGAGCAACAGATCCATATGCAGAAACTGCAGGTCTTTTATGAATAGGAGAGTAGAGTAGGCTGTAGGCTTGGATTTTCCTCCTCTTCCTTCCCTTGCAATCTCTTCTCTTCTTTAAGGGTAAGGCACTTTATCTCAAAGTGAGTCTCTGCTTGCTTGAGATTGCAGCACCACTGGAGCTGGTTAGCAGCCAGATCCTCCCAGGTCTTGATGGTGACATCCATTTTCTTGAGGTATGCCTTCAGTGTGTCCTTACAGCATTTGCTCTGGGTACTGTGAAATCTCAGCTAAGTTGGGAGTAGAGCATTTGTTTTGGGAGTTGAGAATCAGGCACCCATACACAGTGTTCAGTCCAGCAAAGTTGGTGCTTGAGGAACACTGACTCAATGCTGGTAACATTGGCATTTAGCAAGAATGTCAGCATTTGTGCAGTGATCTTCCCATTTGATGCAGAGGATTTTTCAGAAGTATCACTGGTGATGTCTCTCTAGGCTCTTGAGATGACTATGGTAGATCATCCAAGTTTCACACCCATAGAGGAGAGTGGGGATGGTGACTGCATTGCAGACCTGGATCTCAGGGTCTTTCTGAAGATATCAATCAATAAAAACACACCAAAACAATTTTCCAAAGCAAGTGCTTCCACACCAAATCCTGTGTTGGATCGCCTCTGTTCATTCTGACAGAGATGGCTACTGAGGTAAGGGAATGCTCAACTACTTCCAGGTTCTTTCCCTCAATGGAAATTTGAGGAGGGGGTCTGGCGCAGGCTGATAGAACACTTTATTCTTCTCAATGTTGAGAGAGGCCCAAAGTTTGGTACGCTTCTGCTAAGAGATTCAGCACGACCTGGATTTTTTTCCCCTCAGTGTGTGCAAGGATGGCACAGTCATCAGCATACTGAAGGTCAAGGATGGTTGTTTTGGATAAAGGGAGGTGGTCCTTAACAAGAACCAGGATGATGGTCAAAAAATAGAGAACAGAACTTACATAAAACTGACAACATGTATAAAACTAAGCAGAATAAATCAACAAAAGCTTTTGTAGCTTTTCTGAGTTTTATCTCTGATGTTAAAAAAGTCAGATATATTCATAATTAATTATATTGATCAAAAACAAACTCCTTACAATTAAGAAACAAAACAGAAACTAGTGGCATATCAAAAAGATTTTCTACTGCTGTGATCTTAGCTGAAGACAAAATAAACACCTCAGAACTTCAGAATTACGAGTAAAAAATATCCCTTTCTCTCTTTGTTTATTTGTGCTAAACCACAAGAAGCAGAAAATCTGGCAGGAGAGCAGAAAGAGATTTTCCAAGTTCCAGAGTCCTAAAGACAGGTTTGAACTTGAGAAAAATGCATAACCCAAAAACCTACACAATGAGAGGGGTGAATATCCAGACTAAATATCTCCAAGTAGCCGTAGGTGTGAAACAATCACTGAAGTAAATTAAAAAACTGAACAAAACACCCCGCCCCGCTCCCAAAGACATCAAAACTAGTATCAATAAAGAGTCTGTAACCTTCATAAATACTTAGGATATCTTTCTGGATTTTTGCCCGATGGAGATGAAGCTCACCCTTTTTTCCTTACCTAACATTTGCTAATCACTCCTCTACACCATGCCATTCATAGCATCTAACAAGGTAGGTCGTTACCTATGAAAGCCTCTCTGAACGTTACTCCCTAAGGCAGGGGTCAGCAACATTTTTAGGCAGGGTGCCAAAAACACCCACCACCTTGACTTGTAAGATGTTGGAGTGCTGGGGAAGATGGCGAGGGAACCACGAGGGACCACATCCTTGTTGTGACAGTGCAGCCCTGGCCCTTTCCCCACCGTCCACCTCAAGGCATGTGTGCCAACCAAAATGCCTTCGTATGCCACATTCTGGCACCTGTGCCAGAGGTTTCCTACCCTTGCTCTAAGGATACCTATACACGTGCCCAATGCCTGCTCCAACTCTTTCTAATTAGAATGCATCAGAGCAGACTCGATTAATTGAGTCTTCTGGTGTGTTCTCCAGCAGAGAGAACTCTCCAGGAGCCTCGGCATCCTATGTACTCAGTGACCATGCATTTCAAAACGGCAGCAGAGTGAGCTTTAGTTAAAGTAACCCCACTACCATTTTGAAGCGCAGGATGCCAAATACATGAGACGCTGCGTGCATTTTAATTAGAGCAGTTTCCACTCAAATTAAATGCCCCCCACCCCGGAGCATGTGTAAAGATGCCCTAAGGTTCCAGCCAGGGCCTGTCTTCTGCTTGAGTTCAATCTAACACGGCACACCAAGTCTACACTTAGAAATCTGCTACATTGTTTATATTATGCCATTCCATGATAAGAATTTCTTCTTTCTAAAGTACAAAGGTGCTTCAGAAAGCAACAGTAATTTTGAAATAAAACCACTGTGTATGTAATCAGTGGGGAACTACACATCAGCAGGGACCACTGATGCTGGTATTGTTGAACATACCCATCATTTTTTTTTTTACTATGTAGAGAAGTGATGTGTCCAGTAAATGATCACTGAACACAAAATGGTTTTATTTTGAAACACCCTCTGTAGCAGACTGCTGTAGCAGCCTGCATGCCTGCAGGGACTGCAATCCAGCTGCAGGTGGTAAACAACTGATTGCAGGCATGTCTAGTAGGACTGGGCCAGCTGAGGAGGATAATTGGCTGGCCAGGGTAGGAAGCTGGGGGAGCTAGCTAAGCAAAGAACAGAAAACTGAAACATACAAAGTTAGAGGCAGTAAGAGACCAACAGGGGAAGGGAGAGAGAGAGCTACCAGGCTAGAGGCTGCAACACTGAGTCAGGGTACTCTTAGGATATGGGAAAAGACCCCAACAGAGTAAGGCAGAGCCAGAGAGAGAGAGTGACTCTGAGGCTAAAGGCTGCATTGCAGAGCCAGAGTGGTCCTCTCAGGGTCTGGGAAAAGACCACAGGGTGAGAGAAAGGGCTGCAAGTCTAGAAGCAGCGCTGTGCTAGAGAACCCTCTCAGGGTCTGGGAAAGACCCTAGGCAGTAAGTGTGAACCAGGGAACTCACTCCAGAGAGAGAAGGGAGATTGCAGTGATGAGGAAGCAGCACAGAGCCAGAGTAACCTTTCAGGGTCTGGGAAAAGACCCTAGGTCATGAGTTAACCCTGTATTGACTATGTCTTTGTTTGCAGACCGATGGTTTATGTTTTATGATGCGTCTTGTGGGGCAAATAGACGTTTCATAGATTCATAGATGTTAGGGCTGGAAGGGACCTCAATAGATCATTGAGTCCGACCCCCTGCATAGGCAGGAAAGAGTGCTGGGTCTAGATGACCCCATCTAGATGGTTATCTAACCTCCTCTTGAAGACCCCCAGGGTAGGGGAGAGCACCACCTCCTCTGGGAGCCCGTTCCAGACCTTGGCCACTCGAACTGTGAAGAAGTTCTTCCTAATGTCCAATCTAAATCTGCTCTCTGCTAGCTTGTGGCCAAATGTGCCCAGAAAAATAAAGACTTATCTGCACTGACAACCTGCTACACCCTCATATAAGAAATTTGTCTGGCTTCTCTGACCTCAATTTATTGACCACATTCCAACTGCGCTTTTTGAAGATTGCTGGGTTTCTGTGTTGTAAATTGGTTGCCACCATCTCAAACAAGAAGTTTGGTCTTTTGTTTTAAAAGCAAGTCTTGCACTACTCTGTTATACTTCTCAGCACATAAGGCCTGGGTCCACAGAAGGCTTGATTAAAAGCCCATTAAATCACTGGAAAGATTTCTCTTGACTTTGATGAACTTTGCATCAGGCTCAAAGAGAGGAAATCCTAGCTAGCATAAGAAATCTACATACTTAAGACAGTTTAAATTAAGTTCTTCAGTTTCTTGACCTACACATCATATACTGTATTTCAGTATACAAGTTGATGTGGTGGATAAGTCAACCCTATTTTTCTGAGCCAAAAATTTAGGTCCACTTATATACTGGATCTACAAAAATCCTAACTTTTTGGATTAGAATGATACTAGCCTGTAACGGGGTGCCATCCCCAGCAGCCTTTGGATGTACCTGGGAGCAGGAACAGACTTCTCTTCCCTCACCTGCCAAATCTTGGTGTTTCTTTGGTCCTTGAAGGGGAGGCTGCCCCAGGGCTTCCCAGGTATGGTCTAGGCTCACAAACACTTGATGGGGAGGCACCCCTGCCTTAAGGGCTATTGGTACTCTCTGACCTCCCCTTATTGTGCCCCGATGCCTCACAGGTGTTGTGTATATGATGTCCCTTTGTCGGAGCTTCAGCCTCTCCGGCCTCTGCCCTCCTTCACTCTGGCTGGGCCCTAGCTTGGAGCTTCACTTGGAGGCCCTAGCTCCTCAATCCAATCGGGGCTCCTGGCCCTTCTATACTAGGGCACTGGGCTCCCCGGTCCCTTAACTCTGCACCCCTGTGATACTGGATTTCTTGGGGCTTCAGCCTTCCCCAGCTATCCCCCCTTGTTCTATAGCTAGGCCTCCCAGCCCAGGCCCACTAAGTCGGACGTGACATTGGGGTGCTAGCTCCTCACTCCACTCAGGGCTCTCTGCCCTGTATAGCTGCACCCGCTATGGCACAGGGCTCTCTGGCCCTTTAACACTGTGCCCTGTGGGCACTAATGAGGTCTCCACCTCCCCTACAGCCTCGGCCACAAGCCACCAGAAGAAAATAGAACATAAACAGTAGGACCTTGGGGCTGTAACAAAATAAATATAAAGAAGGCAGTCTGCCTGCTCACGGTTCCTTGGTCTCAGCCTCTCTGCATAGAGCTGCCGCAGCTTCAAGTAGTTCTTAAGAGTCCACCCTCTCTGCAGCCTGGGCTCCTCTGGCCAGCTCAGACCAGGGTTCATGTAGTCCTGACCTGAGCCCTCTTTCGGTGACCTGACCAGCCAGCAGGGCTCAGCTTTAACCCCTGCTCTGCCAGCAGGCTGTGCCCTGAAGTTCCTGGTCAGAAAGGGACCACCCTGCTTTCTAGTAATAGGGCTAGGGTTCCCTGTTACATGGCCCCTGCACTCCCTCACTGTGGGCCGGGCACCCGGGGGTGGACATGTGTTGCAGTGCCACTTGGAGGGGTTGGGGTCGGGCATGGCGCTCAGCTGGTGCAGTCCAGGCAGCACCGCTTGCAGGAGACAGGGCCAGGCTTGGTGCTTGCTGGTGCAGCCCAGGCAGCACCACTCACAGGGGATGGGACTGGTCTTGGCATTCAGCTGGCATGGCTCAAGCAGTGCCACTCTCAGGGGGTAGAGGTGGGCTTGGCACCTGGCCAAGCAGTGTCTCCATGGTGATGGCAAGGCTTGCAGGCCATGCTCAGGCCAGGCCCAGGCCCAGGCCCAGGCCCCGGTCCCATGGCCTCCAGCAACAGGGACACCATCTTGTAGTAGGTGAAGAAGGTCGGATCAGTTCAGGGCCAGGCCGGGGTTTGGCCAGGGCTGGAACAGTACTGGGGTGGGGGTCAAAAGTATTGATATGGTGTATAAGTCAAGGTGGAAATTTAAAGGTAAATAATTTGGCTTCAAACCTCGACTTACGTACCGTGACATACGGTACACGTATAGCAATCTCCCATTAGATAAAATAAAGCTGGAGAGATCATGAGAAGAATCTCTCACATTATTTACTTTATCCTTAATTTTATCCCAAAATCTTAGAGCTCACTAAGGAGCTGAATTCTAAAAACACACTAAAGCCATTAAAGCAAAATAAAAATTAATTTAAAATTATGGAGTCATTCTACAAGCTCTTCCAAACTGCTTCCATTATTCTCTTCCCTGACTTGGTCCAGCTCTCACCAACAAACCATCTGACAACGTAATTTTTCATCAGCAATTAAATGGCATTCAAGAAAGATGCTTTCTTTTACTGTCCTCAAAAGCAGTTTTTTTATTTCTTGTTTTGTTTTGTTTTTAAAAGACATTCTGAAGATGCCTGAGCAATTTGCTTGGACGTTTTTGGCTCCCTGATTCTTTTTGCCTGAATATGTTCAAATATGACTGCTTTGTTGGAGTTCCAGTAATTGAACTGTCCCTTTTTTCTTCAGTTCCCCCAGTGAACTAACTGCATATTGTAACTGAAAACAGCTTTCACAAACTGTTTTATGTCCAGGTCCACTCACTTTAGTCCCTTGATTATACTAGTGCAGCTCTAAGTGTAACAGCAAAGATGACACTAGCATAGACGAGCATGATCCATAGCATGTTACCCACTGTCACTTCAGAGCAGGTCTAGACAACATGCTTATTAAAATGCACATATGCCACAATTGTCTCTCCTCACTAGGGCTCGTAATGTTCCTAATGCTAACAACACTTCACTGGTGGTTGTGCAGCCATGGGGAATTTAAAGAAAAACATTACTGAAATATTCACAGAAGTTGCATTTTATGAAAACTCATAGCAAGAAAAAATGGGTTGATTATACACTGCTGCAATTAAAACAACAGAATAAATGCTTGAAAGGTAAACTGACTAGGAAAAAAAGACTTTGGAAAACTAATTTTTAAAAAGTGGTTAAAAATCAGATTTGTCAGAGAGATCTTTTGAGAATCTAAGATTTGCCTCATTCAACTAACATATGTTAAGACTACTATGTTTTTGTCCACACGAAGATATTAATGTTAATTAAAATATAATAAAAATATGGCTAGTGCCTTTGCATAGATGTGGCTGTAGAATAAATACCACTTACCATATGGTTGTATTGCAATCTAATGAGACAGAATGGAAAAAGTAACCTATTAAGTAAGGGTTGTTCTCTTGTCTATAAACACAAGTTGTATTAATTTAATTAAACCAATACAATAAATCTGAACAAGTTAGTCTATAACAGTGGTTCTCAACCTTTTTAGACACAAGGCACCCCTCAGAAAATGCCAGCACTTAATTTTCACTCATTTTTTGATTGCAAAAAAAACATAACAGTGTAACTCTTCCATTGCAAAGAACTTAGAAAGACCACTACAGTTCAGAATGTTTTTAAGACTATGGATTCCTGTTTGAGAAATCTGAGTTTATCTTGTGAATAAGGTAAGGGTGAGCCATGGCAGCCCTGTTGAGAACCATTGGTTTATATGGTGCTATGTTGCTCTGCCTACTACAGTAACTGGGCTGCACTGATTTAGCTGTCAATTTTAGACATTACAAAATAAGTGAAAGAGTACCTCATACTGATCAACTCTATCCTATCGTCTAATAATACAAGACATACTGATACAAAGCAGTGTTAACTCTACATAAGACTGTCCTTCCAATTTAACTAAAAAGTTTCTGTACTGATTTCGTTAATAAGGTACAATGTGTGTGTATATATGTGTAGACAAGCCCTAAAGGTCAGGTATAAGGAACTCAAGCTGAGGATTAAGCATATGATTCAAATCTCACTGCAGGTAACAGTTTTCCAATTGACTTCAGTGAGCTTTTGATCAGGTTCTAAAAGAAGCTAAAAGAACAGGGGAGATCATGCCCAGAGGAAATCAACATGGATTCAAAGGCAGGTCCTGCCAGACCAACATGATGGCCTTTTATGACCAGGTAACTAAATCCCTGGATGATGGTGTCGCCGTGGATGTAGTCTTTCTGGACTTTAAGAAGGCCTTTGACACTGTCTCTCACCCCATTCTCATTAATAAACTGAGTGACTGTGGCACTGATGCCTACACAGTTGGATGGGTCAAAAATTGGCTGATGGGGCGCACCCAGAGAGTGGTGGTGGACAGGTCGTACTCGACTTGGCGAGATGTGAATAGTGAGGTCCCCCAGGGTTTGGTCCTGGGGCCTACACTGTTCAACATCTTCATCAGCGACTTGGACAAGGGGGTGGAAAACACATTGTCCAAGTTTGCCGATGACACCAAGATGTGGGGAGAGGTAGGCACGCTCGAAGGGAGAGAGAGGCTGCAATTAGACTTAGACTACAGAGGTGGGTGGATGGTAATAGGATGGGGTTCAATGTAGATAAATGCAGGGTGCTGTACCTGGGGAGAAGGAATCCACAGTATACATACAAGCTGGGGAGCTTCTCCCTTGTGAGCACAGAGGTGGAAAGGGATCTTGGAGTCATTATTGACTCCAAGATGAACATGAGCTGCCAATGCCAGACCGCAGCCAGCAAAGCCAACCACACCTTGTCATGCATCCAAAGATGAATCTCAAGCCGGTCCAGAGAGGTGATACTCCCCCTCTACACGACACTGGTCCGGCCTCAACTGGAGTACTGTGTCCAGTTCTGGGCACCGCACTTTAAGAAGGATGTGGCCTGCCTTGAGAGGGTTCAGAGGAAGGCCACACGCTTGGTTGGAGGGCAATAGGGCAGGCCCTATGAGGAGAGGCTGAGGGACCTGAACCTGTTCAGCCTCTGCAAGCAGAGGCTGAGTGGGGATTTGGTAGCTGCCTACAAACTCATTAGGGGAGATCAGCAGCAAATAGGAAGAGCCCTATTCTCCCCAGCAGCACCTGGGCTGATTAGGAACAATGACCAGAAGCTGCTAGAGAATAGGTTCAGGTTGGAGATTAGGAGGCACTATTTCACTGTCAGGGTAGCTAGGATCTGGAACCAGCTTCCTAGGGAAGTGGTCCTCACTCCTACCTTGGGTAAATACAAAAAGAGGTTGGATGAACACCTGTCTGGGGTCATGTGATCCCAGCGTGTGCTCCAACCAGTGGTGGGGGGTTAGACTAGATGATCTATTCAGGTCCCTTTTGACCCCTAACTACTATGAAACTATAAAACAGGATTTTGCATACTGGCACTGGAAAATTATATTATTTAACCCTTACTGGATCACTGCATGCTATCACAATAAAAAATAAATACATAAAAATAATTAATCGATCTTATTTCATAGACATTAGGGCTGGAAGGGACCTTGGAAGATCATCGAGTCCAGCCCCCCGCCCAAAGGGCAGGACGTCAGCTGGGGGTCATAGGATCCCAGCAAGATAAGCATCCAGTTTCATCTTGAAGGTGTTCAATGAAGGCGCTTGAACAACCTCCGCTGGCAGGCTGTTCCAGACCTTGGGGGCTCGGACAGTAAAGAAATTCTTCCTTATGTCCAGCCTGAAACGATCTTGTAGTAGTTTGTGACCATTCGACCTCGTCATCCCTTGGGGCGCTCTGGTGAACAAACGTTCCCCCAGATACTGGTGATCACCCCGATAAACTTGTAGGTGGCCATCAGATCACCCCTGAGCCTACGCTTTTCCAGGCTAAAGAGCCCCAGGGCTCTCAGCCTGTCATCGTAGGGTCTGCTTCCCTGACCCCTGATCATGTGCATGGCTCTTCTCTGGACTCTCTCAAGCTTCTCCACATCCTTTTTGAATTGTGGAGCCCAAAACTGGACGCAGTACTCCAGCTGCGGCCTCACTAAGGCCGAGTACAGGGGGAGAATGACGTCCCGGGATTTGCTTGAGAAGCATCTATGGATGCAAGCCAGCGTTTTGGTCGCTTTACTAGCCGCAGCATCGCATTGCAGGCTCATGTTCATCTTGTGGTCAATGATGACCCCCAAGTCTCTTTCTTCCATAGTGCTAACCAACATAGCACTGCCGAGCCTATAAGGATGCTGCGGGTTTTTTTTCCCAAGGTGGAGAACCTTGCATTTATCGGCGTTGAACACCATCAGATTCTCATCCGCCCACTTGCTGAGCCTGTCCAGGTCAGCCTGGATCACCCGCCTGTCTTCTGGCGTGGCTGCTTTGCCCCAAAGTTTGGTGTCATCGGCGAACTTGGCCAGTCCGCTTCTGACTCCAGTGTCCACATCGTTAATGAAGATGTTGAACAGTATGGGTCCAAGGACAGAGCCCTGGGGGACCCCACTGGTCACAGGACACCACGATGAGTGACTTCCATCAATTACTACCCTCTGGGTCCGACCCCGGAGCCAATTTTCCAGCCAGTGGATCGTGGGGGACCCAAGGCGACAATTGGCCAGTTTCTCCAAGAGACGATCATGGGACACCAGATCGAAGGCTTTTTTGAAGTCAAGATATATGACATCAATCTCATCTCCCTTGTCCAGGTGGTAGGTCACCTGGTCGTAGAAGGAAATGAGATTGGTCAAGCAAGACCTACCCACAACAAACCCGTGCTCGCTATCCCTTAAGATGTTGGCGTCGGCCAGTCCATTAAGGATGGCCTCCTTAATAAACTTTTCTAAGATCTTCCCCGGGATAGAAGTCAGGCTGATGGGCCTATAGTTAGCCGGATCCACTTTCCTCCCTTTCTTGAAGATAGGCACCACATTGGCCTTCTTCCAGTCTTCGGGCACTACACCAGAGCGCCAAGAGTTTTCAAAGATCTTATTAAACTGCTGTAGTTGTTGAATACATACTGTAGCATGCTGTAGTCAGTGAATGCTGACAATTCACTATTTCAAATTTTATGACAATATTTGTGTGATAAGTATTTCTACAAGTTCTAAAAGTTAGAAATCAGATGGAAAAGTCTATAAACTCTACAAATCACCATGAAACCAAGATTTGTCAAAACAAAACTAGCAATAAAAGGAACAATATTCCAGCAGTGTCACTCTCATTAAACACCTAAATGATGCCACAGGCATGCTAGTGGGGAAATGCTCATGAGAATCATGAAGATTTTAAAAAACCTAAAAAACCTACCCCTAAAAATACTTGCTAAGCTGTTTGCACATTCTGCTGCAGGCATTTTCTTGAAAAGTATGGACATGTGAGTGGAGAGAGTCAGTGACTATTAGATTTTGATGATAGAACAAACAACTGATGGTAGAGATTAGGACTATGTTCTACTCTTGGTTGTGTCTCACATTTCATAGTATTTAAATCAATATGTTGCATAAGGCATTGGTCCTGTCTAAGCTGTTTTGTGGTCACATTCTCCTTTCTAGTTTAGTTTTCTCAGGAAATTTGCCAAGTCATAAAACAGCAAGTATATGAACAAAATTCTACATGCTGAAAAAATTTGGAGGTGGGGAGAGTGGGAGGCAGCAGGTGAACTGATTCACAGGAGTGAGCACATGGGCTCCAGTGGGTGCTCACCACCCCTCCAGAGATGTCATTACCTTGCAAGACTGGGCTTATGAAGATTTTTATAAAATAATTCTGTTATTTCAAAATGTTATTAAAATAATTTCTGGCTTTGCATTCCACTACCTCCAAATGTCACTGAAGTTAATAGGAGACAAGGAAGGGCTTAACCCCTTATTGGATTAAGTCTTCACTTACTGGCCAGGACCATATTGAAGGGTCCTGTATTTCCTACAGCATGCAGCAAATGCTCTTAATGTTACTATGATAATGTGTAGTTACATATATCCCTTCATATAAAACTCTCATATGGTGCTTTTCATCTATAGCTTTCAAAGGGCTTTATAAAGGAAGTAGCCAAAGTGAAATTTAGTCTTACTATATTTAAAAAAAAAAACAACCTTTAAAATGTATTTGCTTGAAATTCTTTCATCTAGTTATGTGGTCTGGGAATGATTCCCAACTCCTAAAATACTTTATTAAAAGGTTTTCAGTTTAACTTTAATAAAATAAACAGGTACAGGAAACTAGGCTGACAATCCAGTATGGCACTGAATCCTTTCAGAAAAATACTGAGCTCCCTTAACCTTCTCTGAAATTAATAGGATCTGAGTGATCTTAGCACCTCTCAATATCAGACCATTTATGGTATGAGAACAGTGTTACTACTTAATAATACACAATAGTGTGTCTTGTAGTCTTGAGGAGTCATAATTGCTCAGTCAGCTAAAGCAAGACTTCCTCCCCTGCCACCACCTTCAATCATCATGGTAAAGGATAGGTAAGTAAATGTTGTGCATGGACTGATAAATATTTGTGGCAATTTTGCGTGGCTGATGCACTGGGAAATTTTGTCTGCAAATTTTTGTCTGTTAATGACCTAAAATATCAAGAGATGCTATAAAAGTATTGTTTTAAAAGCATTTAACAAAACAACATTTATTTATTCCTTTATAGTGCAGAAGAAACATCTTTGATATTCTTCTTCACATAATAGAACAATGTGGAAAATGGAAACAGATGTTTCTCATTTATGCATGAATGGGAAAGGAGTGAACAAAGAAAAATGATGTAATATTAATAGTTTAGGGAAATGTGACTGCTTGCTTAAATCAAGACAATTTCTTAGTGTTCTAATATGCCCCAAAATAAGTAATAAGTCAGATCTTTTTAATATGTTAAGCCTTGGTTTATCAAGCTGCTTAGCACCTGAATAACTTCAAGCACATGGGGTTTCCCATAGGCCTGGGGTGGGCAAAATGTGGCCCGTGGGTCGGATGCGGCTCACCAGGCCAGTCTATCTGGCCCGTGGGGCCCGTAAAAAATTTAGAAAATTAATATTTATCTGACCCTGGCTGCCTGTCATGCAGCCCTCGATGGCTTACCAAAACCCAGTAAGTGGCCCTCCACCCTAAATAATTGCCTGCCCCTGCCATAGGCTTTATGACTCAATCTTGACAAAAAATCCGTATATCTAATGGATACTTTACAGCCGAGGGTGTGGGGGGAATTAACAGAATTGTTCCAACAGACAGTAAAACAGTGACTGCTTGCATAAACTACACCTATCTACATAGCAAAATCATCACTGAGGCAAGGCCAATGACTGAAAATATATAATTTCCTGACAGTCACCTTGAGACAACTAGAAAAGGTGTGATTTTACTGCAGTTTTGACATCTTACATACACTTACATAACTTCATTTGGTAAATGAGGGTCTTTCTAAACCGAGCATTGCCTTTAAAATTCTCCATTACCATTAAAGAGCTGATAGGCAATATAAGAAGTTACATTAACATCCGCACCTCATCTATATGTGATCTGATAGAAGCTTAAAATTGTTGTGAGAGTATTGGATCCTACTAACCAGAAGGCAAAAGAACAAGACCAGATAATTACCCAATGAAACAACAACACTTCCTAGAGCATGATCAGGATGTGAATAAGATAGTTTGGGGTCCAGGGCACTCTACAACAGAGTCTTCGGCTCCAGTTCCCTCCCAGGAAGATAGGGGTGGCAGCATTGAGCCCCCTAATCCCCTCAGGACTGGCAGCTGGTGTCTCTCTCCCTTCTTCCACAAGGGTTTCCCTTGAAGAGGCATGGATGGCAACATGAAGATCCCCAGTACTTTCTCCAGCAGCTGGGTATATTTGCTCAAGTTAGCAAATGGAGCCTCTACTACTTCTTCTCCTCCTGACCTAGAGTCTGTTGCTAGGGTGATAGTGGCAAGGTATCCAAATCAGTGAGTATGGGTATTCATCCAGAGTTGCCAACCCATTTTTTTTTAATTTTTTTTTACTGACAACCTGCAAATTTGTACTGCCAGTCAAACATTTTAGTGACACGTTTTTATATAAAATACACATTAAAATTAAAAGTTGTTTTGAAATCTCATCTTTCCATTTTGAAAACATCAAAATACAAAATTTAATCATTATCAAAACACTTCCTACCTTTCTTTAAACTGCCATTTCCAGTGAAAACCCTTAAGAAAACTGTTTGTGACTGAGACTTCAATGAATGAACTAGACCCTACTGTAAAGCCCTGTCCAGCAGAACAGGATCTACTGCTAGGAGGGCTAGAGCAGCCCCCTTCCCACCACTTGCAGGAAGATGAAAACATTTGTGACAGGAAAGAAACTGAAGCAGTGCAGGGAACACATTTCATTTGCATTGCTATTGTTGCCCACATCCTCTCACTGTAAAGAGTGGCACCGGATAGGTCTGTAAAGCTCATTAGAATTATGTGGATTTCTCAGAAAATGGAAGCTAGGGCCATATTACCTTAGTCACTCCCTTCATTATTGCAGGGTCTGACTGCAGAGGTATGGCAATCCTCAAAGGCTGGGCAGGAGCCTTTTCCATGGAGTGGCTGACCATGCACCTTCAGTAGGGTAAGGGGTGACATGCAGAGATTTCCCATCTGCAAGGGGATCCTATGATAAGACACATGTCCTCTTGCAGTGATATCTCTGCAAGGGGATCTGTAACAGGGGGCCTGCTTGGGGCCGACTTCCCAGTGGTCCACCCACCTGTTCCTGGGCTAACCGCCCGCCTTGTTGCCCGCCATGCCTTGTTGGTAATTAGTTAACAGATGTTAATAAGTGGGACGCTGCCCATTTCCTGCCCCAATGCCAGGGGGTGCTATCTGCGGCTCCATTCCTTCCCTACACCACAGCCCAAGCCTTGCAGATGGCATTACGATGTTCTCATCATTACCGGCCCCTACACTGGGCCCCAGAACCCTACTATTGAATCCCACCTGGATTCCTCCCCTCAGGTGGTCTTTTCCACCGTCATACCGGGCAGCATAGCTCCCTGAACTGATCCCCCTTCTGGTGTGATCCCCACACCGGGACCTTCAGCTCTCTAGCCCTGGCCCACCTCCAGGCCAGTCGGGACCCCAGGCCCTCAGCTCTTGGGCATTCCTCGTGGTGGGCCCCAGGCCCTTCAAGTCCTGGCCCCAGCATGGACCAGTCAGGGGGAGTTCAGACAGTCCTGAGTCTATGGCCCTTTTCTCACTCTCCAAGGGTCCACCCTCTGGGCCCTCCAAACAAAGCGGTCACCCACCCGGTTGTGAGGGCTAGGGGTTAAGACACCCCGACCTGCCTTTCACTGGGGTGGTAACTGGCCTGGCATTTCCTGGGGGCTCCTACGCCACTGGGAGCCCCACCAGGCCACCCACTCCCAGCAGGGTGCAGTTTTAGGTCATACCCAGGACCAAGGAGCCTCCTGACCATCCCCTACAGCTCCCCCCTCACCTCCAGATGATATCAGCAGCCCTCCGGCCAGGCGATGTTGCCCCTGCCCTGCCACAGGATCCTTGCAGAGATATCATTTCAAGAGGTCATGTGTCTTATCATAGTAGAATTGTAGTTAGCAATGATTGTGCACAAACAGATAAAAGCACAGCATGACTTTTAGATCTCTGGTTGAGTTTGCAGCACTGTTAGAAAAAATATTTTACTTTTAAAATCAAGATAATATGAAAGGAAGTCATTAGGGCATAAACATAGAGCCATTTATTTATACATTTCAGTGAAGAACTTGAGAACTAAAATTCAAATAATAATTTTTAATATAATTGCATTTTAGAACCAGCACTACAGTCCTCTGAAATGCTGTAACCTTGCAGTTATATTTTTTGCATGAGAAAAATGCTAACTTGCTGTACTGACTTCAGTGGAATTGCACCTAGGAGGAATTTGGTTCAGTGTCTTCAATTCACAGACTGAAAATGCAGAATTAATAATGTAGTTAGCATTGTTATACATAAATACCTCCAAGAATACAAGAGATTTGTATTTCAAATTAATATTTCATGTGGATTTTGAGAGTACGTGAAAAATGAGTAAATGGAAGGACACAAGAGGGAAAGTAGAATATGTGCATCGTATGTGAAAATCGTAACTGGATCCTAGTCCAGAAAAAAAGCATAAGAATAGTTTTATAGGAGTTATGAAAGACACTAAAGACAGCCTAGTAGGGTTTGTGTATATGAAGAATCTGTACACATTATAAACCCATCTACTGACTGTCAGAGCCCATGCAAAACAGAGGCCGTACCTGCTCATAAAAAATTCCACCTCTGAGGTAGCTATTTAGCTTTATGTACTTAATAGTATTTCAGGATGCATTCTAATCAGAATCACTTTGTCACTGCCATGTATTTGTTTTTTTGTATTCATAGTGTGCTCAACAGCAGTGTTTGGAAAACATAGTGCCTCTTAGTTCATTCTCAGTCATACAGAAATGCACAAAGGGAACGGTTTGATTGCCTTCACATATGACATTGTGCTTGTGGCCCCAGATTTTACCAAAGTTATATTTTCATCATAGAAAGCTATGAAGAGCCATCATGCTGTAACATGACAATGTAATACAGTATTTGTCGCATGACTATAAGAAAATCCCTGAGGGGATATTATTAACTGCCTTCTACTTATCATTGATGGTTATTCTCAGATATAACTCTTCTGTTTAATTTTTATGCTCTCAACAATAACCCTCCTCTCTTTTTGATCAAGTGTTTAATTTTCTTGAAAGATTTTCTCTGACTTTAGTTATCATTGAAGGGGATTTTAATTTTACCCCAACTCTTTAATGGCTAAATCTTGCATATCCACTGTTTCAAATAGTGGTATTTCAGTTCTTCTAAGTAAATAGTTCAAGGATTTGTCTTGATAGGTAGCTAGAAAATTTCAAATCAAAACAAAATTGAAATTGCACATTCTTTCCCACCTCAGAATAGAGTTTTTAGTCATTCAGAATGACCTGTCAGGGTATTGAGATAAGAAATTGGTAATATTACAGAGCATATTCCAATGTCATAGATTTATCACTCTGAATGACAGCACTGCACATGAAATTATTTTACTGGTTATTTCATCTGCAAATGATCAAAGATAAATAGAATACAAAAGACAAACAAAGGGATGCTTTAATATTAACTGTATTCTTTTTTCCTAGTCTCTAGGGGAAAATGGATATTATTTCTGAATTCTTCTAAATTACGTATAGTGGAACTTCAAAGAATACAACAAAACAACAGCACCTCCTCAGCAGTGAACAAAACCAAAAAAAACACCCTGAATCTGGCTGGCCATCCTTTTCACAAGTACTTCATAGGGCCTTGTCAAACAGGACATTAAGGATGTGTATCTGTATGGAAAAAGGGACATGTTCTGAGAGGTCATGTAGTAATGTTTAATATAATCTCTAACATGCACAGCTCACTAATTGTCAGTCTGAACCCTGGCACTGCACTAGGGTCTTGTGCCAGCTCCAGTGTGGGGCCAGGGGCAGGGTATCAACAATGGGAGCTTGGTACAGAAGAAGGGTTCCTGACTGATGTCATGGTTGAGTGAGGACTGCAAATGGCTCTTCTTATCTCTGTGGCACAGCTCTTTCCCACCCATACAAAACCAAATGTAGCACAGCAGTTTATTCATCCCCTGCCTCCTATGCTTCATTATCCTTCCTCTACTTCTTTGGGATTGAACTTCTAAAATAATGCCACAGGGATTCAAAGGGTGCAGGATGCAGTAGGTAGTAAAAACTGACAAAGAATTCAGTTGATGGCAAGATAAAAATGGGTGTTTGGGGCTGGGATTTCCTGACATGCCATAAAAGGAGTATGGGTGGATGACAGCCTCTAGCACTGAGTATTCTAACTTTGTAGGCACTGAAAAAAGTAGACTTGAAACAAATACTCTCCTTTCCTGGAGAAGGAAAATAGTAATATTTCCCTACCTCACAGGGAACTTATGAGGATAAATCAATTAATGTTTTCATGTCACTGAATTCCTTGGGCCAGTAATTCTTTCCAATGGAAAAGCATTTTCATTGTAAAGTAATATATTTTAGAATATTTAAAAGGATTGGATTTTACAATATTGATATAAAAAGAAAGGCAGACAAAAATGGACTCTACTAGCTTTGAAATGGTCCTCTTAAAATGCAGCCAATATCCCATATGAAAATTTTAAATCAAAGATGATGCAGGTCACTTAAAGTAGCAGCCATACATTTCTAGTCTAGCATCTAGATGCATTTATCAGTATCTCACAAGTAGGTTTCAATTAGATACCCTTGGTGCATATATACACACACACACACAAACACACACAAATGCAAGTTACTACAAGGTAACTCTTATATCTGCATGCTCCTAGAGTAATGCAAGTATAGAAAAACCTTGCTACTTTAACTTTTTAAGTGACAGCAGTTTTGCCAGCTTGCATCCCTACAGGAACATGCAGACTTAACAGTTACAGCTTAACAACTGGGTTAGGGTCAGAAATTGCACTTGACAATAGCCCATCCTTGTAGAAAACAGATTAGGCAAGCTAAGGCAGAAACCTAACTAAAACTAGCTATGAGAATCAAGGACAAGAAGTCCTTCTTTAGTTATATAGGGAGTAAAAGGAAAACTAATGGGAGTGTGGGGCTGCTGCTCAATGCTTCAGGATACCTGGTCACTACCACTCAGGAAAAAAATGGAACTCCTAAATGACTACTTTGCCTCGGTCTTTCACAAGACCAAGGGGAACAACATGCTAGGTAGGGCACAGAACGAGCAGGGCGGGATTGACACCATTTCCACCACTGCCATAGAGCTGGTGTACAATCAATTAAAGAAATTAGACGTATATAAATCAGTAGGACCGGATGAACTCCACCCAAGAGTGCTGCTAGAGTTGGCCGAAGTAATTGCAGAGCCCCTGGCAAAGGTCTTTCAAAAATCACGGGCCTCTGGAGAAATCCCAGAGGACTGGAAGAGGGCCAATGTTGTGCCCATCTTCAAGAAGGGGAAGTGTGAAGACCCTGGAAACTATTGACTTAACTTCTATTCCTGGGAAAATCCTAGAAACATTCATCAAAATGTGACAAACTTGCAGAAGGCATGATACTGAATGACAGCCAGCATGGCTTTGTCATGGGCAGGTCTTGTCAGACCAACCTCATTTCTTTCAATGATCAGGTGACTCATCACCTAGACAAGAGAAAAGCGGTTGACATCATATACCTTAACTTCCAGAAAGCCTCTGACCTGGTATCCCATGAGGTACTGATCAGAAAACTAGAAGATATCGGGCTCAACTGCAGGACTGTCAAGTGGGTGCAAAACTGGTTGCAGCTTAAGACACAGAATCCAAATGAATGGATCGGTGTCATCCTGGTGAGATGTGGGCAGCAGCATACCCCAGGGGTAGGTACTTGGCCTAGTGCTGTTCAATATCTTCATTAATGACCTGGATGAGGGGGTGAAAAGTCCATTGGCCAAGTTTACAGATGACACCAAGATATGGGGTTGTGCAGACACACCCACAGATAGGCTGCAGATACAAGCAGACCTAGGCAGGCTGGTGTGTTGGGCAGAACAGAACTAGATGAGGTTCAACATAGAGAAATGCAAAGTGCTGCATCTGGGAAGGAAGAACCCCCAACACACCTACAGGTAGGGCATCGCTAACCTGACCAGCACTACAAATGAAAGGGATCTGGGGGTAACAATAGACCCTAGCATGAATATGAGCCAGCAATGCAACACAGTAGCTGCTAGGGCCAATTAAACTCTGGCATGCATCAATCGATGCATCTCCAGTAAATCCAAAGAAGTGATTCTCCCACTTTACTCAACATTGGTGCAGCCACAGATGGAGTATTGCATCCAGTTCTGGGCGCCACACTTCAACAAGGACGTGCTAACGCTCAAGAGGGTCCAGAGAAGGGCCACCTGCATGATCAGGGACTTGAATGGCAAGCCATACGAGCAAAGGCTGAGGGATCTTGGACTCTTCAGCCTAAAGAAAAGAAGGCTGAGAGGGACCTGATTGCGACTTACTGCTATATCAGAGGCATACATCAGGGTTCGGTGAACAACTGTTCACCAGGGCACCCTGGGGGAAAACTAGAAACAACGGTCACAAACTCCTGGAAGATAGTTTCAGGATGAACATTAAGAAAAACTTCTTTACAACTAGGGTGTCCAGACTATGGAACAAGCTCCTCACAGAGGTGGTGCAATCATCTACCCTAGACGTCTTCAAGAGAAGACTGGACAGTCACCTGGCTGGGGTCGTCTGACCCCAGATGTCTTTCCTATTTGTGCAGGGGGCTGGACCCGATGATCCTTCAGGGTCCCTTCCAGCCCTGTAATTCTATGATTCTATAAACTGGTATAAGTTAAACTAGTTCAAATCTGTAACACAACAGACGTTCAGTGCACATAAACTGTGTTCAAAATGGCCAAAACCAGTTTAAGATACACTTGGAGAGATGTAGTATCAGACTTAACTGAGTTAGGGTTTATTGAACTTCTGTCCCAGATCCCCTCCACATTCAAGTCAAGTCATGGTCCCCCAGAATCCCAGGATGCTTTGCACCTCCCCTTCAATTCTCTCCCTGCCACAGGGTGGGCAGGCTAGCCTTGGCCCAAGCTGGCAGCTCCAGTAGAGCAGGGAGGCTTGTTGTAGCACACCCTGGCTTCTGGCTTGGGGCACTGCAGGCATGTGGCTGCATTTCTGGAATCAAAAGCGAGTGTCTGTTCACTTGTTAATTGGTTCAGTCTAGGTAGTTTAGACTAACCTGCAGAGATTGAATCAATTCAGCCTCTGTCTTTTTGACTGTCTGTACTTAGCTCTGGTGTGTACTCCCCAGTGGCAGCTCCCTCTCCCCCTTGTAAAGCAGTTAAAAGGAATGTTTTGCCCATAGCCTGAGATATACAAAGAGTTGTGCAATACTTTACATGAACTATTATCATTAGGTAACTATCTCTTATATGGTGTAAGAGAGAAGTTAGAAACAGCACAAAATGCAGGCCAAAGAATGCAACATAAATTAAGCCCACGTTGCTGTAAGCCCCAAGTGCAGCAGGATTGTGACACTTACTGCTCAGGAAGCAAAGATAAAGCAAAACTCCTGTATAGTGTTTTCTGCAACCAAAACTAAGTATGCTCTGTGAAGACACAGAATGCATGTGAAGTTAAGCAGATTTTGTCTACTTTGATATATGCCCTAATACCATAGGCTTCTTTAGTCCAGTGGGGGTGAATTCCTGGAAGCTAAAGCAAGTAAAAGATCTCTGTTTTGGTAATTTCTTTTTTATCCCCTTTCCTCTTGTCAAGTCAAATTCCAGTTCCACTGAAGCCCAGAATTAGCTTATTACCAGAGAAATGGATGAAATCCAATCTCACTCATTCTCTGAATAAGTTCTACTAGCTGTTTATCAGTAGCTTTGCTTTATGGGATTCCCTCTCCACTCCTAGTAATAAGTCAGTAATACAACTGTACAGCTTGCAATAAACATTGTCTGCTTATTCAATTATCAGTTATAATTCACTAAAGAGGAAAGGCCACTTTGTCAGAGAATAAGCCAGAAGAGCCTGCATATCAGTCTCCAGTGTCCTTGGAAATAGTGTTTTCTGTGACAATAGTAGGCATCAGCTCCTGGCCATTTATTGGAGTGTCCAGGGACCCCACCTCCATCCTTTGGCCATATAAGAACATGGGGTCAGAAAGAAACTCAGGGGTCATCCCATGCAACTATATGTTTGATGTTGCTGTTGTGGCACTATAGTAAACAGTGTTGGGGCTGTGGGTCAGATCCTCAGCTGCTCTCAATAGGCATAGATGTATTATTGGGTTCAATTAGAGTGCTATTTAGATCAGCTGAGGGCTGGGATCTGTGCGCTTAATGTACCTGTAGAGAGATGGCAATTCCTCTGCAGTTAACTCTGGCACACACCCTGTGATACCAATGAGATCAATGGCAGGGATCTCAGTCAGAGTCAGTACTTCTCAGCAGCACCAAAAACCTTACAAATAAACAGCCCTTATTCTGCAAAAGAATCTATCTGTGTGGAGTCTCAATGCAGCCAATGAGACTCCAGGCAGGTGCAACAGTTAGGACAGATGGACCCCTTTGAAGAGCCAATGTTCATGGTGGGGTCCCAAATCCCTTTGTCATACATATTAAGTTGCCACCTCTTTTATAGAGCCAACAATATTACTGAAATGGATGCAAATATATTAGGTTCTGATGACACATAATGACTGCCTGCAGTCTCTCAAAAAAGCATATCCTCTTGTTTAATGGCATGCAAACAGTGTGTGATACACTACTTAAAATGGAACTCAAGTCACTACTACAGCAGGTACTGCTGCAGATAAAAGAAACCGTCTCACAACAGCAAGCATGACATCTGCTATGTAGTACCAAAAATAAATCTTTAACTTCCTCTTATACCTGCCAGCCCTGCTGCAAAGAAATAAACCTGGGGAAAATTACAAATACACACTCTTCTCTGATTTCAAAAGAAACACTGACCTAATTTTTTTCCAAATGTCCATATTAAACGTCTTCTACAACAAGCTCTTCTTGATAAAACATAAAGAAGGTATGGAACACATGAAACCAACATAATGTAAAGGAAAAATTCACTCATTTTGCTGAGAGGGCATCTGACCCAGGATTTGTAGTTCTTGGAATTAATGTTGTTATATCTATTTGTATTAAAACAACACCTCCAAGCCCCATCAGGCGCCCAGCACACTAGGCACTACGCAAGCACAAAGCAGAATAGCTTCTTCCCAGAATAGCAACAGTACCAGTAGCAGTGAGTTTTAGAGACTGATTGTGTAATTCACATACATATATTCAGTAGCAGTATATTGTTAGATCTTCTTCTCCATTCAGAATTTTGAAATAAGTATTTATCATATCCCTTCAGTATCTCAACTGTCTCAAGAGAGGGTGGGACATTCTTTTATTGGAGAAGATGACCTATTTAAGGAACAATTAAATAACTATTTCCCTTTTATAAACTAAGTTGGAAAAATGCACTAAATGTAAATCAGACTAAAATAAAATCTTTCTTAGCCATGGTATTTTGGTCATACTATAGCATCCTAAGTGGGATCAAAAAGACACTATATGCAACACATTATTAGTAATGTAAATAGGACAAACTTGGTAGCTGTCGCTAGACAACTCTCCTCTTGTTGTAAATAGGACAAACAATCTCCTGTTTTTAATATTCTTCATTCTTTCTTCTTCTTGTCTTTTGTTTCCTGCTTTTTTAATGTTAGCTATGTTCTAGGCATCTACTTATGGAAGATGGCAATATTCCATATGAAAATGTAAATGAAGATGAAAGGATTAAAAACAACTGTATGCTATTTTTGATCATATGTATGTGTGACTGTAACTTGTCAAATACAAAAGAATTCCATATCACCTTCCCAAAAGCCAGTGACAGTCTGTTTTTCCTGGTGTGCATTGAATTTTTTTGCCAGCAGATGGCAGCTCACTCTTATTTGAATGTTTCTTTGTTACTAAATAGTTTAAAGTTTCCAATGTTTTGTAAGAACCTCAAATTATTTTTTGCCGAAGATTGTCCTTGAAGCTGGCCAGAAACACATTTGTGAGCAGTTTCCTGCAATCTTAATGCAAAGTTGGGAATGAGGGTTGTCCCTGATAGCTCTAGTCACGAGCTCAAATGACAGGTTCATCAGAGCAATGATCCCTCTTGGTTACTGCCTCAAAATCCCTCAGCAGTGAGAAGAAGGGGGCACATTCTGGTAATGAAGGGAGGCTGGTCGCTGAGATAGCAAAGCAGTAATAGGGGGCAGGCACTTTTCCACCTTACACCAGGTGTTTCTCATCTGCTTTTTTGATAACATGCTGGTGTTTGGGCCAGATGGAAGGCAATTCGGCAGCTCCCCTGGGTGCACTCAGGGATGGAATTACTGACTGCAGCTTTATGACTATTCATTTCTAAAGGCTCCACAGAAGGATATCAGATTGAAATGAGTGGCTCCTTATTGGGGCAGTGGTATGATGGGCTGGGTTAGCTTTTTCCTGTAACAACCTGAGGGTTCCCTGCAGGCTGGAACAAGAGTTGTATGGGTAGGATTTGAAGGATAACACCAGGAAGTTGGGGGAATTGGGCAGTAGCTCTAACCATCCAATACACCACATAGCTGCAAGCAGCAGCAGCACTGCAAACTCCCCTGCACTTAAAATACAGATCCAAGTTTCTACCGTCCAAATGGAGTCCCTTGTATCACCATCTTACTGGCTTTATTAGAGCTAGTATTTTATTTAGCCTCTTTAAAGATCAGGAGAGAAAGTAGTAGGCAACTGTAGATCCTCTGGGATCATGGTGTATGTGTGGGAGGCCACCAGGACCTTCCAGGCCTCCAGGAATAGAGGCTGCCTAGACTTTCCATCCCCTCTTTAGACAATTGAGACAATCCAAAGGCCAGACCAAATCCAGACATATGGTGCCTTAATGGCTGTAGTTATATGCACATCCAGGAATTAAACTCAAGTCTACCAAGGTGGCAGACAAGGATTTAGCCATTAAACCACAAGTGGGCTTCAGTTCCAAGGCCACTAACTAGAGTCTTAGGTAAGTAAATAAATTTGCTATTCTAGTCCTGGACTTTTCTTGTTCAAGGAGTAAATAGTACACTAATCAAACTGACTGAAATAAATACACATTGGGTTCATCTACATGTGTTATTAATGCTCTGTAAGCTTAATGCACAGTAAACTTTCCCCAGGAGCACACATGTGCCTGTCAGGAACAAATTTGCTCCTAACAAGAGCAGTTCAGTTCAGGGCTACTCCTGCCTTGCTTTGCTCCCCTACCAGCAGCCACTGGGAGCTCCAGGCTCCCCCAGGTGCCAGCCCCAGGCTTGCAGGGGGCACAGGGGTCAGGTCTATTTTCTGGGGGACAGGGGGAGCTGTCTTACCTTTGGGTCAGCTGCCTCCCAGTCCTGTGCCCTGATAGGCACAGGATCATCGACATGAGGCTAGGAAACTTTCCCTCCCCTGAGCAGCTGTTTCCCAGCCCCACACCCCAATCAGGCAGAGGGCTGGGAAACAGCTGCTCAGGGGAGGGGACAGTTCCCACTCCTCTTGCTGCCTGGGTTGACTGAGAGTAGTTGCTCCAGGTCAGCTATCTACATGTACACTACTGCGTGGTTAATCTACTACTTGTATCTACAGATATTAGCCAGTTGCACAGTAGCCTAATCTACTGCACAGTAAATGCTGCACACGTGTAAATCGTGACACTTTACTGAGCAGTAGATTAGTCTACTGCACAGTTAAGCATCTTGGGTCAATGTGCCCAAAGTGTGTTACATGTAGGTGCCCCTAGAAGCAGTAGCTGCAATTAAGGAATGAAATTTATGCCTAATATGAAAAATGTCCTGACATTGAGATGAATAATCTAATAAGGGAAATGGTGAAAGCCTCATAGCTTTGGATTTTTAAAATGAGATTGAGCAAGTGTTCTGTATTGTAGACAGATGGTCTGTTTAATGGATCTTTTCTATTTCATGAACCTAAAGAACCCAAAGCACCTACTGTTGTGAAATTATCTTTGTTTCTCACAAGAAGATATGTGATTATAAAAATAACTGCAGCATAATGCAGTCTCCCTTTGAATTAGCATATAGCAAACAGAAATATTTATGGGTCACATAATTACTTTGCAGGCTTTTATAGTTTTGAAACAATCACAGAAGCAAAACATGTGCATTAACTAACTGTCCCCAGCAAGTGCAACTAATTAAATGAAACAGAAGTCCAACCAAAACTGACACTGTCTTGTCAACTTTTGTTTCTATCTGGAAAATATTTTTAAAAAGATACACAGAGTAGATTTAACACCAATTACTACTTTGTTTGATTACTGCATTCCTAAGGGCTTTGTCACCTATTACACTTAGGACATGTTTTATTTAGATCATAGTAAGCATTATTCTAAGTTAGAAAGTTTTCTGAGCAGTTGCATGGTAATGCTTACTATGATCTTAGCCTTCTCAACAGTGCTAGAGCTGGCTGCATGGTCGATAAGCAGCTGTAGTCCCATGATAGAATACATATATTACTTAATACAATCTGGAGATTCTCCTCACTCAAGAAGTCCTAACTCTACTACCATACAATAGCACGTAGCATGTTTTCCTGCTTGAATGTGCAGACACTAGTGTTTTAAGTGCATTTAACATGTCCTAAGTGTAATGTTCAACAAGGCCATAGAACAATGATTTTTAAAACTGTATTTTCGCTCTAATGATTAAAATATATATTTCTAGGTTTCCTATTTCTAGGTTTCCTATTCACTACAGCTAGCCTCAAAAATTTCAGTATTACTATAAAAGGGATTTGCTGCCATCTTGATAGGTGTTATCAGGAATCATTAATGTTCCCATTATTTTTCCAACGCAAATTGCATCTGTTTATGTTGGGAAACAAAGAGGTCTCCTGTACCCACATATTTTTGACTACTGCAAGCACTCAGCTATGTTCTCTCATCAGAAAGCACCTTTTTGGTTCTGGCTTGCTAGTTGCCAGTCCATGTCACTGTCCAAAAACAGAAATATGGCAAGTCCTCCATTTTAGTGCCGTAGGTCAAAAGATGCTGCAAAACCCCTCTAATACGTGTACAAACAATTTCTGTTCAGTTGTGTTCTCACACTTACCATCTCCTGCCAACTTGCAAGTCTGCCAGCAAACAAAGGGTTTACAGACCATATCCCCAGTTTTCAGTGATATGTCAGTAGTAACAGCAGTTGTCTATTAAACCTTTGAACAGTATAATTTAGTATAAAAAAAAGCTATGCCTGGACCCCTGCTCAGTGTTGTTAGGGACTTTCTGAGTGTCCATGTCATGGGATGCTCAGATGATGGTAGCCAATGGAGGCTAGAAGGGACCGTAAATGATCATCAAGTCTGACCATCTGCATACCCCAGGCCACAAGGTCATTCAGATCCCCTGAACTGTATTTGCCTAGAGCAACAGGGGCCAACCCTTTTTGGTATGTGTACCACAAATAAGCCCCACACCCTCCCTAAGGGTCACTCCAATCCCCTCCCCCTGCTCTCTGCTTCTGGCCCTGTACTCCCTGCCACTCTGCTACTCTGCCTCCTGCTTCCTGCTCCATCTGCCATTGCACTGCCTGTCCCATCCCCGATCTGCCATGTACCACACACAGATACTGTCTGTGCTACTTGTTAGAGCTATGCAAAATTTCGATGGGTGTTTCGTTTCAAAGCTCTTTCGACACATTTTGAGTTTGAAACAATGAAATCGAAAGGAAACAAAAGGCTTTGAAACAGCTTCGAAACAAAACCAGGGCACTCAAAGCATTTCAAAAGTTTTGAAACATTTTGAGTTTCGAAGCCGGGCTTGCTGCAGCTAAACAGAAACTAAGGAGAAGGAAGGGGAAGAGGGGGAAAGGACTGCTTTGATATTGACATCTAGCTCCCTGTTCAATTCCCCAACTTTCTGATCACTTCCCCGGCTCTTCCCGGGGGATGCGGGCCCTGAAACTGCAGTGGCAGCCTGCTGAAACCCAGTGTGCAGATCCGGGGGCCCACACCCCCCGGGGAAAAGCTTGGGGAAATGATCAGAGAGCTGGGGAATTGAACAGGGGGCTGGGGGAATATTCGGGTCCCTGAACATTTCCCCCAGGTCCTAGCTGGATTCCGCAGCTCCCCAATCTTTCCCCCAGCTCTCTGATCACTTCCCCCAGCTCTTCCAGGGGGGCGTGGGACCCCAGATGATGTGGGATGACAGCAGACTGCCGCTACCGGCTGGGACTGGTGCTGGGCACAGCCCATGCTGAGCGCCAGAAAGCCTGGTGCTGCCATCCCATGCGCAGATCCGGGGGTCCGCGCCCCCCCAGGAGAAGTTTGGCATAGCCCCGCAGCCCTCCCTGGGGGTACGGGCCCATGGATCTGCACGTGGGATGACAGCATACTCCAGCTGGGGCAAGTGGCAGCACCAGGCTTCCTAGTGCTTAGCACAGGTTGTGCCTAGCGCCGGTCCCAGCCAACGGCGGCAGCATGCTGTCATCCCACATCATCTAGGGGCCTGCACCTGCCCTGGGAAGAGTCTGGCATAGCCCCACAGCCCTCCTAGGTGGTGCAGGCCCCCAGATCTGTGTGTGGGATGACAGGAGGCTGCTGCTGCTGGCAAGTGATTAAGTTTTGGTTGTCAGCAGTTTGAGGTGCAGTTTCATAGAAACTCCTGCACCTACCTCCTTGAAACACAGCAGACTTCACACCCTCAGAAGGGGCTAACATCCCTGCAATTTTCATCTGAATCAGGCAAGAAATTACAAAGTTATAGGCATTTTCATGATTCCCCAATTTTGCCTACAGGCGAAACGTCGAAACGTGTCGAAACAGCTAAACCGTTTCGATGAAACGAAATGGAACAGTGTTTTGAAACTAAATGAAATGAAGAAACAAAACACTGTCCTTTCAAAACAGTGAAATAGAAGTCAAAACCAAACAGTGCTGTTTCACATAGCCCTACTACTTGTGGCATATGCTGCAGGTTGGCCACACCTGGCTTATAGCACATCTCCCAGAATAGCATCCAGCCTTGATTCAAAGGCAAGAGATGGAGACTCCATCTCTTCTTATGGTAGTTTGTTCAGCAGTTAATCACCTGACTGTTATTTAGGTCCTGTCCAATACACTGTTTTATGTTAAAGGCTAAATCAAGCTATAAGGCTCAGACCATGTTAGGCGTTATGTGTCTGTGCTGCACCAGGAAGAGCATAAGGAAGGCTTAATTAGTTAGAGACATAATTCTGTCCCTGTTGCCAATGTGAAGTTATTTACTACTAGCTAATTGCCTGTCAACCATGATGGATTTCAGGGAGTGTTTACATGCCCCCCGCCCCCTGCTCACTCTTTGGGGCTGACCATGTAAAGACTCCCTCTGCTGCCTCCGCCTCCTCCACCAGCCTCCAGCACAGTGGCTCCCTCCCCCCTGCCCACCTCCGTCTCACAGAGGAGCTTCCCCCCACCTCCTCTCTCCTTCCCTCCCTGCTGGCTGTTGTTGGACTGGGTAGTGGAGGGGCACAGCCACCATGACCCGCCCCCGCACTTCCATCCCTTCCTTCCTTCCCTGCTGCCCGTCCCTGACAACAGCTGCCACCATGACCCTCGCCCCTTTGCCTCCCCCCACCCTGTGCCTGCCCAGGCCTGAGCAGCCTCCATCCCTCCCTGCCACTTCCACCTCCCTGCTGGCTGTTGTTGGGGCCCCCTTCCTGCTCCCTTCCCTCCCTCCATGCCTGCTACCTCCCCCCCACCCCTGCTAGCTGTTCTGGGAGACGGTGAGAGGGTGCCACCGCCGTGATTCCCCCTTCACCCTCAGGCAGGGAGGCATAGGGAAGCCCCACTGCTTGGGTGGCCAGGGCATGTTCATCATCACCACAAACTTCCCCGGCAGCGGCTCAAACTTGGGCCCGTGCAGCCCAGGCCCGCACAGCCAATCACCTCCTGCCCTCTCAGCAGCACATACGCAGTTGGCCAAAAGTATTATGGACAGACAGACAGACTAAGCCCTTTATATATATAGAATAGCCTTAAAGTGATCCCATCTTACCTCTGGTCATAAGCCATCTCTGTCCTTTCCCTGCCCTGCTATTGTAGGAAGGGATGTTGAAAACACTGTCTATGCTCTCAGCTACCACCCTCTACACCTGAGCCACAAAATAAAGAGCCCTCATGAAGCATACAAAGGATTAGCTATGTTAGGAAGAAGAACAAACTGCTTCTTCCCAAGCCCTGTGCCAAAGGAAACCTTGCAGGTCTCCCTTGCATTTTTAAACCAGCATTGGTCAGAATCCAGTGAACAAAAGCAGCTAGAACGGTACAGGCATGTCGCATCATATGCGCATTTAACTTGCGCAAATTCAACTATACGCGGGATGGGAGGGGGAGTGGGGCTTGAGTCTGCACGTGGTGCTGCTGCTTACCTGGCAGCCCGGACACCACCATGCTGCCAGCGGTGACTGCCTCTGCCTCCAAAACCTCCTGCCGCCGCCATGGAGCCGTGCCCGGAGCTGTGTGGCTAGCTGCTGGGTGTGGTGGTGGCCAGGTGGCAGGCAGCCATCCCCACCACCACCCCGTGCTGCGCTGCTGCTGCCGGCCGCACAGCTCTAAGCACAGCTCCGCTGGGGTGGTGGGAGGTTTTGGAGGCAGAGGCAGTCATCGCTGGCACGGTAATATGCGATTTCACTATACGCAATTTTCGCTTTTACGTGCTGCCTTTAGAACATAACCCCCACGTAAGGTGCAACATGCCTGTATTGCTTTGAGTTTCCCATTCCTAATGACTGACATTTCAAAGGACTGGCTCAGAGTATTTTCCATATGAATCATGTAAGACATAAGGAGCAAGGAAGGCTAAGGCTGGTCTATATCTACTGATTATTCCTGGACACTCAGCTCATCTCTAATTAGTAGTTTATGTTTATGAAATATATTCCCTTAGAATCTGGCTCAGCATGAGAGAAAACCTTTAGACAAATATGATACTGGTATATTCTCAGGAATAATTTGAATCAGCCATAGGGATGGGCAAAGTTTACCAATAATTTCTCAAATAAGGTTAATTCATTATATGAAATCAAGTAAAAAAACCTCCTCCTAAGCTGAACGGCCCATCGACTAGCATGGTTAAGGCACAAAAGTTTTGGTAACCAGCAGCACAAAAGGGAATGATGTGACTAGTATGACATCCAGCTGTCTGACTTTCCAACCCAAATGAGCAGGTGCCAATTTACAGCTGGGTCAACTCTGGGGTTGGCTTCCAGAACAGGGCTTGAACTCACTTCTGGGTCCATAACAAGAAACTGTAACTGCTCTGCCATTATACTCTACCATATACACGCATTATACAACTGAAGCCCATAGATGACAGGTGGTGCAAAGGTTATTAATAGAAGAGACAAATACAGGACATTTTTTGTTTCACTTCCTGCTACAAAGACCATTTGCTGAGAGTATGGCTCACTACCCTGGAAGTCAGTTTTGCTGAAACCCTTACAGCTTCTAAGCAAACACAAACACTTCACAGCTGAAAAATGTGACAAATAAACAGAATATCATTTAATTTAATTTGACCAACGAAGCAACTGATTCACAAGTCAGTTTAGTTGTTTGGATTTTTTTAAAGTCTTAGTGCAGTTTCTACAAATGGTTTTAGTTACTTCAGTGACTGTTATGGTCCCATGATAATAATCTACTCCTAATAAGGACAATTGCTTAGATTTATTATTCCATTGAGGTCTTGTTAAAAGATCTAACAAAAATCTTATTTAAATGAAAGGGACAATAGAATCTTAAGTCAATGCTGGCTTTAATTAAAACCTGGGCACAGAATATATGTCTCAGTGTTAGAAAAATAAAAGCAGATTTAAAAGTTGATCGGGTACAAATTAATTAGCATGAACTGCCCATTTCTCCAAAATTTAAAGAAAAAGATGTTGTCAGGACATTTGACCCTGTTAATAAATATTTTGGGTAAATTTACATTAACTCTTCCCCACTCACACACCCTTCCCTTTGCATATATTCTTAATTTCACAAGTTTACTAAGCATTTATGGAAGCAAATGTGAGATACATTACCTGCTAAGCTGAACAAACCCGAAGGGGACAAAAAGGAGACTGACTGAATTCAATATATTAATATGCACCAACATTTAAAAAATGCTTCATAACACTCCCAGAGCAAGCATATAAGCTGCAGCAGTTTCACTGTAATGCTGCTATAATTTGTGCTTCAACATAGTCATTATTCACATATGGGAGCACACAATTCCTACAGTTATTTTTCATGCATGAGTAGTTTTAAACCTCCCAAATCACCAACATAAATACACAGAAGGTACCTGCTTCCAGAAGTTAACATTTCATTAACCCTGGAAGGGAACAAGAAGATAAGAGACAATCAGTCTTGATTAGAAACCCAAGTACAGTGTTATGTACTATGCCATGATCATGTACCTGTACATCACATTTACACTAATGTATTCTCTACCTTAATTATGACCATGGGGCATTTGCTCAGAGAAGTGTTGGAGGGGCAACGCAGAAAAGAATCCCACAGATCCTCCTTGCTCCCCCAATATCAGGGCCATGCAGCTGAGGGAAGAGAGGGTTTCAGGAGAGAGGTCTGTTCCCTTCTCAGGAAAAGTATAAGTTAAAATACAAAGAGCCCTATAACCTATACCTGCATTAAGAAGCAGTACTCTTTCTCAATCACTTTTCCACACCACAGAGGTTACATTGATTGGTTGGTGCCCAGAAAGCAACCACAAACTCTGTAGCATAGGCTAATTTTGCCACTGGTACAGGCAGGCAGGGAAAAGACATGTGCATGGACAGGCACAGGAAGAGGCTTTGTTGTTTCTATGGATCTCCATGCTTTCACCTACTACCATAACAAGTACAGTATCAAATCTCCATAGAAAGTGACAAAATAGTAGTCTTCTTGTCTGGCTGGTCCACTCTGCCACCAGTTCTCTAGGACAGTGTTTTTCAACCTTTTTTTGTTTGTGGAGACAGAAATTTTGAGTGGAGGTATGGATCCCTTTGAATTGTAAACGTGGGTATTTGTGTCCTTGTGATTGATCATGGTCATCTTTCGCAGACCTCTTAGACATAGTCTGTGGACCCCCAAGGGTCCACAAACCCTAAGTTGAAAACCACTGCTCTAGGAGATGAGGAGGCAAAGAGCCACAGTTTGCCTGTGTCACATTCCCTGCTACTTCTAAAATTAGAGTATAAAAATTATAAGAATTCTGTTGCATGAGCTTTCCTGGGATGTACACATTAATCACATTAATATCTTGCATCCTCCCTCTGTTCAATAAATCTAAAAAAAGAACAAGCAGGCTATAACATTTTACTCGGCCTTAGTGAGGCTGCAGCTGGAGTACTGTGTCCAGTTTTGGGCCCCCCACTTCAGAAGGGACGTGGATAAGCTTGGGAGAGTCCAAAGGAGAGCCACCTGCATGCTCAAAGGCTCAAAGGCCTTACGAGGAGAGGCTGAGGGACATAGGACTCTTCAGCCTGGAGAAGAAAAGGCTTGGGGGGGGACTTGGTGGCAGCCTATAAGTATATAAGATGTGTGGTACTAGGGTCTGGGAGAACAGTTGTTCACCAGGGCTCCCCAAGAGATAACAAGGTCTAACGGCCACAAACTGCTGGAAGGCCAATTTAGACTGGACATAAAGAAAAATTTCTTTACAATCCGAGTGTCCAGGGTCTGGAACAGATTCCCCACAGAGGTGGTGCAAGCACCTACTCTGGACTTATTCAAAAACCGTTTGGATGCTTATCTTGCTGAGATCATTTGACCTCACAAGACTTCCTGCCTATGGCAGGCGGCTGGACTCAAGGTCCCTTCCAGCCCCTAATGTCTATGAAATCTATAACAGTTTTTGCTGATGAATCTGCTCAGTGTGTAAAGTGGCATCAAGTGAATACTACCTCAATGTTTATCTTCCTTCATTTAGCAAGAGTGAACCCCTCCCCCATCCATTTCTTATGTGTAAAGCCAATGTCTTTTTAAAATTGCACTTCCTTATTTATGCCCCACTAATCACATTAGCAGAAACAGACATGGGCCATGTCAGCAGATGTTACAGATCCTATCAGAGGAAGCACAAAATCAGTCAACATTATTTTTGTAAACTCCAAGTCAATATTGGCTGCATGCTCAAAGGTGCCTGATGCCTAAGTGGTGGATTTCTTTGGGCAGTTTTAGTTTAACTATCTGGAGCCTATCATAACTCAAGTAAACCCAGGAAGTCTTGTGTATTTTGTGTTAGTGCCCATCGCTGTGATTTCCTTACCCCCACTGAGCTCCAGTGGGCGATCTGCTGGTCTGAGTATGAATTCAGCATGAATAAGGACGTCACCGCCATCTCCCCTCCCCCTGCCTCTGCTTTATTACAGACCTTGAGGATAGGTACAGAAATTATACATAAACAAGTATAAATAATTGGAAACTGGTTCAATTCTGTAACACAACAGAAGTTCAGTGCACATAAACCACTTTCAAAATTTCCAAAACCATTTTAATTGGACTGGATGAATATAGTATTAGACTTAACTGATTTAGTTTAAATCGGTTTATTGAACTTCTGTCCCAGATCCCCTCCAGATTCAAGTTAACTCACAGTCCTCCAGCATCCCAGGATGCTTTGCGCCTCCCCACAAGCCCCCCCCCCACTTGCAGGGTGGGAGGGCTATCCTTGGCCCAAGCTGTCTGCTCCAGCCAAGCAAGAAGGCAAGCTCTAATGCCTCCCAGATTCTGGCTTGGGTCCACTGCAGGCATGTGGCTGCATTTCCAGAATAAAAAATGAATGCCTGTTCACTTGTTTATCTGTTCAATCTACAAATATTAGATTAACCTGCGAAGATTGAATCAATTCAGTCTCAGGCATTTTGACTATCTGTACTGAACCTGGAAGTCCAGATGTTCATTATCTTCAGTTTGAGGTTGGTCATATTTTGTATCTAAAGTGCTTGACAGAATCACCTGAATAAATGCAGTAAATATTTCAGTGTTAAGAAGACATGAATTTTATAGGAACATAGGAATGGAAGGGTATCTTGAGACAATGAGTCCATCCTTTGCTCTTGCAAACAACGCTTTATCCAAAAAGTTCTGAAAATTATTTATGTCCACTCTTCATGTTACAGCCAAAAAGCACTTAATGAAAAACAAAATTCAAACACCCTATACCATGGCGCAGCTAAATAGCATGGCCAATATCCTGCCACTGCAGTGACAGTGATCCTAGGAAGAGGACTATGACCCCATAAGGCAAAACCCCTGACAGCCCTTGCCAATCTGACCTCAGTAAGGGAAATCCTTTCTGGCCCCAAATCTGGCAATGAGGTTAATCATTCCTGGCAGAGCAAGACTCTCCAGTCAAGTAGGCAAGAGATTTCTATATGTCAGTGAGAGCACTAGTGCATCCCAATCAAATCTCCTCAACTAATTAAACACAGATGTCCCCAACTAATTTGACACCTTTCCATTACCAATGTGAGGTAAACCCAAGGAGAACGGTAAAATATCCAAGATATAAAAAAGCCATACATACAGGCTATGTCTGTTTTAGCATCTTGTAACTACATTTAAGAACATAAGAATTGCCATTTACTGGGTCAAACCACAGGTCCTTCTTGCCCAGTATCCTGTGTCACACAGGGGCAGATAGTGGGTGCTGAAAGAGAGAGTGCAGTAGGTATGCCAGAAGTTATTTTCCACTGTTCCTTTCTAACTTGTGGCCTCCAGCATTTAAGGTTAAGGAAGTTCTAATTCAGAAACTGCATCCCTAACTTTCATGCTCTACAGCTACTGATTGATGCCCCTTTCCTCCAAGAATTTGTCCAATCACTTTTTGAATCTGGCTAAACTGCCAGCTTCCCTACCATCTGCTGGCAATGAGTTCCAACAATTGAATTACACACTGTGTGAAAAAGAACTTTCTTTTGTTAGTTTTAAACTTAACTATCTACTTGTTTCATTCTGTAACCCCTTGTTCTTGTACTGAGAGACAGAGAGTAAATAATAAATCCCTATTTACTTTCTCTTCATCATTTAATATTTTGTAAACCTTTAGCATGTCCGTCCTCAAGTGTCTCTTTTCTAAACTAGCCTCTTTAGTCTCTCCTCATATGAAAGCCCCCCCATACCACTAATTATTAGAGGTGTGCAAAATGGGCCTGTAGCAGGACACTAAGGTGCCTGCTACTCTCAGAACAGAGGTAGGAACCCAGGTGCTGGTTGCCGGGACAACCAGTTAAGGAGGGAATTGGCCACACCTGCACCTAGTGAGCTGACCGGAAGGGGCAGGGCCTGGCTCCCACATAAGTCCCAGGCCTGAGGCCAGGAGGGCAGTTCCCTGCTGGCAGTCAAGGGGGAAAAGAACTCTGCTAGAGCAAGCAAAGGGGTAGAGGCCTGACTGCACAAGTAGCTTCTGATGCTGTTATGGGATGGAGTATTCCCTGGTAGGGATTGAATGATGTTTTAGCTGGGCAGCGTGGATTTATGTTATAGCCCAGGGGCTTGTGTTTTGTGTTTGCTGTTTTAACCGGCGGTTTGGGTGAGGCTATTAGGGGATGGAGAAGGCCTCATAGGGGACCTGCGGCAGCATGGGAACCCCAGCCCCAGAGAGAGGGGGCGGTGAGAAGCCCCAGAGAGAGGGGGCAGCGAGCAAGAAAGGGCTGCGGAGAGCCCGAACACCAGGAAGGCGCAGAGCAAGATACGGCTGTGGAAAGCGCAGGGAGGACAAAAGGAGGGCCAAATTACAACAAGGCCCAGATCAAACCATGTCAGTATCATCTGCGAGGCTTGGGCTGTGGTGTAGGGGAGGAAAAATGGAGCTGCAGGTAGCGCCCCATGGCATTGGGGCAATAAATGAGCAGCTTCCCGTTAATTACCATCTACAAAATAATTTAAGAACAAGGCATGGCAGGGAGAAGGCAGGCAGTTGGCTCATAACAGGAGGGCGGGGTGACCAATAGATGGACCCCAGAAGAGGCACCCCTGTCACAGGTTCAGATTCGATTCAAGTTCAGATTCGGCCCAAATTGGGGACAGTGATTCAATTCGTTGATTCAGATCACTGTCCCCGATTTGATTCAGCCAAATCTGAAGATTCACTGCTGATTTGGAGAATCAGTGATTCGGCCATGGACAGAGCTTTAAATGTTTTTTCTACATACCTTGAGATACCAGGTGCATGCTGGGGCAGATGGAGCATCCCACAGGAGCATGGGGGATGCCCCACGTGCTTGGCGGTGAATCTGGAAGTGGGCCAGAAGTACTTTCAGACTGCCTCTGAGCACACGGGGGACCCCCCCCACACCTTTCCAGCTTGACAATCAGCCATGGGGGAAGCCCAGGTGTCCCCCCAGACCCAGAGGGTACCAGTCACCAAGCTTCCGGTCCACTTCCAGGTCTGCTGCCAAGCATGCTGGGAAGCCCCCCACATCCCTGTGGAACACTCGGCTTTCACGAGCTGCCTGGTACCTTGAGGTAGGTAGAAAAAACGTGTTAAGCTGTGTCTATGTCCAAATCGCTGAATCTCTCTGAATTGATTCGGAGGGTTCTGATTTGATTTGGAGAAACTAAAGGATCTCCTGATTCAATTCGGATTTGGAGATTTGGCCACCAAATCAGACCAAATCTTCGCAAAATGGAATCAGGGACTGAAAATTTAGTCCTACTAATTAGCCTTGTTGCCCTTTTCTATACCTTCTTTAGTTCTTCTGCATCCTTTTGGAGAAGAAGGGACCAGAAGTAGGCAAAGTATTCAAAGTGTGGGCACAACATGGTTTTATAAAGGTGCATGATGATATTTTCCATTTTGTTTACAATTCCCTTCTTAATAATCCCCAATATTTTGTTTGCCTTTTTGATGGCTGCTGAGCATTGAGCTGCAGTTTTTTAGTGAACTGTCCACAATCTCCATCTTGGTCTTTTGCACTTTGAATAGTTTTGTGCCACTGGAAAATTTGACCACCTTGCTACTCACCCCCTTTTCCAAATGATTTATGAATATGTTAAACAGCGTTGGTCCTAACACAGATCCCTGGAGGCACCCAACTGTTTACTTCTTTCCATCCTGAAAAATAACCATATATACTCACTCTTTGCTTTCCATCTTGAAGCCAATTTCTAATCCACAAGTGAACATTCCCTACAATTCCATGAGTACCTAACTTAGTTAAGACCCTGTGAAGGGGGACCTTATGAAATGTTTTTGGAAGTCAAAATACATTATGTCAACTGGATCACCCCAATCCACCTGCTTACTGACACCCTTAAAGAATTCTAGTAGGTTGGTAAGTCACGATTTCCCTTTGACAAAGCCATGCTGATTCCTCTCCAGCATCCATGTGCTGAACAATTTTTATTACTACTTCTACCATTTTTTCAGGAAACAAGTTAGGCTCACTGGCCTGTAGTTCCCTGCATCCCCTTTTAGAGTCTTTTTAAAATATGGGAGTCATACTGGCAACCCCCCAGTCCTCTGGAGGCTGTTTTTAGTGCTAGGTTGCATACTACAGTTGCTTGGCAAGGGCTTGGCAATTTCCAATCTGAACTTCTCTACAAGTTCTTCTACAACCTTGTCTACTGAAACCTGAATTTGGGTCAGCTCCACTGACTTGTCCTTAGACAGGAGTGGATCTAGTGACAGAATTTCCCTAACATTTTAGGGAAACATCACAGTGAAAACAGATGCAAAGAATGCATTTCGTTTTTCAGTAACGGCATCTTTAATGCCCCTTTTACACCCTTGCCATCCAAAGATCCAACTGGCTCCCTAGCAAGTTTTCAGCTTCTAATGTACCTAAAGAAATTGTTATTATTTTCCTTTGTGTCTCTGACAAGTTTCTCCTCACATTCTTTCCTTAGCTTGCCTTATTACAGTTTTACACTTGATTTGCCAGTGTTTATGATCTTTTTTTATTTTCCTCATTATGATTTGACTTCCATTTCTGCCTATTGCCTTTGAATTAAACCATGCTGGCTTTATTTTGGACCACTTTCCATGTTTTTTTGATTTAGTATATGCATTTGCTCTGTGCTTCCAGTATGGTATTCTTAAGCAGTTCTCAAGAAGTTCTCATGCTTGCAAGTTCCTTACCTCCTTAAGGGCCTCTTTTAACTTCACTCTAGCTAGCTTACTCATTTTGGCGTAGTCTTTCTGTAGCAGGGGCTGGGGCCTGGCCCTGCTAGACTCCCACAGAGCCAGCTGAACTGGCAGGGAACTTAGCAAGACAAGTCAGGGCAAGCAGCGCATCCCTGGTGCACCAGAGAGCAAGGTCTGGGGAATCCTGGGGAATCAGGCAAGCACCTGGGACTGAAGAGCATGTGCCCCAGGGAACTGGGTCTGATTGGTCTGGAGAAAAGACCAGGGAGTTTAAAGGGAGATGCTGAAAAAGGCACTGTGTTTGGCATCCCCCAGAGCAAGAACAGCTGGACCAAGAAAGAAAATCAGTGAAGCTGAGGACCCTGTCTGACTGAACCCTTGTGGAGCACTGCAACTCTGGTAAACCCCAAGCCAGGAGCACCCCGACAGATCAGGAGAGTTAAGTAGCAGTGGATGGAAGGGTAATAGGGGTTGTCCCTGTGAGCTCAGGAGCCAGGGTCAGGGGAGGGAAGATCAGGCCCCGGCTGATAGCCACTGACCAGGAAGAGGGAAGGACAGTCTCACCGAGGGCAGTGGAGGCCTGGAAAAACTGAGGTGGCCAGGGCAAAGAGAAGATTTGTCTGGCATGCTGGGCGGGGCAGGGGGTAAAGGAGAAACAGGGCAAAAACCCAGATGGGGATAGCCTAACAGAACCTCAACCCATGTTGGGAACAACTGTGATCAAACCTTTTTTTTTTTTTTGTGGGGTGGGGGATTGTTTTGATTCTGGAATCAAGGGACAATATAGGCCAGGAGAAAGAAATCTTCCTATTGATTTATGGTCCCTGGAGCAAAAAAAGGACCAGCTGGGAAGAAGGATCCCCCTTTCTTTTGTTTGATCTATGTTTAATGAGGTCCTATCTCCTACACCTGGGGCTTTAAAGGAGCATTATCTATAGGGGCTGAAATAAGACTGGAAGGGACAGAGAAGCCTAGAACAGGACAAGTCCAAATAACCACAGAAATATAGAGTCCTCAGAAGGAAGGAGCAAGGATGGCCACCAAGAAGGAAAGAGACAGACAGAAAGAGGATGAGTGTAGAGTGATCCAGTAAGTACAGCCAAGGATGGGATCAACCAAGGGAAACCGAGGCAGAAGAACAGCAGAATAAATAACCCAGCTGAGTTTGGGCAAAGACCTCCCAGGCATCTCTCTTCAGACCAACGGAAAATAGGGAATGACTACCTGAGAGGAAAGGGGCAGGGTGTAGGGGAGGTGGAGCCCTGCCAGATGGACCTCTGCTCAGAGAACCATCCATCCTCCCAAATATTTTGACAACACCAAGGCATAGCAGGAGAATGTGGAGGACAAGCCAGAGGCCAAAGTAATTCTAATGCAACAGGGCAGGCAAAGGACACCCACTTGCTCACACTCCCCTTTTAAAATTAAAGGCTACTGTGGTAGATTTTCTTGTCTTCCCTCCTTGTCAAACCCAATTGCAGTGTGGTCACTATTGCTGAATGTCTCAGTAACAGTTAACCTTTGCACCAAATCCTGTGAACTACTTAGGACTAATTCAAGAATGACCTTTCCAGTGTTCCCTCTAAGCTGCATAACTCAGTCAGCTCTTCAAACAGCTGCCTGGAACTAGAAGAGAGAAATGGCAGTCAGTCCCAGCTGTGAGGGAGCTGTTTCTCCCACTTTCACTGGCATTTATTAGCAAGAAATCTCAGCTTCCAGTACCATGCTGTCATCCTTGGGTAAGAATGGTGCCCAGCTGAGGTGCAGGCAATGGTGGATCTAGGGTTGTGGCAATGGGGATATAGTCACACCTCCCCATTGTCTGTATGGTGCAGACACAATGAAGACGGTTCATTGTGCATGTGCCACACAGCCAAAGGCATCACATCTAGATGTGCAGGGACATGCACTTGCAGTAGCAAAAATATGCAGTGCATGCCCCTGCCTGTGCTGTTTAGTCAGGGACAAACTGTCTCACCCTAGACTAACTGCCCATGCCCAGCTGCTCCCAGCTCCTGGGCTGCTGGAGAATCCAGGGCACAACTTTTTTTCCAAGGTGCTGTTTTTTTGCTACCAGGACTTTCTGGTAGCACATTTTGGGCCTGAACTGAAAATTTGCAGGTTGGGTAACAGTTTAACATTCCCCACATGCAGTCTGTGATGCCACAAAGAGGTTTGTGGTGCAACAAACTGCACGTGCTTGCATGTCTGGACATAGCCAGGGAGTGTGGCTGCAGCCTCTTGCTGTGATCCTTGATGTCAGTAAGTTGAGATCATCAGCATGTCAGTGCATAGATTCATAGATGTTAGGGTCAGAAGGGACCTCAATAGATTATCGAGTCCGACCCCCTGCATAGGCAGGAAAGAGTGCTGGGTTCAGATGAAACCAGCTAGATGCCTATCTAACCTCCTCTTGAAGACCCCCAGGGTAGGGGAGAGCACCACCTCCCTTGGGAGCCCATTCCAGACTTTGGCCACTCTAACTGTGAAGAAATTCTTCCTAATGTCTAGTCTAAATCTGCTCTCTGCTAGCTTATGGCCATTATTTCTTGTAACCCCTAGGGGTGCCTTGGTGAGTAAAACCTCACCAATTCCCTTCTGTGCCCCCGTGATGAACTTATAGGCAGCCACAAGGTCGCCTCTCAACCTTCTCTTGTGGAGGCTGAAGAGGTCTAGGTTGTCATGACCCAAGGGTATGATTTTGTGTGTGCTTCGGCACTGCAGAATTATTTCCTGCCATGAGGAGCTTTCTTTGCACGGTGCAATTCTCAGTTGCATAGAGAAAACCCCGGTGCAAAGGAGTTCCCGCCATTCGTATGTAAATTTGTGTCCCACTATTGGCTGTTTCTAAATTATTCCCACGTGGCGGCTAGCGATTGGCTTGCTAGCCGTATAAGAGGCTTGAGAGGTTTCCGCCCAAGTTGGAGGACTCCACAACCATCTGGAGGAGGAGAAGGAGGACTTCACATCTTGTGAAGAACTCTAAGCACTGCGGAGCCTAACAAACCCAGCGTGTGCCTTAAGAAGGATATAGGGGCCTGATCAACCTCTAGCCTCTCCCCATCGCCGCCTGATCCCTCGACGTACTCTTCCCTGCGCGCTTTCGGTCCACAGAGCCTAGCAAACTCTGTGTGTGTGTGTGTGTGTGTATCCAGAGCTCTTCTCCGAGTTGTTTTCTCCAGTTGATTCAACGGGCTCGCGATTCTAGAGCTTTCAGCCGGCCTTGGACTAGAGTTTGCGGTTAGAACTCTTGTCCGCTCTTCTTCTGTCCTATCTGTAACTGCAACGCAAGCAAGTTTTCCTGCCTGCACCGCGACCATCTATGGTGTAAGTAAAATAATCTTTAATCAACCTCTACGCGTCCTTGCCTAATTCTAGTCCACCATCCTGCGTTCCTTGACCCACGTCCCAGGGCTGCTGGCCACAGCCCGCTGCGCGGCCCCGAAAGCCTCGGACTGCTCCCAGCCCGCACACAGGTGCTCTAATCTCTCCTCATAGGGCTTGGCCTGCAAGCTCTTAACCATACGAGTGGCCCTTCTCTGGACCCTCTCCAGGTTATCCACATCCCTCTTGAAGTGCAGCGCCCAAAATTGCACGCAGTATTCCAACTGCGGTCTGACCAGCGCCCGATAGAGGGGAAGTATCACCTCCTTGGTTCTGTTCATCATGCATCTGCTGATGCACGCTAAAGTGCCATTAGCTTTTCTGATGACTTCGTCACACTGCCAACTCATGTTCATCTTGGAGTCCACTAGGACTCCAAAATCCCTTTCCGCTTCCGTGCCACCAAGCAGGTCATTTCCTAGGCAGTAGGTGTGCTGGACATTTTTCCTCCCTAGGTGCAGCACTTTGCATTTCTCCTTGTTGAATTGCATTCTGTTATTTTCTGCCCATATGTCCAACCTGTCCAGGTCTGCTTGTAGTTGTTCCCTGCCCTCCGGTGTGTCCACTTCTCCCCACAGTTTTGTGTCATCCGCAAACTTGGACAGAGTACACTTCACTCCCTCGTCCAAGTTCTACTTGCAGTTCCACTTGTTCTGTGAGCTCTATGGGCATATGTATATGAAACAGGGGCCCTAAAATGAAGTGGTGGGTTTTTAAAAACAACGATTCAATTCAGGGCCAAGTAAACCCCTGTGTCGTGCACACACGCGTGTACTTACCTGCCTCTCTGGCAGTGGGGAGGGGAGGGCAAGCTGCCTATAGGCAGAGCAGTCCCTGGGCTGCACGAGTTGGGGCTGGTGCTTCCCTCTGTGGCAGTGGTGCCCTGCCCCCTCAGGCGGCTCCCACCTGCAGGCACCCGGCTCAGGCGGTCCCAGAGGGCACTGCAGATGTGGAGAGAAGCACTGGGTCCCCACACCGCTCAGGTAGGTAGGCAGGCTCCAGGAGGTGGGGGGAAAAACAAAATGGCTCACCGCTTTTTTTTTTTTTCTTGGGCGGTACCTGCCTTCCCAGGCTGCTGCCAGGCTGCCTGCACGGGCTTCCTGCAGAGCCCCTGATCTGCACAGAGCCCAGGGCTTAACTCTGTGGTTGTAGTGCAGCAAACTAAAGGTCCTCAGAGGAGGAGTTCCCTGTGCCCCAAGTCATTTAAAGTGCATTATACCACTGAATTTGCTACAGTGGCTGGAATTACGGTGCAATACACCGCCAACGTGTGCAAACATCAACACCATTAAAGTGGTGAAAAAATATTTAACCCACTTTAAAGTATCGTGCTACACATGGCCTATGAGCTCACTGACATGAGGTCTTCCCAATATCCCTGCTTTCAGCTCTGAAGTCTGTTGTTTGCTGTTACCTTCACTTTCCCCTACATTTGTTTCCTCCCCTGTCTCCAGCACCTGTGCTGTTGCCACTCATCCCCTTCTTTCTCCTGCTCCTGAATTCAAGAAGGGAGATGAAAGGAGGGGAAGAGTATAAAGCAGTAGGCTCCAGAGATGCTGGAAAGCAGGGACTTCCATCAGGAGCTCTGCTGACATGCTGGCAATTTATAAGAACTCACTGAATGTGGCACACAGCTAAAGCGGGTGTGCAACCATGCTGGATCCACCCCTGAGCACAGGTGAAGTTCCTTGCTGCTAGAATGTTGCTGAAGCCGTTTGGCTCTGTTGGCTGGATATGAAGGGCTCCATGGGCTGGATCAAGCCCATGGGTCATAGGTTGCTGAACCCTGTTCTACAACATGCCACTACAGTTGTAGACCATTGACAATTCGTGCTGAGGTGAAGAAGGGTTGGTGATGCATTCAGGATACAAAAAGGAGTCCATACCCAGGAGTCATTCTAGGGAGTCAGACTTCCCATTAAACAAGATGAGGATGGATTCCAGGCTGAACACTTTCAGTCAGTTTAATAGATCAACAATGATGCTTTTAAGTCACAAGCTGGAAGACAGCAGGGTGGTGCAGGACTGTACCACTGGGAAGCATTTACTATTTGGAACACATTGTACAGAGCAAGGGCACAGTCTTGCAAGCCATAGGATAGGGCAGTATGTATAGAGTTAGTCAGCTGCAGCAGAAGGGAGTAAGAGTCATCTCCTCTCTCTCCTTTGGGGAAGTATGTGCCAAAGAGGGTGATAGTAAGGAACTATCCTTTAAGGGAGCATAATGATACCAACTGTGGCCAGCCCCTCTTACTCTGTTTGACACAAATACAGGACCCATTCCCAATCTGCCCCTTGGCATCCTGAATTTGTGTAGCCCAAGGTGGTTTGTGAGATCCTTTAAGTTCATCAAAGTTTGTTTCATTAAACTCACTCGAAAGAGAGATTATGCACCCACTAAATCACCTTTTCCTTCCAGCAGGGGAACTTCAGAATAAATAATTATTATTTAGACTTCAAATCACTTATCTCCTGATGCAATGACCTACTTGCTAAATATGATAACAAAATTCTGTCTCATCTGATTGCTAATGAAATGCAATAGTCTTGAATCCCTTTTCATTATTTTCCCAGTCAAACAGTCTCCTAATTTGTGTGACCATCACCCTACTATTGTAAATGGTGGGAATCCATGCAGAAGTCCTGCTTTGAGCAATAAAAAGAGTTTCTGCCAACCTAGGTTAAGCCAGGGGTATCAAACTCACCTGAGGCCCTGAGATGGATTTGGACCATGAGACTCCTAATAGGCTAGATCCAGCCTGGGGCATGGGGTGGTCACCATGGTGACAGGTGAGGGGTCTGGTAGCAATGAGGGGCTCTGGGGCAGGGATTCACTGGCAGTGACAGTGGATGCAAGAGTGGCAGCAGTGAACCAAGTTTGTCACTGATAGTGATTGATGGCCAGTGAAGTCAAAACCACTACGTTTCATAGCAGGCCATATCCTGCAGCTGCCAGTAGCTCAGCAAGCTGGATAAAACAGCTCTGAAGGCCAGATTCAATCCATGGATCACCCCTGATTTAAGTAATCTGCACAGGGTAAGGATGTTGGTATTTCTAAGGGATTAGATAATGTTATCAGGGAAGTTCAGCAAAAAAACTTATTTCTATGTTATAAAGTACCAGTAGATGGTGCTCATGCTTCCTTGGTTTTGTTTACCCTGCAAGTGGCTTCCTGAGTGCAGTTCTTTGCATCAGATTTCAGAGTCTGGGAGGCTGTTCCTTCTCCCATGTTTGTCAATGGAAGCAACCACTGTCCTTTGACTCCCCTCATTCACATGAGTAGCACCACTGAGTTGGATGGGATGAAAGAGGTCTTTTGTCTGAGAGACCTTGCTCGCTCTTTTTTGTAGTAAAAAAAGGGGGGCCAAGAGGGAAGGGAATGCTGCTGGTTCCCTCCGCCCAAGCTTCATTGTGAATCATACCCCACAACCTCTTGGGTCCCAGGACATTTGCACCAATGGAACTGCATTGCCTGGTCCTTCCCATGCTAGAGCTGCCTATGGGAATCCGAACATGAAGGAGCCATTAAGAAGAGAAAAAAGTAATAGATGTATAAAATGTATTCCTATGTCCTGGGAAACTGAGCTGGGTCTGTGGGAAATGCTGGCACAAAGGTGGAGATGGGGAACATACAGACATATCCAGCATATTCCTATCATTGTCTCTGGTCTGGATCTCCCATAAAACAGCACACCCTGCCTTACTGAGAACACACGACCTGGGAAGCAGTGCTGTAGAGGCTGCTGAGCTTCTCATATTATGGTCCCAGGGAGGGAATGAGAGAATGTGTGTGTGGCTTTCTGAACAGTGCAGAGATGACACTATGTCCAGGGATCCTGGTTTTCATTGTTTAAAAATAGCAAGTTCTCTGAATCAAATTTTGCAGATTCTCAGATTAAAAAGGCCTAAATCTGTGTTTTTCCATGATTAAAATGAAATGCCACTATATCTATAGGCATCAGTTGAACACAATGTTTTATCAATGTATTTACCATTTTAAAGCAATTTGGAAGCCTACCAGTGCCTCAAACATTATTTTACATTCTAAATACATATCAATTTTAGCCTTTGATTTTGGGTTTTGTCATAGAAAATCAGAGCTCCCCTGCCCACTTCACTCACCAGGATGTAGGTCCAGCTGCAGCTGTCTCCCCGACACTGCTCTGTGGCACTGAGCAGCCCTGAAATACCAGTGCCCTGCCCAGGCCATTGCCCCTCACTCCCAGCCCACAGACCCTGGCCCTGCTGCTGGTGCCCCTCACTTCTGATTCATAGCTCCCCCCCTCAGCCCTGCCAGTGCTCCTCACTCCCCACCCACAGCCCCCTGGCCCTGCCAGTAGCCCTCACTCCCCACCCACAGCCTGCCATCCCCCCAGCCCTATTGGTGTCCTTCACTCCCAACCCATTGCTTCCTCCACCCCCCAGGCGCCCCTCAATCCCAAACCAAAGATCCCGGGCCCTGCGAGTGCCCCAAACTCCCCAACCCGCAGTCTCCCCACCCCTACTGGTGCCCCTCACTTGTGACCTGCAGCCCCCTGCACCTCCAGCCCTGCTGCAGGGGAGCCCCAGCTGCCAGGGCAATGGGGCCACGGACTCAGGTCTGCAGCCCCCTGCCCCACCCCCAGTAGTACCCGAGTCCTGGCTGCCACCCAGGGAAGATGGTGGCTGCTGTGGCAGATCAGAGTGTAGAGCCCAACCCCCCCTCCCCCAAGGGTGGCATGGCTGAAGCAGAGCCCATAAGGGAAGGTGGGGTAGATGTGGGTTGCCTGCTGTAGGATCAGAGCTCCCCAACCTGCTGCCCTCCCCAGAGGGGCCTCTATGGCCCAGAGGGTAAGAGCCTTTAAAGGAGAAAATATGCAATTTTCTCCTTAAAAAGAGAAAATCCATGTTTTTCTCCTTAAAATGATAACATCCTCATTTTCCCACATTTTCCCAATAGTGAACAGAAAACCTAGATCCCTGATGATGTCACTATGCTGGTGCCCATACAGTGAAGCTCAGGACAAACCAGAAAACCCTTCCACTTGCTAACTGTGTACATGGGGGGGAGGTGGAAGAATCAGCTGTAAGCCTCCAGCCAGACCAACGCAAGGGTGAAAGGAATTGTTGGTGATGGTAGCAGAAATTCAACATGGTATTGGGAATAAGGAGCAGAGGAGGACTGTTGTTTTCTTCTCAGATATTTAAGCCAGCAGTGCCCAGCAAACTCCACAGTTTGTATTCAAAAAAGGAAATTGAGCACCATCACTTTAAAAATTATGGTCCTTTTTTGTGTAAATTTATTTCCAAGGCAGATGGATGATTCTTCAGTGTGCCTCAGGCTGGAGATTGTTAGTATAATTAAGGATGGGAAATGTCCAATGTGAGACTTATATGAAAGCTATATTAAAACACTTAGTGAGCAGTGCATCATGGGAGCTGTATTCCTCAATGACCTTTTAAAGAAATATGTTCTGAAATCTCTTGTCAGAATCTGTGTGCAGGCACAGATGTTTACAGATGTTAGCCAGTACTTGAAACTATATTACCAATTCCAGTCTCTGGCAAAGCACTCTTTCCTGCATTTCATTTGTGTAGCAACTGAAAATGTAAATTTAATGCTGATCTTTTCTCAGATCTATCGCTTGGAATACAAAATTCACTGCTGTTACAAGGGGAGCTTTGGAGAACTGCAAAGCAATAGCCAAACCCTGAAAAGTGCAGAGCCCCTTATAATATTCTTAAAGCTCAAAAGTAGGACTGTGGCTTAGTGAACTATCACTAACAATAAAAATGCTTCCTTAGCATGTGACATTAATAGCTGATAATGTCAAATATAAGTAGTGTTAGGGAACTCTATTCAATTAGTACTTGCCCAATTTATCACAGACATCAAACCAAGATCTATAAATTGTAAGTTAGAAAAGAGGGAAGAAAAGCTGAAAGCAAACTGTAATCACATTTAAAATTAAAATCTGCTTTACCATTTGCATACTCACTATTTTCCAGCCATAGCAGCATAATTAGATCAGTGCCCAGTGAGAAGTTCACTATTATAGGGGTCTAATCTCTCCATTTGTCGGTCCAGGCTTCTCTTGGTCTGCTATCTGGTACCATGTAAATCAGTACGGCCTGTTCCGTAGTTGGGTTGTCAATAACTAAATCAGGGCCCACAGTCTGGGTGAGGAGGGCATGTGGACACCCAGCAGGACTAAAAACAACCTGTCAAAGGACAGATGAGCTCCCTGCAAGCCAACAGCCATCCATACCTGAAGAGGAGATGGACACCTCCAGGTCACCCCCCGAAGAATCACCAATGTTACAAAGTAACTCAACTAACCTAGGAGGGTTGTTATAGCATCTAAGGTTGCCCAAACAGTCACAGCAGCCTTGGGGCTGACTTGACTTGAATCTTTCCATGGTTGCCTATGCAAGTTACACCAACTTCTGCAAATATATAGATTCATATCAATTGGGTCCAGTTCCCCTGCACTAGGCAGGAAAGACAACTTGGGTCAGGTAACCCCAGCAAGGTGACAGCCCAGTCTCCTCTTGAAGATCTCCAGGGTAGGTGATTGCACCACCTTTGAAGGGAGTTTATTCCACAGTCTGGACACCTTGACTGTGAAGAAGTTTTTCCTAATGTTGAGTCTGAAATGGTCTTCTAGCAGTTGGTGGCAATTACTCCTGGTTTTCCCCAAGGGTGCTCTGGTAAACAGGTAAACAGTTGTTCACCGAGCCCTTGATGTACTCCCATGATGTAGCGGTAAGCTGCTACCAAGTCCCCTCTTAGCCTTCTCCTTTTCAGGCTGAACTGTCCCAGGTCCCTCAGCCTTTCCTCGTATGGCTTGCCTTGCAAGTCTCTGATCATATGGGTGGCCCTTTTCTAGATTCTCTCAAGCTTTTCCACGTCCTTCTTAAAGTGCGATGCCCAGAATTGGATTCAGTACTCCAGTTGTGGTCTCACCAATACTGAGTAGAGCGGAAGAATCACTTCCTTGGTTTTGCTGAAGATGCACTGATTGATTCATGCCACAGTATTATTTTACTACAGTGTCACACTGCCAGCTCATATTCATACTGTGGTCTATTATTACCCCCAGGTCCTTTTTCTTCATGGTGCCGGTCAGTTTGGCACCACCAAGCCTATAGGTGTGTAGGCAGTTGTTCGTTCCCAAGTGGAGCACTTTACATTTCTCAATGTTGAACTTCATCTGGTTCTGATCTGCCCAACTTGCTAGCCTGTCTAGATCCACCTGTATCTGTAGCTTATCTTCAAGCATGACCATGCTTCCCCATAACTTGGGGTTGTCCAAGAACTTGGCCAGTGAGCTCTTCACCCCCACATCCAAGTCACTGATAAATATGTTGAAAAGTACTAGACCAAGCACTGACCCCTGTGGGATGTCACTTCTCACCAGGATGACACAGATCCATTCATTAGGGATCTCTGGGTCCTACCCCACAGACAATTTCCCACCCACCTGACTATCTCGGAGTTAAGTGCACATTCCTCCAATTTTCTCACAAGGACATTGTGGGAAACCAAATCAAAGGCTTTTTGGAAGTTGAGGGATACAATGTTAACCTCTCCTCTCTCTCTTGTCCAGGTGGCAAGTTACCTGGTTATAAAAGGAGATGAGGTTGGTAAGACAAGGCTTGCCCACAATGAAGCCATGCTGAAAGAAGAATGAACAACAGATCAAAGTGGTGTTCCCTAGCAATACAGACAAATCCAAATGAATGAAGTGCATCAGAACTTTGGCTACTTAAGTCAGTCTCTGCAGCATCAGTACTATTTTCTCCAAAGACATACAGCAGGTCCTACGAAAAGAGAAGAGAAAAAAAATATACAGGTATGGGACTATTATTGTTTTACTCCTCCAAAGAATGATAATCCTGTGCTCTGGAGCTGACTGTTAAAGCCATCACACTGGAGAAGCCAGTATTTTCCTTGCTAGTAAACATCTTCCATTTTTTATTTCTGAATCCAGTTCATATTCCCAGGTCAGGCATTCTTCTGCCCCATTAAAAGCTGTGGAAGTGTTACGTCTCAGCTCTGTATTCTTGGGCAACCCTGGCACAGGATGCAGTCTGTCTGACTCACAAAGGACTCACCCCCCCCCCCTCCCCTCCTCTACCTAAACGAAACTGATTAAGATGCAGTGAGAGACGCACCTAAGACCCTCAAGATAAGGGTGACAAGAGTGAACCAACTGCCCTAGGTCTCATTTACATCCAAGATGGAACGAGATGACCATTCATTTACATGAGAGATGGAGAACAGAAAGCCTAAAGCAGAAACTGCAGTGAATTCTGGGACCAGAGAAGCAGGGGAGCACTGCATGATGGGGAAATCTGTGCTCCAAATGTTAATCAACTCATGTTCATACACACCCAGCTCAGCATTTATCAGACCAGTTCTAATCTGGATTTACAAAGGACTTCCCCCCCCAGACACACACACACCTCTAAGGTTAATAGGCATCTCGGGCTGTACATTCCCCAGTCCCACTATGGGAGGCCTATTTAAACTTGATTGACTAAAACTCGGTTGCCAGGTTAGGGAATGCTGAGGCAAGAGACCGAGTCAGAGCGGGTATGGGCAACATTTGAACAATGGTTAAGGGTTCATCACAATGTCCAGCCCATTGGAACCCTAATCACAGGTGTTGTCATACTTTTCCCAAGATGACTGGTGGGAGTCATCTCCACAAAAGGTTATGAGCACCCCAATAATTGCTTTAAGTCTGTTAAAAGACTGTAGTAAAATCTGGAAAAGTCATGCTAAGCTGAGGCTTGTGCACAACAAGTAAAAATCCAAAATCCTGATGCTGCAAGCTATCTATTGTTTCTGAAGAAACCATGAGATATCCCATCAGTATATCTGCCATCCATAGGAATCTCAAGCTGGCTCCCAAGTATTTGGTTACTCCCTAATCTTAAGTGTTTCCTGATTATCAATCAGTTTCTTGAGATGTTCCAAACCAGATAACCCCTTGTCAATAGAAAAGACAATGATTTACACAATTAAGGATGCTTCAAAGCAGCTGAACTGAGGGTATAAAAATCTGTAAAAAGTGTGTGCGCTTCAAGAAGAAGAAGGAGGAAGAAAGGGAGGAAAGAAAGAAACTCCTGTGCTGACACCATCCCCTGTTGTTCTTGGGACGCTGGAAGACAGATCATCTCCCTTCAAGGACTGTGCCTGTCAGCTTTGCAGCCTGAGTACCTTGGACTGGTGAGATCCCAGCACGCTCTCTTTCTTTTCTCTCTAGGCATAAATTTCTGAACCTGAACTGTATCAGTTAAGCGTGAGCTAAGTTTCCCCAAATACTTAGTGAAACCAGGGTAGTATTGTAATTGTTTGTGTTTGTTTTTCTTTTGCATGTCTATTACTACTAGTACCATTATATATTTCATATGCTTAGCAATAAATAACTTTTATAGTCAAACTGGTAGTAACTGGGTATATTTTTCCTTCTCTGCTTCTCTTTCCTTCCATGCTCTGCAGCAACGCTTCTTTTACCTAAGCTAAAGATCCCTGTGAAGCCCAAAAATATTGTGGGGTCTGCTCATCAAGAGGCCAAAGATTGGGACGTGCTGAGTTTGAAACACATAAGGGGATCAGCTTGTACAGGCTGATTGACCCAGTTTGACTCAGACGTGCCGTTATGAACTGAATGCTGGTCCATGAGGGTGTCAGCTGGACACCCAGCCGGATTCAGAGGGATTCTGTTCACCTGTGTGCTTGTGTCTGACTGCATTTTATTGTTGCTCTTATGAACTGATTCTTGGCACATGAGGGTGTCAGCCTGTCCATGCTGATCAGCCCGGCCAGGTCAGGCGTGTCACGTTAATTTGTGTGTGTTTGTGTGTATGACTGATTTGGTGACTGGAGGAACCCAGTCCCATTGAGATTGAGTCCTGCAAGATAGCTCCATTGGGGGTGAGGGCTTGCAGAAGGGAGAGATACAGCTCCGTATAGTAACACAAGCAGCACATTGACAGAATTACCAAGACCCTAGAAACGATCCCTAATAAATGAGCACACCCCAAAGTAATGGGCAAATTTGGTAACAGAAGGGGATTTTTCCTGGCAAGGTGGCTCAGTATGAGTTCTCTTGTGCACAATGCTACACCCTGCTTGCCAGAGGAGTGCTTTTCTCTCAAGAAAAAACACCCCCTGAAACTGATGCATCCTACCAGATGTACAGGGTGTGGCAGTATACCGTCTCTGTCTCTCCCCAAACTCTGCTACATGACAATTTGGTTACCGTGGTCACTGCAAAGGGCAGACTCCTCTGCCTCATCTATCTCTTCAGGTAACCCTGAGTTGTAACCTGAGCTGGATACATTCATGTGAAGGACTGCCCAGGCGGAGGGGCAGTAGCCATGATGAAAACTTAGAGAGAAGCTGGACCATCTGAAACTCGCTTTCTCTCTTGAAACTGATGATCAATGAACTGTTTGCCTCCAGAGGGAATTTCTACCTGCCTCTGGATGATACTCGTAAGCTACCTGAGATCTAACTAGATATATAGCTTGTAGTAACACAGATGCATAATCAAAGGCTACCATGTCACTTTGCTCTATGGGATTTCTCTGATATTGCTCTACCCTGTACTCTATTCCAAACCTACTCCTTGTAACCAATAAAGTTCTCCTTTGTCCCTAGTGTGGGAGACTTATTGGGAGAGGGTCTAGATTATGCCTTGGGGTCCCCTTGGTTTGGCTGACTAAGAGAGACCACTATTTGTGCTGCAGACTGGGGGAAGTACCCCAAGTTCGTGAAGTGGGTCAAGTATCCTCAAGGTCTAATAGGCCTGTGTTTCCCAGAGGGCACAGGTCCAGGATCAGTCCAGACTCTGGGTGGTGGCAGCGTTACCCCCAGGCTAGCAGGTGTGCTCCAGGAAGGGGGTCGGCCAGATGTGAGGTGCCCCCAGGGAGGCACTTGGAGCCTGGAAGGTGGTCGGATGCAGTGAGGTGGGTGGCTCAGCACAGGAGCACCCCCTACTGGCCCGCCACACAGAGCATTGTGGCCTCACCTGGCAGCTCTGGCTGTGGCCCTGGTAGCCCTCCCTCAGCTCAACAGCAAAATGTTTTTTTGCTGAAAAACCAGCCTCCTACCTTCCCCATGTGGCTGCAGTAGCAAATCTTCTAACTAGCTTTTCTGGGGCTACCTTCATCTGCTTCCCTAGCATAGAGCACAGAGCCCACATGAGGAGAGGACAGAAGGGCACTAGGAAGGCACCCGAGCCCTGATCCTGTGTAGAGGAAGCTGCACATGGAGGATTCTTTCTAAATAGATCTCTGACATATGACATGGCACAACTTATCTGACTTAGTTGCACTGCATTTCACAGCTCTGCTTAGATACTCCCTTTCAAAGTATAAAGAAGTTATTTGAGCCCTGAGTATCTTGGGTGCACATCACCTCAGCCCAGCAGAATACCTTCTTTTCTTTCTGCAGTATATTCAAGAATATAAAGAACTTTATTTTTAAACCTGGCCTACCATTTTCAAGGGAAAAGCATGCACCTCCAAATGAACTATTCACACAAATGCTAGCGCTTTGGTATCTGTTTATCCCAGTGAGGCCATATGTTAGGTAGTTTGATGTCTAAATAGTAACAATTTGACCCTTATAAATGGAAGGCAAGTTTCAAATAATTAAATAAACTGTCCAAGGGTAAACAACAAAAATGAAGAGGAAAACACCTGCTGTTTGGAACAGAGGCATAAGGGGACAGCTTAGTGCCCAGGGCAGCAGTAGCTCCTGGGTGCTAGCACCAGAGGTTCAACCAGCCAGCAGGAGTGGCAGCTGTAATTTTTCCATTCTCTCTCCCCACAAGTCAGTTCCAGGGACTGCTGCCCCAGTCATCCCATATTAGTTACACTGCTGGTTTGGAAAGCGTATGGTAGATATACAAATGCAATGGAAAAAGTATTTAAAAAAATTAGTCAGATCAGCCCTTCTAGAGAAAATACACTTTAAGAATCTAGCAGAAGCCTTAAAAAGAAATAAATTCCAGCATGTTTTCCCTAAACAATTTTGATGCCAACACAGGCCTATCCTATATTTGGTATAATATATAATCTTGAAAGGAGGTAACCCAGTTTGCTCTGCCAAATAGTGCATATGCAGGGAAGTTCAGCATACTTTCAATCTCAAACTGAGAGCAATAAGGGACACAGAGTTACCTATTTTTCATGTGAGCAGTTACCTACGTTTTAGAGGCATGTAGATTACTGTCATTAGAAGGAGATATTGATGAGGGACTCAATTATTTCTTGATATGCAGATATGCAGTCCTGTATATTTATAAAGAATGTACAAACATCCTCTTTCCTTGAAACACAGTAGTAATTGCACAGTAGGAAACATTACCTTGCTCACAGTTAAGTCTCTTTCATTCAGCATTTAACCCCTCTCAGTCCTCCCACCTCTGCTTCTCTAGCTGTGTCTGGTGCTCCCTTGCTGCCTGCCCTGTCCAGTCCTATATTTTTTTCTCTCCTATACCTTACTCCCCACTCCCTTGGATCCCCTTCACTAAAATAAAACAGTGATGGATCACACTGGCAGGGAAAACACAGCTTTTTTTTTCAAAGTTTCCAAAAAAACAAAGAGCAAATATAAATTCAAAGAAATGAATTGAATAGTAATAGTAATAGTAATTGAATAGCTAAGCTAAGCTAAGCTAAATCCTACCCAATCCTTTCTAACAACAAAAAGAAGCAGGCAAGTTTAACTACTGAGTAAAGCAAGCAAGCTGAAATGCTTGAGTCTGAGGGTTCCTTTCTCACGCAGTTCCTGAGAGGGAAGAAGCTAGGAAAAGGCATAGCATGCCTCCAAACAGAGGCTTTTATGCTGTCTCTAGGTCCCTCCCCTCAGACGCTGTCATTAGAAATGCAGCCAGAGAGAAATCCTTCTCGCTGGCCACCTACACGTCAGACTCCCCCCCCCCCCTCCCTTTTCTAACTTTCACTTTCAGCGTCTGAAGCATCCAAAGCATCCCAAGTTTTTCCGAAGTGCTTCAGCAGCTCCAAACCACTTTGGGCAGCTTAACTGAGCCCGCGCTTCACTCTGGGCATGCTGCTTCAGATGCCGAAATGTCCAAAGCGGGCCCAGATCTGAAGCACGATCCAAAGCCTCACACAGCCCTAATCTCTACCCACATAGTTCAAATTCTTGAGTGGCCTCACATGTGCCTTTGTTTGGGTAGTCACAAGTGTCTGTATTATACTTGAAAACCCTACTGTTTTAGTTACCTACTTAATGGCATCTTACATCTTTATTAATTAAAATGCCTCAGCTTTTACATCCCCCAATAAATGGCAGAGGCTTAGCATGGAATTGGCCATGACTACCCTGGTGACTACCTGTGGGTACTGTTAAAATAACACATTTAAAGTTTAAATAAAATCTAAGGCTAACACACAAGTCACAGTCTGTGTTACCCCCCAGCTTTGAAATAATTTGAGTTTGGAATGATACCAGGTTCCTTTTCAGAAAAACTGTTTTGTCTAGTGCTGCATTTAAGCTCTGAGGAAAATGCTGCTAGATTCTATATTTTCCCTTTGTGTGCTGGGGAGAGGGAAGTGTTGTTATTCTCCTGAAGGAAATATTTTCCTTTTCCCGGTCATCGTAAGAGGATTATATGCTAATGAAGCTTCCATGAGGGTAGGCACTGCTGCTAGATTATATTTTAAAATGGTGATGACCTCAAATCTGACAGACAGAAGCACAGCAAGTGCCCGTCCTTTGAACATCTATATTTCTGACATATACATACAGGTTCCATATGCCTATTACAGTGTGTGCAAGGTTAGATAAACATGATCCTACTCATACAGAGCAGCAGCCTCTCAAACATATGTCAGTGGAGTATTTACAGCCAGGTCCAGAAGGAGTTTGTGGTTCTTACATTGTCCCCATTAATGAGAAAAATGTCAGGATACAAAAGCTATTTTTTGTTCCTTCTTCTCAAATCCTTCACAAAGCTGATAACTAGTCTTTATAGATTGTGGGAGTCAGATAGAACTCTGAATCTATTATTTTACTAGAACCCCAGGGGTCAACTTATCACCTGGAAAACATTTTACATGGACAATTTGACTTTCATGTGGAGTGTCAGAATGTACCCTAGATGGAAATCTAAAATAAATTATATGGAATACAGCTTCCTCATGCTGGAATTTATCGTTCCCACACTACAATAATTTTGAAAATTGTATCCCTTAAGCTACAGCACTGAGATATTATTAACTACTTGAACTGGGAGAGCATTTCTGATTGGCTGGTGTAAAATCTACGTGCAGAGATTAATGTCTATTGAACAACAAGCTTATCTGAAGCTGTTTTTCAACAATCTAAATTGACAACTTTATCTTTTTCCAGAATACAATGTCCATTTTATCACGGCCATCCCCAATATACGTTGTCATTTCAGTAAAGCTGTTCCAGGAAGTGAGAATGTGTCTAATCCTCTGCTGATATGGTTGTCTGAGACAATCTTACCCCAGAGAGAAAGGGAGGCATTAGCTTGGGCCTCTTATCTTCCTATTATAGGATTTTCTCCTCAAAGAAGCCTTCTGACTCTGGAATGCATCTCTGCAATATGTCACAAATCTAACCATGTCTGTTTCATCGGCTACAGTTTGCTAATAATTTCTTGTGGCATCTTTTGGCAACAGAATCATTTTAATAACACATGGTGATGATTTAGTAAGTGATGTTTTGGCTCTATACATTACATTTTTCAGAGCTGCCTAAAACTCAATCACATAGGAGCCTCTGAAAGTGTTCCCTGCCTCAGGGCTGAGCCAGCAACCTAGCCTGGAGTTGCTAAATTAGCAGCTCTTGAGAGGGGTGCAGCTAGGGCAGGGGTAGGTGGGGCACTAGAAATCCCAAGGTAGGGAAGGTTTTCTCTGTTTAAATGCAATAAATGGAAGTCACATGGAAACATTATTATACTGGCCTCAGTCACCTGATCCAGGGCTGAACAGAAGCAGCCAATAATCTGGTCATCTGATTTCGGGTTCATTTTGTAGTTGTTGCTAATAACTACAAACCTAAATTTCCTCTTGGCCATACTCCCTTGAAGTAAACTAATCCCAAAAGCAAGAACAGGAAGAGGACAGCTTATGTGACTCCACAACTGCCAGTGTCTAAGCAGCAGCCTTACATTATTTGTTTCTTTCCTAACAGTTATCATAATGGATGCAACTCATTTAGACTTTGCTACAACTGATTAACTCTTTTGTAGCCTCTGGCTTCCAGCAATAGCACTCAGCTCAGAAAGGCACTCTCAAGCTAGGATCTGCATATTTGGTCTGGACCGCCTGATGGGGTTTCATGTTCTCCCCAAATTCCAACTTATTTGACTTAGAGGTGTGACTTGGTTAGGATGGATCAAGAGGGCACACCACACGTACCCCATTGAAATGGGTCATGCTATGGGATTCTGGTTTTCCCTGAAACCCCCCCCCAAATTCTATGCTAAAAAAAAATCACACACTCTCAATTAAAAAAATCCAAAATCCGTTTTGGGGAGGGAAGCGGGATGGGAGCCCGAGCCTGCAGCCTGCGCTTTACCCATGCACAGATCTGGGGGGCTGCAAGTCCACCCCGCCCCCTGGGAGTGCATGCTTCAGCAGGAAACCAGCCCTCCCTCTCCCCAGATGAGCCACCCATGGCCCCGTCCTGTTCCCTGCTGGCGCCCTGCTGCGGTGCATTGTGGCCCCAGGCCCCAAGCCCCACCCAACTAGGCAGCAACCCCAGCCCTGCCCAGCTCCCTCCCTACAGGGGCCTGCAGTTAGAGGTATGAGCCCAGCAAGAGTTCCAGGCCATGGCTGTCCACATGTGGAGCCACAAGTATCCACCAGATACTTCTGCATAAAGTTGCTTTGCCTAGCATCTAAACTCTAGGCAGGGTCAGTACTGAAGAAACATGGAATGCTGCCAAGTTCTCTCTGCATGTGTTGTTGAACAGCTCAGTGAGGACTTAGCCAACAGCAGCATGGCTCTAGTTATTAAAATCCTTCCACAGATGCAGTATATGCCACCTAGGATTATATACAAGGTTTATCATTCTGCACAGAGTGGACATCCCTCATGTTAATGTGCTGGTATTAGGGTTGCAGACCAACCAAAATAAGAGGTTTTAGCCAATCAAAAATGTGTAACTTTAGTTTTGAAACACTGGATTTTTTATTAGGCCTGGTATTTCACCCAATCAACTGTTGGCCCTGCTTGGAAGGAATGTTTACAGGCATCAACTTATCTTTGGTGTAAGAGAAATACAGAGGAAATTGTTTGGGATACTAAAATGAATACTTCTCTGTCCATTTAAAATTGGCTTTGCAATCCACTGCAGTGACTGAAGTAGTTGGCAGGACTTCTTTTATCTAATCTGAACAATAATGTTTCCCTGACACCACAGGCTTGTAGGAATGGCAATAAAAGAAGTGCACCGTTTGCAGTCAGAAACTTGCTTTACTAAATAGTCTAAGCACTTATAAATGGTTTGAGATTGTTGACCTAAATATCCTTAAAAACCTATTTTTAAAAGTGGTAACATAATTAGTTCATATTTAAAAATTCACAATTTTGCAGTGGGTAAAATTGATGCAGCCTGAATCCAGCTGGAAGTGTGATCCGATACAGATATCAACATGCAGCAGCTTTAAAAAATTACACAATCTGACCTTAATGTGTATGACTATCAGGCTTTCACTGTAGAAATGTATATTTTTCAATATTCCTCTCAGAGCTGAAATCATGTCATTTATATGCAAATGAGCCTATATTCTGCAGCTGTTTCTTCTCAGCTGAAGCCATGGGAATTATTTGCACTTAATAAAGCCTCATAAATAGGCTTTGCCTCTAAATGGGTGGGGGAGCAGCAAATATATCATATCCATTTGCAGCTACAAGCTTTTTTTATTATTATTTTGGAAGTTATATGCATTCTTTAATAGGAAGTTTCACAGTTACAAAAGAAACATTGTTTCATTTATCCAAACAAAGACCCCCCACCTTCCACCAATACAAAATTTAATCTGCTTGCTTGTCTATGTTGAGGAATACTGAAAATCCTTGAACAAATGTAGAAAGTGTCATTAAATATTCACAGAAAGAATCACACAGTATGATCAGTACATGTTAGCACATGTAGTGCATGTTCAGTATACAGAGGAACTCACTAGACAAAGTCCTGCTAACATGCTGCATGCACACTTCTTTATGCTCAGAAAATCAGCTCCTATGCTTACCTGATGTGCAGCTGTGTACTGACACTTTGGCTATGTCCCCACGAGTGCATATGTGCAGCTTGCAGCAATGCAAACTGCCCACAGCGCATGTGTTCACTGCTAACTAGCAGTGCGGCAGGGTTTTTTGACACCAGAAGATCCCAGTGTCAAGAAAAAATTGTTGCAAGAAAAAGTGGCACTGCACATACAGCAGCAGCATGCGCCACTGGAAAGGGAGCCTGGGCAGTCACAGCTATGCAAGCCAGGCACTGAGAAGCCAGATCACTACTTCTGCTGCCCTGGGAGGCCCCCAGGACCCAGGTAAGGCTGCTGGAGCCAGCCCAGGTGCTGGCCCCAGCCTCCTCTACCCTAGCCAGGGCAATCTGCTGCGCACCTGAACATGTGCGCAGGGGCATGCATGGGCATGTTTCTTCTTGTTTAACATGTCTTTGAGATGATACTGAGTCCTCTGCAACCCCAATTTTCATATTAGTCTGTTTCAACCAGATAGGTCTCCTGCACTGTTGCTGGCAAGTGTAAAAAGGTGTACACTCACTGAGTGGCAGTCAGCAGGAAGGCAGGTTCAATAAGCAAGTGTCATTATCCTACTCTTCAAAGGCCACCCTTTCCCCCAAAACATAAGAATGGGAGTGGAACTGCTCAGATGGGCTGGGAAGCAACTCTCTTCAGTTGTGGGAAACTACCAAAAAAGCAGAAGCTAAGAGATTCTTGCACTGTTCCCTCACCATGAGCAAGATTTGTGATGGTGCCTTTCTGAGGATCATCACCTTGTTGTGGTGGAGAGGCTTGCATGTTCCAATGACCCTGAAAGCGATGCCATCTGGAGCTCATGCTCCTGGTAGGGCTACCCATGATGATAAGGTCGAGGGGGAGGTTCCAGACAAAGAATGATCCAAAAAGTCCTCAATGGCAGAGCAAGCGGAGAAAGGCTGTGGCCCCAACAGTTGTGAAGGTGGAAGGCTGCAACGGAGAAGTGGCCCCAGTCATTGTGGTTCACCATGCCACTGAACTGGCCACCAACAGGACCATGTGGACCCAAATGCGCACCGGAGTCCCCACGCTAAACATGACATGCACAGGCTTCCATCAGGTCCAAAAGCCATGTGGTGATGGAGGACTGGCGATGGGGGCAGGGCTGTGATACCTGGAGGCCCCCAGCCAAGACTCTGCACACAGGCGGTGGATGTGCTATGGTTGTTGGGCACCTGTGTCGGGACAGGGGTGTCTTTTGGCAGCTGCATCCATGACTGAACAGCCCTTTTTAGGATACCCTCTGCTCACCCCAATGGGGAGGGGGCTAGAAAAGGTGCCCCCAAAATAGGCTGTCTTATCTCTCCTGGATGGGAACTGCACCCAGCAGGATCACCATTCCTGCAGTCCAAATAGGAAAAAGCTAAACTTTGGAACCTGGAATGTGAGAATGCTCATCAACAACCCAAAGAGCAATTTCCCAGAAAGACAAACTGCCATCACGGCTCGGGAGCTAGTGAGGCACAACATCTCAGTCAGGCTCCAGGAGTGGCGAGAGATGTGCAGGTGAAAGCCTGCTGCACCCCCACTCCCCCAAAGCCCCCCAGCGACCCCCAGCAGCCATGGAGCACCCTCGCCAACCCCCAGCACAGCCAGAGGTAAGCAGGGCCCATGGTGGGAGGGGGTTAACCTCAGGCAATGGGAGGAGGTGGCTAAGCCGGAGCCGGGGAGGGTTTTGCCGTGCCCCTACTTTGCCCAGCCCCCTAGGGAGCCATGCGATCGGAGCCTCGCGAACAGGCCATGCAAAAAGGAGCACTTGTCTGCCCGGCACATGAGTTAGCATGGAGTTTGTGCAGGAGGGTGAGTGGGAGGGCCCAAGGCCCTGCCTGTGTGCCCCCTTGGGTAGGCATTCCCAGCCATAGCTGGCCTCCCAGCGGTATGCCGCGGATGGGCACACGCTGCAACCCGCGGGTCCCCTCTGGGTCTGTGGCCTCCCCCTCTGGCTCCTCAGAGGCCTCTACCCAGATGGAGCCCATGGTTCCAGGCTCCACGCAGACAGAGCCTCTGGCTCTCAGCTGCGGCAGCTGCCTGTCACTTTTTCAGGCTCTGGGGAATGGGAGCATGGCCACCTCCCCTTGTGAGGTCTGCTCCCTCTTGGGGTCTCTGGCTCGCCAGCTGGAGGAGCTCCAGGCCGCAGTCCAGAGATTGCGTGCCATCAGGGACTGTGAGCAGGAGATAAGACTCCTACTGCCAGGCCCTTCTCCCCTGGGAGATGGAGGGTAGACCACAGTCTCCCTCCAGGACAAGGGAGGACTCAGGGACCTCCCATTCTGTCCAGCCAAGGGGATGGACCAAGGTGGTCAAGGGCCCCAAGGCCCGCTGCACCAAGGCCCCTGCCCCGCTGAAGCTTTGCAACAGGTACCTCTTGCAGCCCCAGCAAAGCCTGCTGAGTTGCCAGCTCCCGCAGGCAACACAGACAATACTGTAGCTACCGCCACCACTCTACCCAAGACAAAATGCAACATGTTTGTCATGGGAGACTCCATCTTGAGGGGGACTGAGGGGGCAATCTGCTGCCCTGACCCCTTGGCCCGGGCAGTCTGCTGCTTCCCAGGAGCCCATATCTGAGACATTGCAGAGAAGATCCCTAAGCTCCTCCAGCCCACTGACCACTACCCTATGCTCCTTATCCATGTGGGCACCAATGACATGGCTTGGAGCGCTCCCAACCAGGTCATGAAGCACTACACGGACTTGGGAGTGGGGCTAAAGGGTCTAGGGGTGCAGGTAGTGTTTTCTTCAATCCTCCCAGTCTCGGACTATGGGCTGAGGAGGGAGAGGAGGATCCAGGTAGTCAACCAAAGACTGTGGCACTGGTGTCATAGGGGAGGCTTTGGCTTCCATGACCACAGTACACTCTTTGGTGAGAGAGGCAGCAAGCATCTAGGAAGGGACGGCCTCCACTTCTCTCCGCTGGGGAGGAGGCTCTTCCCAGCCAGACTGGGTGACCTGCTCCACCAGGCTTTAAACTGAGCCCACTGGGGAATGGGGGGACTACCGCCACTGATGGCCCACTGAGCAACCCTTGCAAAGCCAGCAGGCCAAGGCACTTAAGGGAGCCCACCCCTGCTCCAGCCCTGGAACAATCTAAGGGCAAGGCTAGGGCCCCCAAGGGGACACTTGCCTGTCTGTACACGAATGCCAGGAGCTTGGGGAATAAACAGGAGGAACTTGTCCTCCTGCTTAACATAAATAATTACAATGTTATAAGGATAACAGAGACCTGGTGGGACTCCACCCATGACTGGGCCACAGGTATAGATGGCTATACCCTGTACAGGAGAGATCGAGTGAACAAAAGGGGCGGGGGTGTAGCTCTCTATGTCAAAGAAAGCTACACATCCCTGCAAGCCGATATTGGTGCCCAGGGCGGACGACTTGAGACCCTCTGGGTTAAAATCCATGGGGAACACAGCTCAAGGGACACAATGGTGGGAGTCTACTACAGACCTCCCACCCAAAGTCAAGAGCTGGACCAGGATTTCACCAGGGAATTGGCTGAGGCTGCATGCTCCCGGTCTATGATTGTCATGGGAGACTTCAACTACCCAGACATCTCGTGGGAAAAGCGCTCGGCCAAATCTGACTGGTCGCAAAGCTTCCTCTTGTGTGTGGATGACCTTTATCTGACACAGAAAGTCTACAGGCCAACGAGAGGTAAAGCACTGCTCGACCGGGTACTGGCAACCGGGGATGACTTAATCAGTGACTTAATGATCAAAGGGAAGCTGGGTGACAGCGACCACGAGCTGATTACCTTCACCATCCCCTGTAAAGCCGGAAAGTCAGTCAGCAATGCAGAAGTCCTTGACTTCAGGAAAGCTGACTTTGACAAGCTGAGGAGGCTCATAAGTGAGGCCCTAAGGGACCATGACCCCAAGGAGAGGAGAGTTCAGGAAGAGTGGTTGATCCTCGATGCACAAGCTAAGGCTATCCCGTCTCGGAGGAAAGGCAGCAAAAGGGCACAACGGACCCCTTGGCTCTCCAGGGAACTAGTGAACCTCCTGCATCTAAAAAGAAAGACCTACAAAGGATTGAGGACGGGATCCACCTCCAAGGAGGAATATTCCACACTGGTCCAGACCTGCAAGGAGTGAACCAGGACAGCCAAGGCTGCGACAGAACTCCAACTGGCCACAAGCATCAAGGATAATAAAAAGTCCTTTTTTAGATACATGGGAAGCCAGAGGAAAAGCAAGGGCAACATTGGACCCCTGCTAAACCAGATGGGACAACTGACAACCGATGCCCAGGAAAAAGCCAACCTATTAAATGGGTACTTTGCGTCCATCTTTCACCAGTCCCATGGGACGCTCCTGCCCATTATGGGACAGGGAGGCCTGGGTCAGGGAGATTCCTTGCTCTCCATCAATGCTGACCTCGTGAAGGAACACCTTGATAAGCTGGACACCTTCAAGTCAGCCGGCCATGACAGTCTACACCCTAGGGTACTCAAGGAGCTGGCTAGTATCATAGCGCAGCCCCTGGCACAGATCTTCGAGAACTCCTGGCGCTCTGGTGAAGTGCCCGAAGATTGGAAGAAGGCCAATGTGGTGCCTATCTTCAAGAAAGGGAGGAAAGTGGATCTGGCAAACTACAGGCCCATCAGCCTGACCTCTATCCCAGGGAAGGTCTTAGAACAGATTATCAAAGAGGCCATTCTTAATGGACTGGTCGATGGCAACATTCTGAGGGATAGCCAGCATGGGTTTGCTGTGGGTAGGTCTTGCTTGACCAATCTTATTTCCTTTTATGATCAGGTGACCTATGACCTGGACAAGGGAGAGGAGATTGATGTTGTATATCTTGACTTCAAAAAAGCCTTCGATCTGGTATCCCATGATCACCTCTTGGCAAAACTGGCCAGCTGTGGCCTTGGGTCTACCATGTTCCGCTGGCTGGGGAATTGGCTCCATGGCCGGACCTAGAGGGTGGTGGTTGACGGTAGTCAATCATCATGGTGCCCTGTGACCATTGGGGTCCCCCAAGGCTCTGTCATTGGACCCATATTGTTCAACATCTTCATTAATGATGTGGACATTGGTGTCAGAAGTGGACTGGCCAAGTTTGTCAATGATACCAAACTCTGGGGTAAAGCATCCGCACCTGAGGACAGGAGGGTGATCCAGGCTGACCTTGACAGGCTCAAGAAATGGGCGGACGAGAACCTGATGGTGTTCAACACCAAAAAATGCAAGGTTCTCCACCTTGGGAAGAAAAACCTGCAGCATCCCTATAGGCTTGGCAGTGCTACACTGGCTAGCACTACAGATGAAAGGGACTTGGTGGTCATGATTGACCACAAGATGAACATGAGCCTTCAATGCGATGCTGCGGCTAGTAAAGCGACCAAAACGCTGGCTTGCATCCATAGATGCTTCTCAAGCAAATCCCAGGACGTCATTCTCCCACTGTACTCGGCCTTGCTGAGGCTACAGCTGGAGTACTGCATTCAGTTTTGGACTCCACAATTCAAAAAGGGCATGAAGAAGCTTGAGAGAGTCCAGAGAAGAGTCATGTGCATGATCAGAGGTCAGGAAAACAGACCTTACGATGACAGGCTGAGAGCTATGGGACTCTTCAGCCTAGAAAAGCACAGGTTCAGGGGCGATATGATGGTCACTTATAAGTTTATCAGGGGTGTTCACCAGGATCTGGGGGAGCGTTTGTTCACCAGAGCGCCCCAAGGGATGACAAGGTTAAACAGTTATAAACTCCTGCAAGATTGTTTCAGGCTGGACATAAGGAAGAATTTCTTTACTGTCCGAGTCCCCAAGGTCTGGAATAGCCTGCCATCGGAGGTGGTTCAAACGCCTACTTTCAACACCTTCAAGAGAAGTCTAGATGTTTATCTTGCTGGGATCCTATGACTCCAGCTGACTTCCTGCCCCTGGGGTAGGGGGCTGGACTCGATGATCTTCCGAGGTCCCTTCCAGCCCTAATGTCTATGAAATCTATGATATCAACATTGCTGGTTGGACCACTGACTTGTGCGCTTGGTGATGAACATCCACCTGGGCCAAGACACTGGAAGACCCAGAAGGCTGCCCATAGATGGCTGAACGTCACAGCTCAGAACAACCCTGGACAGCAGGAGGAGCGATAGGCCCAGCTGCACTGGAGCACTACGGCTGATGGCGTCTCCATCCAGGCACACTGAGAGCAATTCCAGTCCGCTGTCCAAGACACCTGTGCCCAGACTATTGGGTTCGCACCGCGATGGAACCAAGACTGGTTCAATGCCAATGATGCTCAGATTTGCGATCTCCTCAAGCAGAAGCATGCAGCCTTCATCACCTGCCAAAGCCATTCAGAAATTTGGCAGTGAAAGATGGCAGTGTACCACCAGCTGAAGGCTGGGATCCAGCAACGCATCCGTGACATGAAGAACAATTGGTGGGTGGAGAAGGCGCGTGTGATCCAGGGCTATGCCAACCAGCATGACATGTGTAACTTTTCCCAGGCTACCAAAACAACTTACAGACCCCACTTCATTGGACAAAACCCCCTTCAATCACAGGACGGCTCCCAGCTCCTCAAAGACGATGATGCCATCCATCTGCACTGGAAGTAGCATTCCAAACTCCTCCTTAACCAGAGTCCACTGTATTGGAGATCCTCCAGGCCATCCTGCAACACCCTGTGGTGGATTCCCTTGGCAAACCACCAACCATCGGAGAGCTGAAGCAGGCTATCCAACAGATGAAAACCAACAAAGCCTGCAGGCCAGATGGTATATCTGCAGAGGTCTACCATGCTGGTGGCTTCTGGCTCACATCACAACTCCACCAGCTTATCTTCTGCCTTTGGGACGAAGAGGACATCTCCAGGGATCTCAAGAACATGACTACTGTGAACATCTACAAGAAGGGGGACAAATCTGACTGCAGGAACTACAGGGGGGATTTCCCTCCTGTCCATTGCGGGTAAGATCCTGGCCCGCATCCTCCTGAACCAGCTTTGTCCCATCGCTGAGATCTTTCTAGAAACCCAGTGTGGCTTCCAACTATCCTATTGCAGACATGGTTTTTGTTGCCAGACAGATCCAAGAAAAATGTTGGGAGCAAAATCAAGAACTGTTCCTCGCCTTCACTGACCTGACCAAGGCATTCAATTCCTTAAATCGTGAAGCTCTGTGGACCATCCTCCAATGCCTTGGCTGCCCACTGAAGATTGTCACCATGCTGAGACTCCTGCATGATGATATGACCACCACTGTCCTGAGTGGAAGATCTAAAACCGATGCCTCCTGTATCCGGACCAAGGTCAAATAAGGTTGCGTAATTGCCCCCACCCTGTTCACCATCTATCTGACCATCATCCACCTCATCTGAGATGATCTACCATCTAGCATCAGTATCCAGTATTGAGTGGATGGGAAGCTTTTCAATCTTGGGCGCTTCCAGGCAAAAACGAAACTCACCACCAAGGACATCCATGACCTTCAGTTTGCGGACAATTGCTGCATGATGGCTCACTTTGCACAGGATGTGCAAGCGACCCTAGATTTCTTCAATGCTTTGTATAAGAGACTTGGCCTGTCCTTGAATGTCGACAAGACAAAGGTTCTCCACCAATCCCCTCTAGGCCTGCTGAACATCCCTCATGCTATCTACTTAGATGTGGAAGCTCTGGAGTACATGGAGCACTTTCCGTATCTTGGCAGCCACCTTTCTCAATGGGCTACCATCGATGAAGAAGTCCAGCACCGGGTCAACTGCACCAGTGACACCTTCTTCAAGTTGCAACAATGTGTCTTTGAAAATAGAAATAGTCAGAAATCAACGAAGGTCCTGGTTTATAAGGCTGTCGTGCTGACCACTTTCCTCTACTGCAGTGAAGCCTGGACTGTCTACCAATGCCACATTAAGACCCTTGAGAGGTTTCACCAGCGGTGCTTGCGTCAAATCCTGGGGATCAAATGGGAGGACCATCAGAAAAGCATGAGCATCCTCCATGAAGCTGTGTCCACCAGCATCAAACCCTTGATCTTAAGAAATAAACTCTGATGGATGGGCCACTGTGTCCAGATGTCCAAGAACCACCTCCCTTGCCAAATTCTCTTTTCCTAGCTCTCCGTTGACCAATGCTCAAAGGGTGGCCAAAGGAAATGGTACAAAGATATGCACAAGGTTGCCCTCAAGCATGGAGGCATCAACACCAACAGCTGGGAGGAGCAAGCTGCTGACCGCTCAGCGTGGTTCCACCTGGTCCACCAAGGTGTGCTCCACCTTGAGGCCCAATGACTCAATACCGAGGTGGAACAGCAGCGGTGGTGGAAGGAGAAGGAGACCAACCCAGGGCTGCGAATTCCACTCCTCTGTGCAACATGCCACCATTGTCAAAGAACATGTGCATCCAGAATCAGGCTCCTCAGTCACCTGAGGACCCACTAAGCCTGACAGATGTCATTCTTGACTTTGACGGAGCACCGCCAACGTGTGATGGTGGTACAACTCTTACATCCAACATGCAACCAGATTAACAGGAAAGTGAGGGAGAGCATCTCTCGCCCAGCTCATCTTCAGAGAACAGGTAGCTGAACAGGTATATAATCCATGTAACTCACACTGAAAGATGAATAAGATACCTCACATACGGCACTCAATAAGGCCACATCTACCTTGACACCTTGCTGAGCTTGTGAAAACTGCTAAGAAGTAAGCACCACCCACCCACTTCCATTCTATGTACAGTCAATTTCAGAAATTAGGCAGCAAAGCTGAAGGTAGAGTCCTTGTTCCCCATCACGCTTTGTATTTCTCTTTTACTGTGAAGCACCCATCAGGAACTCATGGGAATTCCTGGGTTTTATCACAAGTGGGTACAGTAAAAACTCTTACGGAAGAAAGGGCTCAAGGACAATAAGCATGCAATTTGGTCATCGGGATCCGACATTCTGCCTCAAAAATCCACAACTGTATCCTTAACCAGCACAGCCTAAGCATCCATTGACCTGATACTACTAAATTTGAACAATGGTGATGAAATCCAGCTCCTGCAGGAGCCAACACAAAGCCTTTGAGGGCTTTGATGGGAATAAGTGTGTGCAATGCTGTCCTGTGCCCTGCAGTGTCTGAACTTCCCTTTAGAAGCCCCTTCTTTTCCTAAAAATAAAAGGAAACAAGCAAGGGAGCAAGGCAGTGCTATTTTCAGAGAAACTGGCATATTAATACACCTTCCAACGCCACTTCTAGATACTGGCAATAGAACAAACAATATGACAAGATGATGATATCCCACCGCTAGATAAAAAAGCAGAGAGAACATTGATTAAAAATAAATGCTGTACAAAGCCAGATTATTCTTTTTTAAGAGGTGCTGTTGATTTGTAATAACAGTACCTTAGAGATGCATCATTTGTACTGTACCAAGTGACTGGTGTCATTTTAATTATTTTGCCCAATAGCTATTGGTATCATACAGTTACATCAGTTTGCTTTTTTACTCATTTGGCTGTATGCTGCCTGGCCTTGCAAACGCAATTCTTGTACACATGAGCTAAAGAGTTGAAGCATAAAAGTATGGCTAATTAAAATTATGCCTAGATTTGTACCAGATTTCTAACTTGCCTCTTGGTTTAAAAAAATACAGCAAGAAATCAAAATAATAATAATAATTTAAAGATCACAATATAAGTGGAAGCACACAGATGAAACTGAGCTTCCTGCTATATTTATAAATTTTATCATGCATGATAATATACAAAAATGTATCTAATTGCCAGCATTCAGGCATTAAACATTTTCCTACTTATCATTTTGAAGAACTGTGCTTTCCAAGTACATAATATAGTTCTTTTTGGTTTTTTTAATACTCAGCTGTGGATAATGTTGACCTGAGTTTATATTTTGAAATCAATATATCTGATAGGACAAGGAGGCACACATGGAAAAAGTTAAATTAAAAGCAGGTATCAGCATGTATTTTAATACAGGGAATCAAACTAGTAAGACAGTAGCATATGCCTTCTCGCATTGAATTTTTCGTTTACTGTTCCATGATAGGAAACAGCACTGTTCTAATGTAAATGATATGGAATCTTCCCCTGATTAATGACCACAGCTTTCTGCTGCATCCATGGAGGCTCAGTTGCTCTATTCCTTTTATCCATGCTCAACCACTTATTTTGTAACATTTCTTCATAAAAAATAAATTAAAAAAAAGTGCCCCAACTTGCAGTTTTTAGCTATATTTCAGCTGTGTTTCTAGTGCTCTTGTTTTATACATTTTAATAGCTTAATGAAATTACCTTTATTCACACCAGTTGAATTTAATTAGTGGCTTTTATAATCTGTAAAACATTCATTATAGCCAGATTATAGCCATTCTATGGTATGTTGCATCTGTGACAGATGTCAAAAGTAAAGCATGGTCAGACATGGGCCATAATGGACTGAAATGACACTAATGGCTTATCTACAAGTTGATGAGGTGTAATCAGTTCACTGCCAATTCACTCCAGAGCTTACTGCATACTAACTCCCTGTGTGGACACTGCTAGCACACCCAGGGAACAAGGTAACTTATACTGAAAAATGAATAAACTACCTCATATGCAGCACTCAATAAGGTCACATTTACCCTGGCACCCTGCTGGCCTTGTGAAAACTGCCAAGAAGTAAGCCTCACCCACCCAATTCCATTGATTGCACAATTGATTTCAGAAATTAGGCAGTAAAGCTGATTTAGCACATGCCAAGAAGCACCTCAGAGACAGAGAACCTGAAGGTGATAGTGGGTTGGGCACTCTTGACCATTACAAAATGGCTACTGCCCAATTTCTAAGCTTTGGCACATATGGACTGGAAGGGGGTTACTTCTCCTGAGCAATCCTAGGCCCAGCAAGGAGCCAACACAGACATATCTGTGGGCACACTGTAAATTCACGTGACCTTATTGTTCATCAACTTCCCTGAGCATGCAAACCCCAGTGAAGGCATCTGGTACTGTAAGAATCATCACTGGTTAGCATGGGTCTAATCCAGAGTGCTTAGAATCAGTTTTTTCCTCTTTGACTTCAGTAGACTTTAAATGGGGGTCTATAACGGAGACTTGGCGTTCTGCTTAAAGTATTGGACTGGGACTCAGGATTACTGTTGCAGTTGCCACCCCAGGATCCCCCTGTGACACTGAGTAAGTCATTTAAGAAACTGAAGCAAGAGGTAATTATCTGTGAAAGAGGGATACTATGCCTAATTTCTACACTTCGACACATACGGAGTGGATGGTGTTGTCAGGATCAATTCACTAATTTTATGAGGTAATCAGATACCACAGTGACCGGGGCCATAAAAAAATCTAGAGTCTGACATCAGTCTTTGAAGAATCACTGCTATATAACTATATAACTATGGGATATGAGGACACTGAACTGAACTCTTTTAGGTGAGTCATAGAACAGTCCATCTGTCATAAAAGGCCATTGTGATTTTTGCAGAAAAAGATACTGTTCAACTGTGTTCTTGTTTAATTTCAAACACATTCTACCTATCTGAACACACCTTCATTACCACATAAATATAGCATTATTCTTTATTTGCTACCTTAAACTTATGATGGAGTACAGCAGTGTGCTGCCGAACAGCTACTGGTATCCTCCATTTGACGGCAACATGCCAAAGTAGGTGAAGTAATTTCAGAAGTGCACAGCATGTACATTTCACTTTATGGTGAAAGACACAATGTAAATACAAGATATTATTATTAGTGAATTTCAAATTAATAGATATTTGACAAGTAAGATAAGAAGAAATGTTTTTATAATCATTTGGCATATAGCAATATTCCTGGCATAGCTCTAAATTAGGGGCGGGCAATTATTTTGGTCGGAGGGCCACTTACTGAGTTTTGGTAAGCCATTTAGGGCCGCATGACAGGCAGCCAGGGGCAGATAAATATTAATTTTCTAAATTTTTTAGGGGCCCTATGGGTCGGATAGAATGGCCTGGCAGGCTGCATCCGCCCCACGGGCTGCATTTTGCCCACCCCTGCTCTAGATACAAGATAAGTGGCAGCTTAAAACCAAATAAATTGATAAGATTTGTATCACAGAGGTGGTGATTTCTATGTTAACGTAAGCAGAATTGCATAGGTGTACCTGAGGGAAGTATTCAATCAGTCTTGATTACTCTTCAAAAAGGGAAAACGGTGCACTTCACAGGTGCAGAACATAAGGCGCACTAACTGCAGAAACTGAGATCATGTTGTGACACGTGCAGAAGCAAGGTATGCTAGTGAATGGCAACTGCCATTTACTGATGCTGACCAGGCTAAATGGCTTCTGTGAATCATTCAGGATGTGACTAGCATTTGCTTTGGCCACAGCAGAGAGTTAATTTTTCCAAAACATCACACACTTCTTTAAGTAGACATGTATATGCACTAAATATGTGTTTGGAGTTTTTCCTATAAAGTATACGCTGTCCAAAGTTTACTTAGACTTGATCAAGTTATGTTGATAATGAAACCAAACCCACTCATTTGCCCATTTTCTTTTGTTGGAAATGCAAGATATAGCGATTGTATATCAGCATGAAATAAGCACTACAGAAGATACTTACTAACCCTATGTCTATCACATTCAATCTTGCAATTATTTATAAATCGAAATGTGGATCTGTAAGAACATCTGTTATCATATTACCCTTAAATACTTTAGCAAAGTATACAACATAGCACACCTTTCCACTTCAGGAACTTTTAGAATAATTTAGAACACATTATTTCCAGACTGGTTTCTGAAAAGGATGTAGAATTTTTTTAAAAAGCAGCAGAACCAATATAAATAATGAGGTAAAACAACTATTACATGAAACAAGGTAATGGAATACAGCTTTTCTAATGGAAGATGTGCGTTTACACTTGAGATTCTGCATTAGTAAAAGGACACTGAAGTATAAAAAGGGCTCATATCCACTGGAATCTGTAAAATGCTGTCAACAACGACACAAATTTGTTAGCTTCCAGGAATCTTCCAAGATGCTGATATTTTATGAGAGAATAAAAGTAAAGAAAAGGTTGAATAAACTAGGTGAAAAGTATTAAAAATAGTCTTGGTAGGAGCAAACTGCTCTTATTACCATGTGTCTGACAACAGTTCAGAACGAAAATTAAAGCCTTTCAAAATCAAAAGAAATTACAATGTGCTGTGAACTGAAATTAAGGATATTCCCCAAAGAATGGAGAATAGGTTATTGAAGAATAGCATATGAAAAGGAAAATAATTTCCTAAGAGAAAAAAAACCTGTAAGGAAAAACTTAAAATTCAGCTATAAAAATTAATCATTTTAACCAGTCAAAAAAAAAATCCAATAATTACTAATCCTCTACACTTGGGCAAGTCTTAAAGGGGAAAAATATATATAAGTTCAAGGATCTCTTTGAGAAAATATCCCAACATAAGTCTGTCAAATGGAGATGAAGTATAAAAGGTCAAATTTAGGTTATTTCATCCTGGGGGGTAAAACAAAAATAATGGGGCCACAGTCTGGACCATACAGAGCTCACTAAATTGTTCGTTGAAGTGGGAACAACTCCTTCTATAGTTAAGAGTAACTAGGTAGGCCTAGATTTTGTTCTTAAGTTTTTGTAGGTTAAAAATGTATTTTGAACTGGTGTTGTCCATTTAGATCTGCCTGGTAACACATTAAGTTTCTTTCTTTTCCTTTCCATAAGCTTGACTGCCTTCTAATAAGGAAGGCAGCCATGATTCCCAGTCTAGGCAATTCTGAGTTTAGAATTTTTTTCCTTCTCTCCCATTATCAGAATCTGTGACTGTATGCACTATCAAAACTTAGAACTAAATAAAGAACTCAAAGTTAAAGGACTTTGTAACCACCTGGGCTAGGGACAGAAGTTATACATAAACCAGTTTAAGTGATCAGAAACTGGCTTAAACCTGCAACAGAACAGAAATTCAGTGCACATAAGCCAGTTTCAAAATGGCCAAAACCAGTCTGAGATAAACCTAGTTGAATGTAATATCAGCCTTTAATGATTGAGGTCAAACTGGTTTATGGAACTTGGGTCCCAGACCCCTTCCTAGTTTAAGTTAAATCAGTTCTCCAGCATCCCATCAGGTTCTGCAGCCCTGGGCTGGGCTGGGCTGGGCTGTGCTGTCTGTTCCAGCCAAGCCTGGTTGGCACCACCCATCTCCTCCCTACCCAGAGCGCTATCACTGCTCCTGTTGGCTGAGCAAGGATGGGGGTGCAAAACCTTGCAATGGAGTGCTGCCAGATCTGCCTTGCAGGGGGGCAGCAGCCCTTGCCAGGTGTCCCCAGCACCCCAGCCCCCTCACTGCTCGGGGGTGGAGCCAGACCCTGGTAGACTGAGGGGAGCAGTGGTTTAATCCTTGCATTGCGGGGGGGACATTGATAGGCTCCACCCATGCACCCGGGGCCACAGCATCCAGACAGCAGTAGCCTGAGGGGGAGAGTTAATTCCCCCATTGCAGGCAGCAGCAGCAGCAGGAGTGCTGACATGGCCCTGACTCCATCCCACGCTGAAGATCCCCTCAGGCAGGGCCTGCGCCACAGCACCTGGGCCAAGTCCCTCAGAGAAGCGGCCAGCCAGCTGTGGGGAGGGGTTAAGGGTTAGGGTTAGAGCAGCCCGCCCTGAGTTCCCAGCACCACTGTGAGCAGGCGGTGGGTAACAAGTGCTTCACCTCCACCCGCCACAATGTTTTGCTCTGCTGCCACCAGGAGAGGGAGGAAGCAGAGAGCTACGCTGCAACTGCAGCCCACCTACAAACCACAGCCTCTGCTGAGGGCTGGAGGCAGCAGATGCTGACTCCTGCCCCCTGGGGCCGCCCCAGCCCAGGCTGCAGTGCCACAGTGGGAGGCAGCAGTGAGTCAGGCTCCATAACTAGCCCCAGATCCTCTTCGCCTTGTAGCCAGGTCACATCCCTGCTCCCCAAGGCTAGCTGGCCACTTCTCTAAGACACAGGCCAGGGCCCCATGTCAGTGCCCCCACAACTGCTGCCCGTGGTGGGGGGATTAAACCCTGCCTTTCCTCTCAAGCTACTGGCATCTGGCTGCCGCAGCCCCCGGTGCACAAACAGAACCTATCGGTTCCTGCACTGCCCCCATTGTAATGGGGGGATTAAATTCCCACTTCCCCTCAGGCTACCGGGGTCTGGCCTTGCCCCCGCTCCTGCTGCCAGCCAGTGAGTGAGTGGGGGTGGAAAAGGCTGGAGACCCCTGGAAGAGGCTGCTTCCCCCCTCCCACTCCAGGTACACCCTAGCTGGGGTCCCTGCAGGCCAGGGTGGGGGTTTAAACCTCTCCCTTACCATACGCAAGCTGCCAGGGCCTGGCCATGCCCTTTCCCTCAGCTTAGTTTCTCTCCAGCCAAGAGCTCACTCTAGCACCCCCCAGCTTCTGGCCTGAACCACTACAGGCATGTGCCAGCATTTCTGGAGTCAAAAATGAATGTTTCTTCACTGGCAAATTGGGTTAATCTATGACTAACCTTCAAAGATTGAATTAATTCAGATTCGGGCTTTTTAAATGTCTATACCTAGCCCTCAATACATTTATTTGCAGTACAGGTAAATGCAAGAGAGGATCCAAGACGGTTAACTTGATTATAGCTGGCTGGAATGTTGAAAGTATTGGCAGAAAGAGAAAGAAATAAACAGTCTCCCGCTAGGCTCCCTCCCTACCTCAATGCATCCATATAGGGTTGGGGTTTTTTCTGGAGATGGAATTAGACATAGACCAATATCTCCTGCTCTGTTATTAAGCTGGCAAGTTTGTGGGAACTCATTAGGTAGATGTGTCATCCTGGATTACTTTATATGAACAGCACATTTTGTCCATCTGCAGTGCTCTTGGGAAGGGTATCTTCCACTTGGCAGCTAGATATCACTTTAGTCAAAGCCGGCTCAGTTTAAGGACATATTAACAGATAAAGGTTTGGTTGAGCATTAAACAATCACTTAACTAGACCAATAGAATTTCCTTGATGAAAGAGCTGGATGCCATAACTGGTCCTGAAAGTTGATTTGAATACTTTAGGGGCATTGGGCCTAGGGTTTCCACTAAGACAGTCTGACACTTAGAAGATCTGGGAAGTGATAGGAACAATATCCTGTAAGAGCTCTTTCATCCCCTACTGGGAGGGACTACCTGAAAGAAATAAAAACCATACTGGTAAATGCCAGTTCCTTGAGACCAGATGTGGAAGAATGATGCAATCCTTCACAAGGTGGAAACAATTAAGGAAGGATTCATGATCCTGGATCCTACAATCCTGCATTGCAGGATTACTGCCAGTAGTCTCCAGATGAGTTAAATTAATAAATAAAGTTGTGCCCTAAGTATAAAGGCATCCAGATACTGGATCTGAATATCCATCCAGATGCTAGATTTGAATGGTCAAATAAATGCCAACTTTATGAGTTTAAGAAGCAGCATGAACACCCAAATATACAGAGGTGGATCCAGGATTTTGTAAAGTGCGGTACGGTGCTACACTCTCCACTCCCAGTTTCCTCCACCTGCTCATCTACACTGGGGCAGACAAGCTCTCAGCTGCTGCTCTTGCAGCCATGAGTCCCTAGGAAGGTAAGCATTCCCCACTTCCTGTTCCCTCTCCATGCTCAGAGGCAAGTTCACTCCCCTTTCTTCTTCATCCCTTCCTCTCCCATCCCTCCCCCTCCTGCCTGCTGTTGCCAGGTGCTGTCCTGGGAGTAAGATGAGCTCCTGCCCACTCCAGTTAGGCTGAGGGGTGGGGCTTGCTCACCAGGAACTGCAGCAGCAGCATTGGCCAGGGGGTACATTCCCCCTTACTGTGCCTGCTCCTGGGCTAGCAGAGAACACCCCAGGGGGAGCAAGCAAGGAGGAGGAATGTGTCTGCTCGCTGCAGCCACTGTCACAATCTGTGCAGCCCAGCTGGAGTGGGTAGGGGCTCCCCTCCCACCACCCCTGGTGGCAGGCAGGAGAAGGGTAGAGAAGGAGCGGGGACATACCTTTGAGCATAGAGGGGAAGGAAGTGGGGACATACTTACCTTCGTTGAGATTTAAATCCCTGACTGCTGTTTTGGTGGCATGGTTGGAAAAGTGGGTGCAGGTATGCCACTTCACCCCCTCTGGAACCACCCCAGCAAGTATAGCTTCTGGACATTCTTTATGAAGTCTTTAAATCAGACATGTAGAACACTGTGAAACATACTTACAAAGAAAATTCTATAGAAAATGTTAATGCATTACAAATTCCAATTAGAGTGCACGATAAATATTTATTCTATTACATTGTATTAATAAATTTTATTGTTTGAATTTTTCACAATGCTAATATTTTATGTAACCCTTAATTTGGTTAGCTAACAGACTTCATAAAACAAAAATCATGGGTAATTTGTAAGTAAAGAACATTGCGGTTACTCAGATATGTATTTATATAAGCAGATACATATTACAGGAAGCATCTTTGCTCTTATTTCATTTTACCTTATTTAGAAGTACCTAAGAACTATCCTGGCTTCAGTAAAGTACTTTCAAATACTTTTATTTATAATCCTGAAAACAGCAAGTTATTTTAACAAAGAGGCTTAAATAACTTTTAAAAAGACAGAAACATACATGGAATTGTGTAAATTAGCTAGCAATGTTTTTGTTATCTAGCCTGTGAAGCAAAGTTGGCTATTAATGAACAGTTATCAAATAAATTCTGTAACTGTATTTGAAGAGTTTTCATTCTGGCGAGTTTTATGTTTCAGAATTTATGATATATCTTGTTTTTATATGTTTTAGAAAATACCATCAAATATTCCAAGAAAAGGCTTAACATCATTGGCTTCATCATCTGGAAGATATCTAGTAAAAATGAAGCAAATCAAAAAGTTGTTATTTAGACTATATAAAACCTATGAAATTACACAGTGTGCAGCTAGGAAACAGCTGTATTACCAAATAATTCTAAATTCCATTTCTTCATATGAAAAGTTAATTACAACTAATAAAATAATGACTCATAACCTTTATGTAATATTTTTTTATATGGAAGGGTTTTGCCTTAAAGCAGAGATTGGCAACCCCTGGCACGTGTGCCAATTAATGACACGTGGAGACATTTTCCTCAGTATTCCAGGAGGCATGCGAGGAAATTGTTTAAAAAACAAACAAACACGTTTTTAAGTTACTGCTCCAGGCTCCCTGGAGCAGCTACAGGTTCTAGTGCTGCAGCAAGCACCAGGGGCGGAGTCAGGAGAACAGAGGCAGGGACCCTGTCCCCAGGCTGCACAGTCCAGCCCAGCCTAGTTTCTAGAGGGGAACTGCAGGGAGGCGGGGCCGAGGCTTAGGCAGGTGCTGCACAGGAAGCTCCCCGTGAGTGGGCAAGCCCTGAGCCTGGGGCTTGAACAGATTAATACCCTGTCCCACCCAGGCGGGGGCAGCACTGGGGCACCAGAGCCAGGCACTCAGGGTAGAGTCCAGGCAGCAGAGAGAATCAGGTGCAGGGGGAGGCACTGCAGGCAGGCTGGCTTGGTTGGCCCCATGGGAAGGCAGGGGCTGGGTGGGAAACATGCTCCGGGATTTCATTGGCTCAGGCTGCAGCGGGTAGGGGCACCCAGTGGCATCCAAGGTGGGGCCCAGCCTGGCCTGCACAGCTCTGCAGGGATGGCTGCAAGGGAATGTACTGCCTGGACAGGGCAGGATGCCGGGCACAGGGTGTTCCCAGCTCCAGGCTTGGCCTCCCTGCATGCTGGGCACAGTGCAAGTGGGGCAGAGCTGCCCCCCATGCAAGAGCTCAGCCGCAAGAGCCCCCTGGGCCCCAGGAACAGCTGCTGTGGCTGCACGGGCCTACCTGGGCCCCAGTCTTGTCCACCCTCAGCTCCCCTTCAGAGGCCAGGGGCCAGGCAGGCGCTAAGCAGGGCCGCCACGCTGAAGGCCCCCAGCTGGTTTGGCCCCAAGGGACTGGGGAAGCACACACATACATACCTCCGGGTGGATGGCAGTGGAGGGGCCGGGGTTGCGCTGCCCTTGCCCTGAGGCATGTGTTGCAATCACTGCCAGCAAGGAGCTGATCCTGGTGTCTGGAGCCCTGGCAATAGTTCCACGCTGGCAGCAACTGCACGCACGCCTCAGAGTGGATGGTAGAGGGGCTGCGGTTGCACCGCCTCAGGCCCCCCCTGCTGCTATCTGCCCAGAAGCGTTCACGCAGCGTCCGCTGGCACAAAGCCCAGCTGGGATCTGGAGCCAACAGGAGTGGCACTAAGGGGGCTACAGCCACCCCAAGATTCTTCTTAGCCCCCCCACCTCCCCCAGGCACCCCTCCAAGCCCAGCCCCCCCCCACCTGGGAGTGCCACACTTCTGCAGGCTCAGCTGTGCAGGGCAGGTGGCAGCCACACTGGGGAGAGGGAGGTTAAAGAGAATTTGGGGAGGGGGGGCTAAATCGAATTTTGGGGTGGCCATGGCCCTTCTAGCACCACTCCTCCAGGTGGCTGATAGGCCGGGACCTTAGTGAGCCACGCAGCAACCCGGGTGCCAGCTCCCCAGGGAAGCAAAGGGGCTGTGGTGGGCCCGGGACATCGTTGGGTTGGACTTTGTTCTGCAGTCCAGCAGCTTGGCCAGGCACGTGTCTGGTAGCGTGCATGTATACGTGTGTCTGGTTCTGTGTGTTTTGTGTGCACGCATGTGTGGTTCTGTGTGTGTACATGTAGCATATGAAGTTTTATTTACTGTCACCAGGTTTAGAATTTTTAGAAAATCTGCTATTTACTGTAAAAAAAAAGAGAAGCATTTATGATAATTATGTTAATATGCAGTGTGTCCTGCCATGTACCCCCTGCCCCAGTTTTGTTTTTCTGGCATGCTGGCACTCTATCACCTTACAAGGTAGACATTGTGTTTTTTTCAGCACTCTGGCCTAAAACATTGCCTACCCCTGCCTTAAATGCCAAGATCCCATTGAATGCTCAGTACCTTGGAGCATCAGTCATAAAAAAAATATTTTTGTTACCTGAGATTAATTTCACTTTTTCTTTCTTTATTACAAATAAAAAAATCCCCTTTTTCACTGCTTTTAGAAGACTCTGAGACTGTTCCTGAGTTTGAAGAACAAAATGGTTTTTTTACCTCAGAAGGATTGGGATGTTTTTTTTCTTGAAAGCTGAACTGAAATGTAAAGGTTACAAAATAACCACGATTAAAAAGCCAATTTAAAGAGAAACATCTATACTATAGTACTTCATAGTATCCATTAGAGGTGCACCACTACATCAGTCTGATATCGGATTGGCACCAACATAAAGAAAATTGGCTGTATCAAAAATCAGCCCAATGCGGCCAATAATTTGGCCGATAAAGGCCTGTGCGCATGTGTAGCTGCAGTGTGGCATACAGGCAGTAAGGAGCACAGCCCGGTAGCCTGAAGAGCTGTGTGCAGCTGGTAAGTCTGTTGTGGTAGAAGGAGAGGGGGCAGTGGGCGGGGAGGGGCAGAAGCTGCCCAGCTGGGGCAAGGTATGGGACAGAGCCATAGCTCATCTGGAGGTGCCAGGGGAGAGGCAGCTCCTGCCACTGCGCACATCCCAGGAGGACATGGGGGGGTGGCATTTGCCCCTTGATCTACATGGGATGGGGCGGGGTGGGTAGATGGACTCCAGCTGTGGGCTGGAGCCAGGGCTGCGCCGGGCTCTTCTCAGTAGGGGCAGAGCTTGGGGCAGGTGGCAGCAGCACTGGGAGGGGGCAACAAGGGGGCCTGCAGCCACCCCGAATTTTGCCATAGCCCCCCTCCCAGTGCCACTGCTGCCCACCCTGAGCCCAGGCCCCACTGAGAAGAGCCCAGCACAACCACAGCTCCAGCCTGCAGTTGCAGCCCATCTGCCCTGCTCCACGCAGATCTGGGGGCACATGCTCCCCACCCCTTGTGCCTTCCTGGGGTGCGAGCAGTGGTGGGAGCTGCCCCCCGGGACGAGCCACAGCTCCATCCCGTGCCCACCCCACCCTTAGTGGGCAGCGCCTGCCCCAGCCTCTGTCCCACTCCCTCTCTCACCACAGGGGGCATTGATTTGCCCCCCCCCCACACCACTTTCCTCCCGCCTCCCCTTCCACCACAACAGACTTACCAGCTGCATGCAGCTGTATCGGAAATTGGATCAGTATCGGCCGATATGCCTCCTTAATAATTGTCTATCGGTATTGGCCCCCAAAATCTCTATTGGTGCACTCCTAGCATCCATATTTATTACTTAGAGTCTGGTAGCTCACAGGAAAGGCCTAAGCACATGCTGAACTTCAGTCATATGCACAGATGCTTTGCTAAATCAAGGCTTGAGAGCAAAAGGCTTGTTGAAATGCTACATAATACAGTACATGAGTGAAATTCACGTCTATTTCTTTTTGTAGGCTTATTTTTCCTGAAAATAGATGAATACTTGTATCTGAACAACAGAGGCAGTGTCACAAAAATGATCAGTCTTTCAAATATTGACAGAAAACTGAAAATGGTCAAACTGAATCACAGACAAAAAATTCACTTAACTGCACTTTTGGATACACAATTATGAATATTTATCTACTTACATTATTTGTATTTCCATTCTGTGTTGGTAATTTCATTTTTGATGGCGCATTTAATGTGGGCGAGAGAGAATTCTGTGGATGAACACCCATCTTATCTTGCAACTTGCCAACACTGCAAATGTTAAGTTTGGATAATTTAGATATTTCAGAATAAACATAAATGGTTTTCTCTGAAGTGTAATGGTTTTAATTTCTACTCCCCCACATTTATGTTAATTGAAATTGAAAAATAAATAAATAACAAAGGTCTTTTTTAACGTTCAAACTTCTGTCATTTTCAAAGTTCACATTCCAATTTACCTAGTCCCCACAATTCTGTAAAATGTCATGGACAGCATTGTGCCAATAACATTATACGTGTGCCCACCTCAAGAACAGACAATACATTTTTACTGAACATCCAAAACTTACTTTCCTGAAGTGTCACTTATGACTTCGTATTGTGTGTTCTGGAATAGTGGTTTATGTTGTATTGTATTTTGAAGGCAGGAGCTTCCAGATCCTGTACAAGGATGATAGTTTTAAGATAGTCATAAAACAGTAGGGGGTGAGATCCTTGTAAATCCTTCCTAGAATTCTAAGAGTAAAAGTGTCAGGCAGGGATTTGAATATTGTGTAAGTTTTTCACGTTTGCTTGTTTGGATTGCTGGTTAACTTTAAACGTTGAGGCAAACAGTCAAACTAGCAAAAATTTCTGTACTCAGGAAGCTATTTTCTCATTGTTCCTTAAATACTAAGTCTTGCCTCAGTTCAATGCACCAAATCTTCTGCTTCTGTAAATCCCTGACATCGTTGACTCTATTAACAGGCAGTGTGACTGAATGGATAGGGCTCTGAATGGGAACGGATATTACTATAGTTATTCCTGGCTCTACCACTAACTTAGTGTGTTACTCTGAATTCCACTCCACTCTGTATATCTGTTTCTGCTACCACCCTTTGCCTATATGAAGTACAAAAGCTGCAGGCCAGAGCCTGTACAGATTAATGTAAGAGTTTATACTGAATTATCAAGGTCCAGTTACAGTTGCAGGCTCCAGGTTACAAATAGTACCAACCACAAAGAATATGGTTCTATGGATTTGTTTACACTAACAGAAACCAGAGTCAAAATCCACTACTGGTACAATTTTGCAAGACACTGCAGTGGTGGAAGTTGTAGTTTAAACAGGTGATTTTATAACTGTGTATGTTAATGTTGCTCAGAGAAAAGACAGGAAGTATGAATGTTAACAAAACTGAATTTGAGTCCGATCTGGTTACTGCTGTTCTTTCAATCCTCTATTTTGGTTTGGAACTAAATCAGGAAGAGATTGCTTCAGACTGACCATGAAAGATCCTAGGAAATAATACACCTGAAGTCAGTACTATAAACCTGATTATGGTATTACATAACATGTGTAGAAGAAAAAGTTATGGGATCTGTACTTCAGGTAACAGGAGATAATGATCTTTGACAGTTATAAGAGTTTGTTACAGTCTTTGGAAAAGAAAAATAGCCTACTATAAAAAATATCCATTGCTCTTAAAATTGTGTAATTCTATGAGAACTCAAAAGGACCCACTGATGCAAAGTTTTTAACTTTTGTAGCAGCATTAAAAATGGACCCACCTGAAGGAATAGGAAGGGCTGCCCCGCAGAGGGACAGAGTTTGTCTCAGTAGGAACACCATTTGGCCTGAGGGTGAGTGAAGCTACTTTGGAGGTAGCCCTCTTGCAAGTGGGAGGAGTGATGTAACCCCAGCAGGGTTTGAATGACAGAGGTTAGCTAAAGCTAAAGACCGGGAAGAGCCCTGGCCTGGGATAGGCTGGAGACTAGGGAAAGGATCTCCCCATGGCCGTCCCTCCCACAGCCCCTGGCAGAGCTCTGCAGAAGTAGCAGGGAAAGGCAGAGGCTGCAGGGAAGAGTGCTACAGTGCGTCCGTTTTCTCTCCCTTCCCCTCCCAGCCAGGGCAGTATAAGAGAGGAGCTGCCTGTGAGGAGAATCCAAGCCTGGGAAGCCTCTCCTGCAAATCCCTGTGTGGCTGGGTGAGCACAGCAGGGGAGGGGGACCCAGGGCCGGGGAAGAGGCTGGAGACTGCCCCGGTTTTTTTCCTGTGAATGAGAAGGCAGGGAGGGGCCGCATTTGCTGGATGCTGTAAGGCTGTGCTTGGCAGGGGAAATTGTTACAACCTGCAGCCCAGATACTGCTCCTTGTTGAGCCAAGGGAAGGGGCCTGGGCAGGAATAAGCTTTCTTCCAGGGACTGCAGGGGAGGAGCCACTGCCTGCTGCACCAACACCCCTGGAGCTTGTGCATAGGACACCAGCAGCAGGGACCACCCACAAATGCAGGGGCACAGACAGTCCTCCATGAGATGCTAAGCCAGGGGCAGTGCACACAGGGTCCTTAGTACACACTGTACGAGTTATAGACTATGCAAATAAGTTCTTGATGGTTTACTAGTTGGAGTATCAATGCATTTATGTATTGGTTCCTTATGTATCATGGGTAAGTTGCATACCTTCCCCTAGTGTAAAGTGTATCCAAGAAGCATTAACCCTTAAACCACCATCACCAGGTCATGCAGTGTAATATTTGTTCTATTGCATTGATTATATGTTACCTTGTAAATAATTAAATCCTGTAAATAGTTTCATAATGGTCTGCAAGGTTGTTTGATTGTAAGGGGAGGACCCTGCAGTAGCTACCCAGGGAGCTGGGCGGGGCCACTGGAGGGGGTATCCCAGGATCCCACTATTCAGGTGAGGGCGCGGGTAGTGTCGTGCCCAGGGTTACACTTATTTGACAGAGGTATAATGAATTGCATCAATTTGATAACTGAAACAAAAAAATATTTCTCTGCTGATCAGTTTAACAAGTATCCAATGACTTTTCAGTTGTAAGCGATGACACAAGGAAAAGCTTTTTCACTGTTAGAACAGTGAGGCAGTGGAACAGACTGCCTAGGGAAGTTGTGGAATCTCCATCATTGAAGGTGTTCAGAAAGAGGTTGGATCAGCATTGGTCAGTGATTATCTAGAAGTAGCTATACCTATGCTAAGCTATGCTAGGGATATTTTCCATGTTACTGGGCTTTTCTGGTTGCCACAGGAAGGAATGTTTTTCCCCGCCTGTTGCCACATGTGTTGGGGGGTTTGCCTTCCTGAAAAGCATTGGGTATTGGCTGCAGCTAAGCCTAGGGATTTTGACTGGGGTACCAGTGCTCCTGCTGGTATAAAAACCCAGAGGTTCCTGGCTAGAGGGTCTTGTCCCTCTGCTCAGGATCAGACAGATTTCCAGGGCCAGATTAATCCTTTAGTGGGCCCTAGGCAAACAAACTCATGGGCCCCTGTATATATAATACTGTATATTTATATTATTTTTTTCACTCAATAATTATCATATGTAAAATAAGCACAACTGGGACCCTTTTCACTTAGGGCCCTAGGCATGTGCTTAGTTTGCCTATGCATTCATCCAGCCCTGCCAATCACTATGTTTGGTGTCAGGAAGTAAGTTTACTCCATAGTAAGACAGACATCGACTGTAGGGGCATTTGCCTTCTTGTTAGGGGGAGGGGGTCCTCTTCTTTAATTCTCTAGTGCACATTTTAATAACCTTATTTGCAGCAGCAGGCCACAGACTGTCATTGTCCTCCTTTCCCTGTGGCAGGTTAAGCTGTGTGACAGGGCTGATTGTGTAGTTTGGTAATAGGTTAGACAAGGATGTGTATGAGATGGTCTAGATAGGGATGATCCCACTTCAAGCAGAAGGTTGGATTAAGTGACCTCCAGAGTTCCCTTCATGCCTTATTTTTCTATGATTCTATAACTCTAAGTACTTGTAGCAAAACAGGGTAAAAGTTGATTTAGGGAAGTCTAACTGGTACATTGTCTATTCTGTAAGCATTCAGCAAGAATGATAAAAAACATGTTATAAAAATATAATCTTACCTAAATCTTTATTTGCCACATCACTGGAAAAGCTGCAAGCATATATTAATTTCTCATCATCAAAATCATCCCAAACCTCATCTCCCAACTCGAAGTTCACATTCAGAGTCTTTGAAAACCAAGAGCTGCTTTTATCTGCATCAGTCAAGTTAGGCATTGAAGATTCAAGATTTTTGTTTGACATCATTGCCTGATGGGTCTTCTCACCCACAGCTGAAGAATGTTTCCAAGATAAATCTATAATGATTTCATTAAAAAAGAAGGCTTAGATATGCACTCTTTTCCAATATTATTTTAAGAAATAGTCCTCTTCATTCTAGATTCCAGTGAATGACCCTTCTAATGCATATTCTAAACAATATGAGCTTCAGGTTTTTTCCCTGCAAGTGTATGAAAATTCTGGTCTGAGAGCAAGTTTAATATTTACGAACCGAGTCCCTTTTTCTCTGTACTGTTTTCTCCTATTCACCATTTCCCCAAGAGCTAATCACAATGGACTAACGCATTTTAAAACCTGAATGGTAAAGCACTTAAAATATAATTTCTTTAAAAAAAAGTAATTTCTTGCATTTCCTATTTTAAACTTTAATTATATATCTTATCTATAACACTTCCCATTTATTATATGATATTTAATTATCGAGTATGACATGTTCTCTAAAATTATATACATAAAATATAAAATTAATAATGAATTTATTACAGGTCCAAAGAGCTATAATCAATTACAATGACAATTAGGTAGAGGTAGAGTTAAGAACATGCACCAAGGCAGCAAAATTTTAAAAGCTATTAAATAGATGTGGAGGCAGTATACTTCTGGAGATTTACACTCTTTTTAAGCAGTGTTTTCTATATCACTCCAGAAATAAAATACAATGGAGCACTAGAAATTAAGAACAATTAATATCTTTACACTTACATACACTGCATATTGTGTAGTAACATTAGTACCTTCATCAACAGTGATTAAAAGAATTGGGGAAAATGTTTTCTATTACTACACATACATTTATGGAAAACTTAGAACCTTGAGAGGTGTTAAAACACAAAATGGTTTCCTACTACAGATCCAGAGAAAGATGTCCTACAAAATGAGAACTTACCTACTTAAGAGGCCAATTTTACAAATACTACCACACATACTGCTAAAATTTCACTCAGATTCTTCAGTTACTATGAAAAGGAGGCAAGGGGAAAAGATAGAGGATACACTACTGAACCAGTTAAGACTCCACGAGGCCACCCTTCCTTACCTTCTGCTTGGCTTCAATGTAAATACACGTAGTTGTAAGTACCACACCCAGTAATATTTACATAATTAGACTTAAACTGTATTAGAACTAATCTCTAAAGAGTTCTTTTAAAAGATGTTATTTGTCTAGCTCTACTCTTGTAATTTCCACTGATATCAGAAAGAAAACAAATGTATTGAGGGTACTGTATAATCCAAAATGTGCAGTTTCCTTCATTGATTTACTGGTTTCAATAGGTCTGATTTTACAATAAACATTCAAGTTAAATCAAGACAGTGAAAAATCATAGAAAGACTCATATATTAGTATTAACTTACTAATCTTTCCATAGCTCTCCTGTTGTAGTTGTTTCTGAAATCTTCCAAGGTTATCAACATTTTCACACTGATCTACTGAAGATGCAGGAGACTCTTTGTATTCAGATCTTCATACAAATCAGTAAAACAAATCAGTGAAAACACAGGTCAAAAGAAGGCTAAAAATTAAAGCTAATTTGATTCAGAAAACAACCCTTGACTACTTAGATAAATTAAAGGATTTGAAATATATAGGATGTGGCTTCTCTTATATTAATTATAACAATATGGTACCTTGGCAATGCTGGCAGCAAAGAGTTGGGTGTATAAACAAAGTGTTTAAGATCCACATTCTGAGTTCGATTCAGTAGCTGCATCTTAAAAAAAAACAACATTATTACAATGTCTGTACATGTGAGAGGAAAGATATATGTAGCGTCTCATTGTATTTTAATAATCTGGACCACAGTACTAGCACCTTGCCAGGAATACAGGGTTGTTGGTTATGACATACCATCTTTCCCTGGAACCCATATGGAAAATCCATAAACAACTGCAACCCATACTAAAAGAAGACCCAATTTTCAAAGAGATCTTTCCAGAACCATCCATCCTAGTCTTTAAAAAAGCACCAAACCCAGGCCGGATTAATCCTTTAGTGGGTCTAGGCAAACAAACTCGTGGGCCCCGGGTCAGTCAAGACCCCCTCCCTCCTCGCCCAGTACTGCTGCCTGAGGGGAGCAGGGCTCAGAGCTGCCACTAGGAAGCAGCCACCACAGCGGGGAGGCTGGCAGAAGGGAGGCGAAAAAGGGAAGGGAGGCGGATGGAGCCATTCATGCTACCGCTGCAGAGGGAAGAACCAGGCTCCCCCATAGCTCAGAGTCCTAGGCATCTGCCTAGTTTGCCTATGCATTAATCTGGCCCTGACTGAACCTTACTAACCTCATCACCAGAAGCAAACTTCCTATAGCCCAAAGCACACTGAATGGATCCAGACTGTGCCATGACAAAAAATGTAAAACCTGTCAACACATCTCTACCACTCCCACAATAACTATACCACAACAGAACTATCACCATTCCTGGATCTGACACCTGTACCTCCAGAAATGTAATATATCTCATCCAGTGCACTAAATGCCCTGATAGAAAATATGTAGGAGAAACCAAACAACAACTGCATACCAGAATGATCACACACCAAAAATCTATCAAAGACAAAAATACCCCATTATCTGTGGGTGCACACTTTTCACAAGACAACCACTCTCTCTCCAATCTCTCAGCTCTAATCCTCAAATGATATTTACAAAGCACCTTTCATAGACAAGCCTATGAACTTCACTTCATAAATCTACTGGATACAAAAAATCATGGACTACATATAGACATTGGATTTATGGCACATTATAACCTGCCTAACATCTAATAACTCCAGGTAACCTGTCTGCATTTTACCAGCTACATTCTATCACCAGTTCTACATTCCTCTCCACTCCCCAACCTGTTGTCTCCCATTCCTCTGATCCTTACTGTCCCACATTGCATTTTCATAGACCTGCATTTTACATATTGGCTTCTATTTTATCCAGGAGAGCACACAAATACCAACAGACTTTCCCTATTGCCTGAAGAAGGGTGTTTGTGCCTGAAAGCCTGCAAAGAACAATTTTTCCAACTATTTAGCTGGTCTAATAAAAGATATCATATCTATCCAAAGAACCTTGTTTGCCAGGAATATGGAAGCCAATGTATATATAAAATTATTACTCACATTTCAGAGATTATACATTAAATGATTTAGTATACAACTATCAGATGGGATAAGTTTAAAAAAAAATTGAAAAAATGAATAAAATGATCAACTGAACCAGTGAGATTTCTGTTACACACCCATCTCAGCAAGCTCAGGCTGGTTATCATCCCTAACCTGTTAACCATATTATCTATTGACCCAATATCCTACGCTGTAGAAAGCTCTATAGGGAGAAAAGAAAGGGTTCCAAAAACTTAAGTGTAGCATTCTCCCCAAAGGAAGAAGAGTTTGCAAACATATCAGGATGAGGAGGGGGGCAACTGCAAACTCTGAAACACTGCAGAGTTAGAGAATGTGTCTGCAGGGTACACTGCAATGTTGTGTGGAAAGATCCCAGCTAGCTTGGATCAGCAGCAGTATAACGTCAGCACAGCACTCCCTCAACAGACTAATTAGCCTGGTAGGAGTGCTGCCTTAAGAATGCTATAATGTTTCTGGTATGCAAACTACATTGTTTGGAGCTAGCTTTGTTTCTCTGCAAAGCAGTGCTTTCTACTGTATGAACATACTCTAAAGAGGAAAGTATTCTCAAACCTGTGGATCTCTGGGCATTCATGCACCAAAGCAGCCCTGCCCAGCAGCATTACTAAATCACTTGTCATATTTTGCCACGTAGACTCATGGTTCCCAAATGTCCCTTCTATTAAATCCAACACACTCTCCTAAACTTGCTGAGTATGGATAAGGCAGCATTTGTAGAAAGGGCCACTACAGCATTCTGGGACACACTGGCTGCACCTGCCAATTCTAGCCAGGTTCCACACAACCAGGGACAGCAGCAGCAGTGGGCAGGTCCCTCCTCCCTACCCAGTCCCACTGGTGTTCCCTGAGAGTCCAGGAGCAGGTGCAGAAGGGAACCTGCCCACCCACCACTGCTGTCTCTATTCAAGATTGCCTCCACTTGCAACCCAGCTGGAGTGGGGCAGGAGCAGCTCTGAATCTCCCAAGCCACTCCCAGCTCAGCTGACAGCAGCAGTGGTGGGCATGGGAGGTAGGGGATGTGCAGCTGAGCAGGGAGTGGAAGAAAAGAGGATAAGGGAAGATGGGGAAGGGGGAAAGAAGATAATTTCCTGCCTAAGGGACTTACAAAACAAAACAGGCCCCTCCTGCTGCTCCTGCAGCATGATTTGTCCCCTAGTGTGGGGGGTGGGAAGTCTTGGAGTCAGGATGCAGCCTCCCTGCAACTCAGGTTGCTACACCCTCTTTCTGAAATCTGGGATCTGCCCATGTGCATGTTTATTTGTTATTAATAAAATGGTTTCAACCTACATATAAAGATGTACATAAATTGACTAAAGAACCATTTCAGTATTTTCATATGAACCTTTAATCGTTTCACTGGGGGTACAGATGAAATTGAGCTTCTGTTCCTTAAGTCAGATAGGTATGAAGAAAATTTTGAATCTCTCTTCAACTCAGACTTCTGAGAAACTCCAATTTTACCTAAGAAAAGGAATGAAAAGAATCTTCCATTTAGTCAATGGGAGTTTTGCCACTAACAACACCTTTATGATAATTACTGATGCATTTGTGTTTATACAAACTTATGAAAAGCTGAGTATTGCTATTAAATGCTAGACATGTTATATAAAGTATTATTTTGCATTTTATTACCCAGAGAATTTTTATCATTTTTCCTTTTTAGGTTGCATCCAATTAGCATTCTAAACAGGATTGTCTTACTTAAGCTGCTTTTATGTCAATGCAACTACTGGCATGAACAGAATTTGTCTTAACTTGCCCTTGTGTAATAAAAAAGAAAGTAGGACCCTCCAAATTTAGATACTGGAAATAATGAAGTTTAAATGAAACTTACAGCAGTCATGTCCACAGGCATCTTTATTCTTACAGTGATGGTTGCATTCTCTGTTCCCAGGTCTTGTGTAGGAGACCTCTTGGTTACAAGTGCTTCCTAAATTAGTGCAATAAATAAATATTGACTTTTTAAAGCTCATTGATATTAACAGTACCTCATATAGTAAAAACAAGGCCCAAGCTTAGATATGATACTAGATCTTTGTTTACCCTCCAAACTTTTGGGTCAAAAACTCCATCTGCTGGCTGTCAGCCAGAAAAACTTCTTTGGGCTGGTCAGACTATTTCACTAGCAAACCAATAGCTATCCCCACTGAATACTGCAAGCATCCCCACTGAAGCCTCCAACATGTGCCAAGTATTCCAAATCCAAAAGTGCTCCCAAATCCAAATCCATAAGGAAACATATCCCTACAGAAACAAGTGCTCCAGTTGTATTTGATGATAATTGACTTGATTGTTAACATCAAGTCAATTTCAAAGACAACATACAAAGACTATGTCTAATACACTTCCTGTCTCTAGTAGCAATGTCTTCCAGCTGCTCTAGGCAGGCTGCCTTCTAACAGTGCAACAGTATAGACATATCGACCTTGGTGAGTTAACTGGCTTGGGGTCAGGCCAATTGACACCATCATTCAGCAGTGCTAATTAACCCAACTGAAGTGCTATGCAGAGATAGTTACACTGCTCTTGGTTTAAGAGGCAGTGCTCCCTAAAACACTGCAGTGACCTTGATGGTGTTGCTACCAGCAGTAGGAAGTTTACCATGTAGTCATTCCTAAATTCCTTAATATACTCCATTCACATGAATCATGCAACATATTACTTGACTATGAAGAGACATGAATAAATACAGGGCCCAAATCTTCTTCTACTGAAGAAAATGACCACGGTCCCATTGATAAGAGCAATAAGAAAAGGATGTGGTTCTTTATTAGTGTGTTATTTACCAGTATCTATTCTTGCTGAAGATGCTTTTATTGAAGGTGCGTGATATACATCAAGTGAAGACTCAGCATCTGATTTTCTGTGTACAGCTACTTGATTTCCAAACCTTTTTGCTCCTAAGAAAAAGGCTGTATAGTTTTGCTGAATATCAAGCCCAACTTTCAAAGATAAAGAGAAAGACAAAAAACACTTAAAATAAATTTTAAAATATTTGTTTTCTGTTATCATTTACTTCCACAATGAGGGGAAACAGTATATATTAGCTATTAACATGGCACCCGGGATTTTGATAGTATTGTTTCTCAGTTGTGGAAATACTGTAAGAGTGGAATGTCACGGTTGAGATCTTAAACACAAAATTCAGGACATTTAAAAATATGGTTCCTGTAAAAATCACTTAGCTATGTGGCCAGCCTGTGGCACATGTGCTACAAGTGGCAGCCTTTGTGTAGGGCACAGAGATCAGGAAGGGGGCAGGCAGAACAGCAGCAGGTATGGTAGGAAGGAGAAAGCAGGGCAGCAGATTAGACATGGGAAGGGGATCAGGGAGGCCTTTCCAAAACATTTAGCCCCCACCACTGTAAAGGATGCAGTGTTCATTTTAACCATGTTGCAGGGGTTTAGGTTGTAGCCGTGTTGGTCTAAGGACACAGGCAGACAAGGTTCCTTGAGTGAATTTGATCTCTTTTATTAGACCAACCCAAATAGTTGGAGAAAAGTTATTAAGCAAGCTTTCGGGTTCAAAAACCCTTTGCCTGACGAAGGGTTTTTGAACCTGAACGCTTGCTTAATAACTTTTCTCCAACTATTTGGGTTGGTCTAATAAAAGAGATCAAATTCACCCAAGGAACCTTGTCTGCCTGTGTTCATTTTAATGCATTTATATTTGCATTTGTTTAAATTGCTACTGTGTTCTAAGTGTGCATTTCTGATGTTATTTTGCAGTTTCCACTGAGAATTTCACCACAAGCTGCCACCGAGGAATGCTAGTAGCACTATTTCCACTAACATAAGCAAAATTCTTGCAGTGGATACTAATAAAATTTTCAGCTTTAGACAACAAAAATATATATACAAGATTATACACAAGGAAGTATTCACTACTAAGGCTGTAAATGTTAGGATAGCCAAATCTGAAATAGAACTTGAGTTGGTAATGTGGCCAAGACATGAGGGAGAAGGGACTAAAAAGAGGTTCAGTTTGGACAGGGATAAACACAAGGTAGAATGTTTTGGAATCATTTTTCTGAGAAAAAGTAGTGGATTTATCTCGGGGGGGGGCAAATGGAAATGATTAGCAACCAGTGGTGACGCACAGGGGGTGCACGTGCACCCCTTGAGAACGCTGGTGCACCCCATCAGTCAGGGTTCCCGGGGGGGAGGGGAGGGGCAGGCGAGAGCGCTGGTGTCCCCCCCCGAGAGCGCTGGCTGGGGAGTGCACCAGAAGTGGTCCCTCCATGGCCAATCCCACTGACCCAGAAGTGGCAGCGGCATGCTGCTGCCAGTTGTGGGTCAGCAGGATCAGCTGCCGCAGCTACCCCCCCGCCCCGTTGGCAGAATTGGCCACAGGGGGACCCCCCCACCCTGGCCTGCAGGATCGACCACAGGGGGACCCCCTGGTCTCTGACTGTCCAACCGGGGGGGCAAGTGCCCCCCCCCCAACTCAGGAGGCACCAGTCGCTCATGTTAGCAACTAAAAGGGTGAAAATCTGAGACAGAGGACCATCCAGAATAATCTTGAGGGTAGAGCTGATATAAGTATAAAAGGGAAGAATTTTCTGTAGACCAGGCAAACGCTATGGCACTCATTTTCCTTTATGCACCATTTTTGGCACTTAGGTACAATTTCAGATTCTGCGCTTTGACTAAACAGATTCACCCTACATAGCTATGCATTTTCCTGCCAAAAATAAAATGGTGGTGATAGAGGTATATCCCTATTTTAGTCCAATAGTTTAGTGGTTAGAGTACCACCCAAGAAGTAGGAAATCTATGTTCTAAGCTGCTCTCACCCAGAGGGGGGTTGAATCTTCATCTGCTGCTTCCCAGTACAGTGTTGTAACCACCAGAGCACAGTTTAGGCATTAATCTAGTCCCCTTGTCAACCCTGCTCTTGAAGCTGAACCACTGTGCCTTGTATTTAATATTCATTGGATAAAATGAACCGTGGGAAACCTTCTGCCACACTGGTAGCAAGCAACTAGGCTAGAACTCACGGGCACATTCCATCTACAGCAATTTCATCCCACAACGCTGCATAACCTTTGGTTGTCTTCTTCCAACTTCTTGTGGGGCCCTGGATCCACACCACAGAACTACCAGAACTACATGGGCCAGATCTGAAAATGATCATTCCAGCAGCAGTGGGGCAAGTGGCTGCAGACCAGGCAGCCACTTGCTGGGGTAGAGGCACACAAGCAGTAGTGGGCCATGCAGCTGAAGGGCAACTAACTGCTGTGTTGCACTGCTTTCACTCACCTGCCTGCTGCCAAGGGTCATTTTCACAGGGGCTCCAAATTTCACAGTAGACCACGCTCACAGCTGGCCACACCCCAATTTCTGGTAGCCCGGATGGAGCAGCTCTGCAAGCCAGATCAAGTGTGCAGGCCATGTGTTTGATACCCGCTGGATTAAGCAGACAATTTCAAATAAAAGACTGAAGAGGGGTCTGGTCAATGCCCACCTGTGGCTTGGTGTTTACAGCACTATTATCCCTGGAGATGAGTCCTTAAAACAAGGGTCTACCTCACTTCTGGTGAAGTGCCCTTATCCCTAGCTTACTGGACTCTAATATGAGAATGTGGTCCTTTTCCTCCTTCCTCCCCTGCTACTAGGCCAGCTACAATTTCAGGTCCTAAGAAGCCTTAGACATATAAATACAACCCTACTGAATAGGCTTAGTTGTCATTTGGACAGTTCCACATGCAAAGCATACCTTGAAGAGAATCACAAACTATAAGTAAGAACCAAAAATGGCCCTGCAACTACATCTGAAATAGAAATGAGTCCACAACTAAGCAATGAGTTTACATTGCAATGCAACAGCTAACTGTTTTACTCACTTCCCCAAGTACGCAAGCCAGACCACAGCTCAGTTATTATACTGGATGTCAATCACCAGGAAGTGATTCAACTCAGGAAGTGGCAAAATGTGGGAATAGAGCAGTTTTATTCCTTTAATAAAAGATTTGCTGTTACCTAAATTATGATGTTGAGATTAGACAGCCATAATCATTACTTTTATAACAATATGCAACACAATTAAAAATGTCTAGATTAGTTCATTTTTCTTATATGTTTTGTTTAATTTAAATGACACTGGTTTTACTATTAATTAAAAATTGGTAATTGTTGTTTTTAAATCCTAATCATACCAATTAACTTACCATAGTCAGAACTGATTACATTTATGCTAAGTTCCTCTGATTTAAGAGCTCTTTTCACTTCAATTTTTTTAGTCCAATTTCCAGTTTTCAGCAAGGCCGAATCTCTGTAACAATATTTGTAAACTTATATTAAGCATACACAATGGAATATATAGAGGTAAACATTTTATTAAAATAATTAGTTGTGATATTAGTAGTATGGCATTGAAAAGAGACTGCAGACCAGTCTTGATTCTGTTGGTGATATTCAGAATGATATAATGTATAAAAGAGAACTTCTAACCTGCATATTGGGTTATCATTTAGTAACTAAATGACACTATGGATGAGGCTCACGTGACATCATCAAAGTAAGTGGCTGCATGAAGCTAGACCTCCTGGGGGGAGTGACAGCACAGTCCATTAGTGATCTCTGACCTTCTTGACTCCCCAAAAGTATTTCCCCATTTATATAATGCATACCACACACACAAGAAGGGTGGGGGGCAATTTGAAAAGCTACTGTCTAAGAAGCAACTTGTTGGAAGATCATTCAGAACAGCTTATAGGGGCTGCAGAGTAAAAGATTGCTGCTGCAGGGGAAAAAGAAAAGGTAGAACAGAGAAGGAGAAAGACACTTCCTAGGGAAGTGGTCCTTGCTCCTACCTTGGGTAAGTTCAAAAAGAGGTTGGATGAACACCTGTCTGGGGTCCTGTGATCCCAGCGTGTGCTCCAACCAGTGGCAGGGGGTTAGACTAGGTGATCTATTCAGGTCCCTTCTGACCCCTAACTACTATGAAACTATGAAACAAATATGTCCTTTGACGAGATAAGACTTTGATGAGTTAATCTCAGAAATCAGAGCTTTAAAATCTTTTATGGAGGCACAGTCTGAGAAAACCAAAGCTGAAATAAAAGAAATCAGAGGCTGGGTTGCAGAACTGGAGATAAAGGTGGAAGGCAACCTGCAATTAGCTATACATCTGAAAAATAAAATTAAGATGTGTGAAAACAAAGAAAAGAAGCTTGCAGGAAAAAAATGAGATTATAGTAAATGAGAGAAGAAATACTATAAAAAATAAAAGGACTCCCAGAAGGTATTCAGAAGGGAGATTCAGCTGAATATTTAAAGCAGGTATTCTACTCCTTCCTAAACTGAAAAAAAAGACAACAGCCCTGGTAGAGAGAGCACACATTGCTCACTGCACTCCCAATTCAAACAAACCAACAGACATGGTAAATTTGTGCTCTGTTGTGAACAAGAGGAGCAATTCTGAAGAAGGTTAGAGAGACTATTGATTCTACTCTACGAGTATATAAAATGCAAGTGTTTCAAGACTTGTCACAGGCAACATAAAGGAGAATGAAAGAAACGAAGGTGCAGACAGAAGTGACAACTTTCGCCCAATCTGGACCCTGAAAGTGCTCTACAGCTGTGACCAAACACAAGTGCATGGCTGCAGAGGGCTTTATAAGGGCCTAATCCCACAAAAATCTGAACCAAAATGGCGCGCCTTCAGTAACCTGTGTCTGTACGCACCGCGAGCAGGGCTGGGCTGATGCAGCTCGGCCCTACTCTCAGCGCTGTCTTCAGAATGGGAGGGAGAGAAAGGAGTGGAGGGAGTTAGGTCTGAGGTTCTTTCAGATGGTGCTGGATTGTGGAGTAGGTGGATTGAAGCTCCTCCCCACCGAGGTCGGGGGGCTCCAATCCAGCCACCCCACCTACCAGCACCAGCTAGGCAACCTCAGAACTAATCCCGCCCCCCCATTCTAAAAACAGTGCCAGGGCGAATTCTTCTGCTGTTTTCAGTGCCAGGGCTGGGAGGGGAGAGAGGCGTTGCTAGAGAAGTGCCATGAGTTACAATGAGGAGCTGCTTTTCTGTCTGCGCCTTGAATGAAAGTATATTATCTCTCATAGAAGCAAATACAAGATATAGATGGGGTTTTCCTTTTAGACTTATTTTTACACATAACAGCAGTATATTATAAAGGAGAATAAATAAGGGCTTAAGATCCCTGAGTCACTAAGCTTAATAAGCTACTCAGGGATCTCCCTGGAAGGGAGCACCCTGGAATCTTATACAGACGGCGAAAGAAAAGCAACACCATAATACAGAATGGCAAACTCTTAAACCCAGGAGAATGAAGGCATCTAAGTACAAGGACAAAAAAGACTGGGAGAAGTCACAAAACTATAAGCATTTAAGAAGATTTGAGTGGGACTGAATAATACAAGGGAGAAAAAAATTAAAAATGGAGGGGAGAATACCATAGGGAGGAAAACATAAAACAGCAATGTTTGGAACCACAACAGGAAAATGAGGAAGTAAAGACATATTCTAGGGTTAAAAGCAAAGGGTAAGGGAGGATATTAAATGAATGATGGAGAGGTGTATTAAATATAGTGTAAATTGGGAAAAAACTGGTGGAAGGCCTGAAATTTTCTGATACTCCCTTGAGAAAACAGTATCTGATGAACTATGATATAGTGCCATGATTCCTCTTGGGTGGGGGCAGGAACCTCCCTAATAGAAGTTCACTACTCAGGAGTGGAGGAGTTAAATATTCTTGTGCGAGGCTTAGGGTGAATCTCCACATTTTAGGAAAGGGGTAAAGAACACAGAAATAAGGATCCTTTGGGGAGCCAAAAGGCAGGGAAATTGGACTGGGTAAATAATGAAGGTGTGGAGAACAGGGGAGAGAGGGGCTAAAGGGCAAAGGACATATAAATAAGGATTGTTTGGGGATCCAAAATTGGACTGGGTAAATTATGAGGGAAAAGACCAGGGGTTTAGTAACTAAAGATATTTTTAGGGAAGTATGTATAAAAGAATACACAGGAAAACACAATACTGCAGGTACTTAAGTAGACCAAATATAATCTAGATATGTTTTATTTTTTATATTACAAGGAGATGAAGGCAGTTGCACCCAACGTAATATATGAATATTATTTAACAGCCAGCAAGCCAGTGTTCCTATTCAGATCGACTATTAGTAACTGTTGTATTTGCATGTATAAACATTACTGACAATACAAATGATAATGTATAAGAACTGTAATATATTTCTTTTGTAAATAAGTAATCACTCTAATTCCATGCAATTACTGTATATTACTCCTATGTTAGGATTTTGTTTCTATATTTGTTTGGGGTTTTTTTTAAATACTGTGGACACATTTTTTAACCATTTTGCTTTAGTACAAATAACTGCATAAAGTACAAAGCAAAACAGAGTTGATTTTCTTCATGGATGTTATAAATACTATATTATGAAAGTTTTAAGCAACCTGACTTACATAATTTTTTGTTTAAAAACGACTTCATTATCAGCATTTCCTATTATCAAGGTTACATAATGGAAATCTGGTGCTGTTCTCTTTGTCTGCAGTTGTTTGAAGTTTGTTAATATGATAGTCACTATGATTTCAGCCACTGTATCACTGTATTTTGAAACCTAGAAATATATATATAAGATATAACCAGTAAAAATATTAAATAAACTACTTTATACATCTGTACACAATACGAGATCTGTTCAAAAAGTACTGAAACTGATGCTGTAGGAAACAAAATATTTTATTTACAGGGGTTTTGGTTTAGTCTCCTTTGAAATATGCTCCTTCTGCTGCCACACACTTCTCCCAACGTTTCTGCCATTGTTGGAAGCTCCTCTGATAAGCAATTGTGGAATCACTAAAAGCTGCTCAGTTGCATTTTGTTTTATAGTTTCCACATCACAATTTTTTCTTCCTTTTAAAGTTTTTCTTAGTTGAGGGAAGAGAAAAAAGTCACATGGGGCCATATCAGGTGAATATGGAGGCTGCAGTACTTGTGGGATACAGTGTTTGGCTAAAATTTGGCTAAAAATTGTTTCATAAGCTGTGCTGAGCGGGCAGGCACATTGTTGTGGTGAAGTACCCAAGAGTCGGACATGCACTTTTCTGGTTATTTCTCTAGTCATTTCATTCCGAAATTAGTGGTTAGAATTGGATTACATGAACCAACAGAAATTCCAACTTCTGCTATCTCTTGGGCAGTCCATCACCTATCATTTTGAACCAAACTGAGAACTGCTGCCACATTTTCATCATTTCATGATGTTGAAGGGTGTCCCGGAATGCTCATCACTTTCGACCGATGATCGTCCTTCTTTAAACTGACTATACCATACAAAAACTCTTGCATGGCTCATAGTGTCACCACCAAATGCTATTTTAAGTAATTAAATTTTTTCACTTCCCATTTCCCCAATTTTCATGCAAAATGTAATGCATGTGAGTAGTTCTGGACACAATGACATAATGAAAGGGGACATGAGAAACAAACGATCATACTTCAACTGCTGGTCACAGAAAACCGGGGAAACACCATTAACTGCAAGCCTGTCCAAAGGAGTCCCAACATGCCCAGACACGTTCAACAAAGCCGTGTCCCCCCCCCAATACTTTGTATCACAAATACAGGTTCAGTCTCGATACTTTTTGAACAGATCTTGTATACATACACGCATGCTTAATTTGGACAGGTGCAGTTTCAATTGGGCAAATAGCTGTTTTGCCTCTATAATCTAAGGTATATTTGTTAAGTTTAACTGAATGTTCAGAATTTAAGATCATCTTTGACCAGAGGTGTAGAATAACACAGCACAGAAAAAACTTTGTCTACTGTAACGGGAGAATGGAAATCTGATTCTATGAGGGATGCACAGTGAGGAAACTACAGACACATCATGATTCATTTTTAAAAGGAAAACTTTTAACAACTCAGGCAGCTCTTTGTGAAGCATTTATCACTATTAAATCTTCCTTCTGAAAGAGTCACTAACAAGTTATTTAAGGACTTGTGCCAATCTACAAAATAAAAGACTAAAATTGATCATTATTATAATAATAGTCATAACACTTTAAACTTATTTGGAAGCTTTTACTTCAAAGTACTTTCCAAATTTAACTAATTTTCACAAGAATTCTGAAAGTCAGTGAAGCTTTGTTGTCCACAGTTTGCAGATGAAAAAATCAAAGCAGAATGACTACAGGATTTATCCAAGGGCACAGAGTGAGTGAGCATCAGAAGATGTTTCCCATGCTTGCAGTCAAATCACTAGAACATGCCTCTCCTTTGATGTGCACAGTATCAATTAGCTGCATCTTAATAATCTATTTTTTCTTTAGGTTTTTAAATCTGATACACAAAAGTATAAAAGTTGCTAAATAAGTTCTCACTGAACTTGTTCTGTCCACAGCTTTTGTAATTAAGATGAACCAGACAGACGAATCCTCAAATACACCATGCTATACCGTGTAAGCTATGTTTGCACAGTGCTTCAGATTGGATAATTAGCACTGCTGAATGTCAGTGCCAATTAGTCTACCCTTGTGCTACTTGGTCCACCCACAGTACCATGTAAACAAAGCAACAGTTTCCAGTTCAGGAGGCACATTATGCAGAGCAGTGTAATGTGTTTGAAAGCACCACTACCTGACATGGTAAGAAAGGACTTTCTTTACATATTCAGTTACAGGTAGTGTTACCAACTTTTGTGTTTTTTTAATATAAAAGCCTGCCAGTGAACAGCAGTCAGAAAAGAAAAAAGAGAAGATGTACTGTGGAGAACAACTGATTCAAGAAATCCTTCCTTTATGTCTTTTACACTAACATTTTCTGAAGTGTGGATACCAAGGAGTAGCCGGGGCCACAGAAGACTCCCACTTTCAGAAGTTTGAATAAGTGTTTATCAGTTAATGAAGTAATATTTTATTGAAATGATTCATTTTTACCATGCTAACATAAATACAAAGCAAAGCAAACATAAATGCATTATCCAATACATTTAAGAGAAGCAATTACCTGCTCAATATCAAGTGCATATTTTGGAAGGTGTATCACAGACTCTTTTATTTGGTTTCCAAAAGGAGGGTGTCTGTTTAAGATCTGTAAATATTTAGTTTATATAATTCATAATAGTACAGAAATCAGAAAAGTGAATTTCAAATTAAGATTTCTAATAAGAGAATGCAAACGATCAGTAACCAACAGTTCTTGCTCACTTGCAACTATCTTGACATCAAGGAAGTTCAATATCTTTTCAAGATCTGACCTATGATCTGCAAATACTATATCTATATTTAAAACATGAGTTATTTTCCAAGACAGTATAATATCTTTAAATGCTGTATTCTGAGGCAGTTACTACTTTAAGTTACCAGGAAAGATTTGACACAAAGAAAATACCAGTTGCTCAATACTATACAAAAACTGATAAGCCACTAGCAGATTAGTCTCTCAAAAGATACCTTTGACCTCAATCTTCAATACAAAGAATCTGGAACTTATTATACTCCTTAAGCCTTCCGTCCCCACCCCAACCCCCAAAAGAAAAAACTGTTAATAAAGACTGCCCAATTAAACAGATCAGACCACAGACAACTGTATCTGATAAATTAAACTAATCAAAGTAAGAATAAAACCCCACAAATCAGGAATAGGGACAGTTTGAAAGAAACATTCAATAGTATGACAGTGTTTTAGAAATAATGGCAAAATAGCTGCCCGTGCTGTTTGTCTGGAGCAAAGCAGAAAACAGCATAGCAGCAGAGACCACTTACAGCAGCATTGCTGAGTGCACCCAGCCCTTCTGACTAAGTAGGAAAGTGATGTAGTCCTAATAAATGGTCATTGCACACAAAATGGTTTTATTTTGAAATTGCTGCTAGTTTTTGAAATGCACTTATACAGGCAACCCCCACTTAACACCATTTCACTTAGCGCTATTTCGCTATAACACTCATTTTAAATTGATACCTGATTTCACTTAGCGCTCAGCGAGTTTTATTATAACACTCGTGGTCACCATCTTGGGTCATTAAAAACAATTGTGGTCATCATCTGGGGTCATCAAATACTTTTGGTTTTGCTTAACGCTCATTTCGCTTAACGCTCAGTTTTTCAGGAACCAATTAAGAGCACTAAGTGAGGGTTGCCTGTATATGTACTGAAGTGTAATCATAACTTGAGTCCTATATAAGTCGATTTTCTATGGACACTCTGCAGGGCATTTGTCTAAGGCTGAATTTTTGGAATATTTCAGACAAAACTGTTTAGCTCTTTTTAAGAAAAGGACAGAGAAAAATGCATTGTCTGCAATGTTATGAAATTTATATAGATAATTTTGTTTGAGAAGCGTAGTCTTTGTCTCTACTAAATGTTCTTTATTGTACCATGGTAATTACATCATCATGTTATTTTTTCTGCCCACTTCTTAATTCAGTGCACAAGAGGCAACTAAATCAGGATTATGTAGTGAAGAAGACTTATTTGCAAGAGCTTTGCCTTATTTATTGTAGAAGATGGAAGATGTGTACTAAGAGGCAGGAGTCTGCAGAAAGAGAAAAAACAGTCTGATGGCTGAGATAGAATCCCAGGGCCTTTGTACACACCGCATTTTTTGCCCTTTCTTGCACTGCAGCTGCATGCCTGTTTGCACGAGTGGGATTTCTGGATGTTTTACAAGTCTTTCTGGTTCATTAAACTATAACTCCTCAGACGTAGTTTAGTTTGGCTTGCCAGGAATTAAAGTGTCACGTCCATGGATTCGTTGCGTGCAAACACAAGGGCACTCAAAGTCATGTAAATGAGCCTCTTTTTCCACCAGATGGCACTGCGACTTTTTTGCAGTTCACCCCTTTTGTCTACCAGATGTCGCTTTGATTCGCAGACTGGAGACAAAAGAGGACACCTGTAATTTGCTGGTATTTTTGTGTAATTATTTTCAGACACCAGGTGAGCAGCTCAGCCTGACATGAATCAATCTTCTGCTTACCTACCTGTGAGACACCTGTGCCTTCCCATTCCCCTGCCCCAAACCTGTAATCATATCTAAATGGACAGAGCCTTTTGCTCATATGAACTCTAGAGTAATGTAGCAGGATTCTCACATGATACTACTGAAGTTCAGGACTTATCTACTGATTTAGTTCCTAGTGGCTAACCCAAGAAGGTTGAGAAATGGAGCAGTTGTAGTTAAATTAATTAATTCTGTATATAAAGAACTGGTTCAAAAACACCCAGATTAATGATTACAAATGTGTTTAAATTAGAAATTAGAAGACATTTAAATCACCAAGCTGACCTGCAGTTTTTGACCAGAATAACTGTTTCTACCAGCTTTTCCCATTTCAGGTGAATCTGTAAACAATGTTCCTTTAAAGGGCTTGTGCCACAGGACATGAGGTTCCAGCCTGGAACATGAGGACATGAAGTTTCACACTTATTCCTCCCTTCCCTATTCCCTCCTATCTCTACTCATTGTCTTCCAATCTTCCACCTGTTTACATTTTTACAGGTTCTTTTCTATCTTCTCAGAACAGCACCAGTCTTGAAGATGGTAATATGTCTGAAAGCTTGCAAAGAACTTTTTTCCAACTATTTAGTTGGTCTAATAAAAGATATCACATCTACCCAAAGAACCTTACCTGCCTATGTCTTTGTCACAAGACTCATGCACTGAGTGTTATGATAAAAGTTATAATATAGAGTTGTTCCCTATGTGTGTATGCGTGCCACCTGCGTGGGCAGCAGGCCTGGGGGGGGCAGGGGCTGTGGGTTGGAAGTGAGGGGCACAGGCAGGGCTGGGGGGTGAGGTGCAGTGTGTCAGGAGTGAGAGGCAGCAGCAGGGCTGGGAGGGGGCTGCCTCCCACATGTGGAGTAAAATTCTGGTCCCAAGGATAAAAAGGAGTATTTTGCATTTACTACAGTGAGGCCAGGATTTCACTTTATAGTTATCTACTACTATAAGAAAATACACAAAGAAAAAATGTCAAAATACCAATTCAAGTTCTCTTGCATTTGTATCTTCTATTTTTTTAAATGATGTCAGACCTGAATTTACCATTGCATTTGACAGCATCACACCTGTTGAAAATTGAATATTTTTATATGGTTAATTTTTACAAATAGCAGTTCGTAATTCCAAGTTACTATTTTCCATAGCTGCATTGTGGCAAGTAAATATAAAGCATAAATAATTTAACTGTCTTGTCTATTTCCATATGATTTCCTTTTGGTTGGTCATTCTATTTAGATTTAATTCAGCTGGTACAACAGAAATAAGACAACATAAATTCAGTAAAACGAAATATGAAAACTTTGAGAATGACAATTTCTTCATTAATTTCTGAAATCAAAGAAAAGTAGATCAAGGACCAATTCCTACAGGCTTTACACAAGAAAACTGCCAAGAACTTAGAACTAACTAACTTGAATATAAATTAGTAAGCAACTATAAAAACAGAATGGCACTTAAATAAAATAATTTCTCAGCAAAATATGCTTATTTCCTATCCAAGGGACCCTTTTCAGCAGATACTAAACTTCACAGAGATTTCTATGTTTATTGAGCAAAGAAAAGGCTCTTGTCATGGGTCCAAGAAAGAGAGATCACTTCTCCATGGAAGAAATGGAGAATCTTCTGAGTCTGACCTGGGGAGAGTTTCTCTTCCCAGCAGAAAAACTTCTCTTGCAGGTTGATTTTTCCAACTCTGGAGACTGTATCAGCCATGACATTGCTTTGCTGCTGCATCAGCAAGATTCCTGCCCTCTTGGGTGAGTTTCTTTCCCTATTTAGCTCTACTTGTCCCAGTGCCTAAAATTGTTTCACTAATGCCTTGCTCTATTGAAATTGAAGATGATTTTCTGTCAGTGAAGGAAGGAAACAGTAATTTTGCAGGAGAGACAGCTGAATGCATGAATTTTCTTCCTTTTTCTTTAGCTTTCTCTCTCTGGTCAAGAGAAACTGAATACGGAAGGAAAATAAATCCTGGATAATGATTGCTTATCATCCTCCCTGTCAGAACAAAAGAAGAGAAATCCAACATCTGGTATGACAACAAGAGGCAGCATCTCTACTGAACATCAGAGGCAATTTTGGTCAGTGATTGGACAAGACACCGCCTTAAAGGCTAGGGACAAAAGTTACGCATAAACCAGTTTAAATGATCAGAAACTGGTTTAAATCTGTAACAGAACAGAAGCTCAGTGCACATAAACCAGTTTAAAAATGGCTGAAACTGGTTTAAGATAAACCTGTTTGAATCTAGTATTAGACTTAACTGATTTGGGTCAAACCGGTTTATGAAACTTGTCCCAGACCCCTTCCTGGTTCAAGTTAAATCATAATCCCCTGGCATGCCAGCATGGTCTGCAACCCTGGGCTGGGCTATCTGCTTCAGAGAGCAGGGCTGGCCCCATCCCCCTGGTCCCTAGCTGAAGCAGTGAGAGCTAGCTGACTGGGGGCGGGGAGCCTTGCTGGGGATGCAGCCCAGTCTGCAGGGGGGAGAGGAGGGGAATTACACCCCCCCCCAGGCAAACCCTGGTTGGGGTCTGGGGCCAGGGAGGGGGGCTAAACACCCCTTCCTCTGCTCAAACTTACTGCTGGCTGCAACTGTGGACTACAAATCCCAGAGGCACCTGGAAACAGGAAGAGGATGTGATGAGCAACCCTGCAGAGTCCTGCTGCTGTAATTCTGGACTACAGATCCCAGAGACCTCAGGGGCAGCAGGAAAGGAAGTGAACACAGCCAGACAGCCATGCTGTAGTACCTGAGCCACTGCAGGCAAAGGTAAATGTCTGTTCACTTCTGTTTCAATTTAATCTGTGCATCTTAGACTAACCTGCAAAAACTGAATCGATTCACCCTTGGGCTTTTTGACTGGTTGTACACCTAGCCAAAATGAAAAAAGCCAAATGTCAATCAAAGTAAATGAATAAATAACCCCCTCAAGGGAGAAACTGGCCATCCAGCTTAATGTTTCTAAAATTCAAACAGCAACATACATAGATGGAAATAAAAGAAAATTCAGAGGCTGCAAATCAGATTGAACTGCATCAGTAAATTCATACCTATGTAACTTAAACTCACCTAACTTCATGAAGTTACAGAATGAGCTTTGCTGCTACAGCATAAAAGAATACAAGAATCTGAAGGATGTACTGACACCAGCACCAGTTTGACAACTGCTTGACCCACTGAAACAGATCAAACCATCCTCACATACTTCAAAGGAGCCTGAAAGTTATACTGCTTTAGAGGCATAAATAGATGGTGTCCTGTAGTATCTGCAGCAAGAATTATGAGAGCAGCAGAAAAAATGCAAGAGCAAATTAAAAGAGCAAACTATATTGGCCTTTTATGAGGCAGTACAAGATATCACGATTTTTAGTAGGGTTGTAGCTGAAAAGCGGAAGCTGACCTTTATTCACTGAATGCAATATAAAAGAAAGGACTTAGAGATGTGACATGGAGAATGCATGGTTACTTCTGAAGTACAAAAGAATAATATGACCTTGTAGTTCCTTCCAGGACATCATCTAGTAACTTCAGACATGCTGTTAAGAGCATATGCTCTGCTTGATGCCACCCAGATAGATGACCCAAATAACCAGTAAAAGTATACATGAACACAAGAAAAGCACTGTGAGCCCTTATTAAAAATACAGAACAAGAGGACTGAAACAGCTCAAAATAAAATATCATAGAAAGCTTTAAGAAGCTATAAGAAAATGATAGGCATACAAGCACTTCTTATATGTATATCCCCTGAATAAAAATGAATTTTCAGAGATGCTGGGAGTATGGTGAAATGTATGTAAATAAACACTGCTTTAGTTAGAGGGAAATTTCTGGAAAGAATGTAGAACAGATACTCATTTGAATAAAGGCTCCTGTAAAGTTACACTGCAAAGCTCCTATCATTTATAATGCTAATGGATTGTAAAGGGCCCTTTTAGTAAACTGAACATCAAGACCTACACCCAAAGTTACTTAGAATGACTGTCTTTAAAAAAAAAAGAAAGAGAGCACAAGTTGCATTCTTCAACACAAATAAACAGTGATATGAACAGAGAGAGGTAGTTAGCTGCATTAGTCTGACATAGGCAGAAGATAGGGCAGAGTGGCATCTTCCTGAGCAAATTAGTCTATCAGGGCATCTTTATATGCCCTGGGAGGCACTTTAATTAGACCAGCTCTCAGGAGCCGCTCTAATTAAAGTGCTTGCAGCATCTTGTGTATTCAGTGCCCCGAGTTTCAAAACAGCAGTGGGGGAATTTAACTAAAGCTCTTTCAACAAGCTTTAGTTACAGCACCCCTGACACCATTCTGAAATTCAGGGACACTGAATACATAAGACGTTGAGGCTGCTGGAGCGTGCTAATTAGTATGCTCCAGCAGACTCAAGTAACTGAGTCTGCTCCAAGGCACTGTAATTACAGTGCATAGGAGCAGGCGTCCTGCACTTCTCTAGGCACCCTAAGTGGCCACCCTGACCCACCTTCTGCACTGATATGAATTAAATGATAAAGAAGCATAGAAGCTGACAGAAGCGTATCAGAGCAAAAAAGCTATCACACCATATGAATGATCTTCCATATATGAGAATCAAATTTAAATGTTTTTATTTTTCCTTGGGAGACCTGACCACCTCAGCAGAATTTAGCAACTTTTTAGACTGACATGTCAAAATACCAGATCTGTGATCACTTCAAGTCTGTATTTGCATGTGATGGAAGTCTGCAAATTGATGGAAGTTGTGAAGGACTGCAATTCTAGGCAATGGGCTCAAAATCAAACATAGAAAATGCATGGATTTGACTGAAGCTTATTGAATTCAATATAAGATATCTAAGAAATTTTAAAACATTTTAAATATTAAATTATAGCACTTGCTTATTAAATATTGTGCTGTTAGGGAATGCAAGGGACTTAACAGATGAGGTGTTAAGGGATACACTTCTACAAGCCACTATTCACTGTTGCACTTCTTATCTCTCATAAAGAACCAGAGATCAGCTACAAATACAGTCAGAAAGGCTAAATAAATGGCAGTACTTGTTCTGTATTTCCTCTGCAGGTTATTTCTTAAGTTTTTTATCTATCTAATAATAGCTTAAAACCTGTCTCAGATACCCATCATAAATATGTTATCCAAGAAACTGGCCCAAATGTATAGATTTCTAATGAAAAAAAAAGTATACTGCTGAGCAAAACATTAAGCTAATAGGACAGGATCTTTTGTCATTAATAAAGCAGTAGAAGTTGGATTTTTACTGAAGTCTCTTCTTGCATAGGTTACCAATATTTTAAAGGTCTAATCTTATGTTTTTGCCAAGAGTAGAGTTAGGTAAAATTGTATTTTAAAACTACAGCACCTGAACCTTACGTGGAGTAGTTTCTGAGAAATGTTCACTGAGTATTGATGCCACATATTTTGATTTTTGTTTCAAGACTATTCTTTCTACATACCTCAAGGTACCAGGCAGCTCCTGGTTAATAATCCATAAGAATTTACTGATTCTGAATAGATTCAGCTAATTGTCAAATGTCTTTATACTGTTGCAAAGAACCATGATTTTAGCAAATGAAAAGCTGGAAGACTTACTTAGTTCTCAAAACAGACATTCTAAAGTTTACAGTGAAGTTAGTATCACCTTTTACACACTAGCTGCCCTAGCGACCTACCAATTTTTTCCAGCTGTTTGGAAACATGCAGTGAGTTTTCCCACAGTCTGCATCTGAAACACTTAGCTAAAATTAAGGAGTTTAATAGTGCAGAAAAGCTGTTTCTCTGTGGTGCCAGAAAGTCAGACAACCCTATAAAGAAAAAAAATATTAATAAAATATAATACAATATACTATCAAATATACTAAAAAAGGAAATACATTTTACCATACATTTAGTAACTCTTATGCCATTTCTGAAAATTTTGCCTATATCTTGCGTCAAAGTAAAGTCTTGAATAGGAATGCATCCTAGCTGAGCCTGAATAAGACTGAACAAGAAAAATGTATTTATTATACATTTAATCTCAATAAATAAAAGATAATATAATAACAGCCAATGATTCCAATGAAAAAATGAAGTCCAGTTCAAGATAAAAGCAATAATATTTTATATAGGGTCTGATCTTGCACATATGTAGTTAACGGTTTTACCAATGATTTAAATGCCTGCAGGATCAGAACATTTGCTTTCAAGACAATGAGATGTAACACAATTACATTTTTACCAGTTTACTTTCATTTCTGTTGTTTTTATCTTCCCTTCCATTGGAAACCTGTACATGAAAATAGTTAAAATGAATAACAAAGAATAGTAAAAAAAAACCCCCCAAAACTTTTTTTAACACTAATACACTTAGTTTGAGGACCTGATAGTTATCCTGTTCTTGTCCTTATTCAAAGCATTCAGTATTTTCTTTTCACTTGTTCTTAACTTGATATCTGAAAATTCAGTGCAGCTAGATATCTTTGTGACCTGAAACAATTGTAATTGTTTTTAGTAGTTCATTATCGCTTTCCCCTTTCCCCCCATTATTTCTTCCAATTTCTTTTAGCACTATTAAATGATTTCCATTTGCCCTTGTACTATTACAATTAAAAGATCATCAAACAGTCCTTGTTGATTGTAGTCATCATTTTTTTGGTTTTTATACTCAGGCATTAAGTGACATGCAAAGTGAAAATATTGCTTTAACTGTTGAAAGACAATTATTCCGTTTGGGTTTATCTAAGATTTATCTGTCACAACCAAATTAGGTAGTGCCCATGTCACAAACAAGTAATAACCATTTAAAACAGTTTTTTCTGCACTAGGTTAACTAAGGGTTAACAATAATGATAGTAACCACTTTTTTTCTGCGCATGTCAAAAAGAAATTTATTGCTGCGCCACTAACAGAGATAAAAACTTTTGCCTTCTTTGCTTTATATAAATCATTATAATTGGTCAAAGAAAACATGGAGTAACCCTGTGAAAATAACAGCCTAGCAAAGACCGCTAGATAACTGGCGATTCTAATTAGATTGATGACGTGGCGAAAAACAATTGGCTATCATACAAACAAAACCCGCTTACATTTTTCGCAAAGTCAAAGACAACTCTGCCCACACCTTGGAGTAAATCTGACAATTTGATCAGTTGTCAGCGTCTTCCCGCCGCGACCTCCCTGGCGTACCCTTGCCCTGCATGCCCGATAAGCCGACCACCGGCCCGTATATATATATCTGCAGAATGACTGAACGACGATCTCTAAGCTGTAACTAACTAAATATCTCTGACCTCCGTCTTACACCACCTTGACGTGAGTAAACAATCTTGCTTTGCAACCGATAAGCGTCTGCCTAATTAATTCCACTCCAAGCGTTACAAGTACCCGCCTGACGGCCTTCTAAGGCCCCGGACCCTTATCTGCCCGGGTGGGAGTCAGGGAGAGCTGCTGGCCGGCTGCCCTGGGTCCCGACATTATCAAGCTGTTGACACTTTATGAAATGTAATCTACATAGTAACAATTTTTGTTGCGTGCCTCACATATTTCCATTACTTGCTTTCCTCATTTTAGTAGTGAAGATAGCTGTGTGAAAACAGGAACTTTACTTAACAAATAATTTGTACATGCTTATTCTTCACTTGAAATCAGAAACTCCTTTGTGACTTTATAAACTTTAGAACAAACAATGGCAATAAAATAAAGAGAGGTTAATAACAGAGATCAGAAACAAATAAAGTAGATGTTTTCTTTAAAATAAATCTTATTTTCATGCAATTTTTCTTACTAGTAAAAATAATAGAAGACAGGGAAATGTATAGGAATCAAAATTAATTCAGCAACTTGCATCCAGAGATTAGGTGAAATAATGCAACATTATTGATGGAAGAAAACAATAAGAATTGAAAGATCTCAGAGGATAACACACACAAAAACTTTAATATTGTGATTCATTTTGATACACTTTATGAAACTTACACATCAGAAAAAAACTGAACTTGGAGTAACTAGAAAACCAAATGAACCGTATATTTAATTCTGTTTTAAACTGGACACACACAAACTTTCACAGAAACATTAAATTACCAGTTCGGATAAAGTCTCTGTTCCTTTAATTGTAGAAAACTGTTTCACTGTATCAAATGCAATATAGTACCAAGCCATTAGTCTTCCATTTTCTGTAGAAGAAAGATATTAGATTTTTTTAGCTCATTTGTTTTTTTTAATGAGATACAGTGTTCCTGCCTTTTAAGCAACAGAACTGCATTTTTTAAATTTTCTTATGGTAGGGTCTTAGTGACAGATATACTTTCTCTTGATCTGCAACCAAATTTCCAGTGACATCAATGCAAGGGATTTACACAGGTTTTCACATGGGGAAAATAAAACTTCTTTCATTTGATCAATAAACTTCATCTGAAAAATATATTCATTCTGGGCCAGATCCTGCCCTCAGCTATATGTCCTACTTCCAATGGAGATACACAAAGGTGTTCCCAAGTACAAATATATGATTTTCTTCTCATTATCTAACTGCTGCATCTATAAGAATTTCTTATGAGAACTGCAACATCTAATATATATTTTTAAAATCTTATAAGGTAAAAAAAAAGATTTTTCAATATTGACTCAATAGCCCTTAGTCAAAATTACTTCAAAAAATAAAGGTTACCTGTTGGTCTGAAATTCAGTTTTTCATCCATCTTGATCAAGTCATGAGAAGCTAGATCATTCACATTCTTCAAACTCAATTCTGTCCACAGTTTAAAAAATACATATTTAATACATAAAAAATTACTATATTTTTCTACGTACCAAGCAAAAGTTTATGCTTTAACTTTACAACCAAAGCAACTGTTCTAAACTCAGCTGATCTCCTAAAGCAGTGGTGATCAACCTCTGGTCCGTCAGCCAGATGCAGCCTGCAAGGCCATGCCATCTGTCCTGTGGGTCTCCCCACAAATCCAGAAGTTTGGTGGCTTGGAAGCATTAATTGCTGCTCCCCTGCTGCCAAATTTCTGGACCCATGGAGGGCCCTGGGGACTGGATGACATGGCCATAGAACACACCGGTGAGAGGTGGGGCCGGTGCATAGGAAGACGGCTTGCACCTGCAGACCAACCTCATCTTGGATCAGGCCTGTGTACCAACCCATCACCATTCATCCAGCCCACAGGGCCAGAAATGTAAGTGCCTCTATCCTAAACGGATACCCCTCCCAATGGTGAACTCAATGAAAACACTTCTTGTCATATCACTAAGGAAGGCTCAAGCCTTAGCATAAATATTCTAATAGCCTTAGTCTGTCTGTCTGTCTGTCCATAACGCTTTATTCGCACTCTGGTTGTCTGAAAAAAACAATCAGAGTGCTCTAAGAGTGTTCCAGACAGGAGGCGGCAACTGAGTGGTCAGAACAGGCAGTGGCGGCACGGGGTGCTGGCCAAGGGGATGGCAGGGCAAGGTCCCCCACCACCCTGCTCCTGGGAGATGGCAGAGGTGCGGAGTGGTAGGTGGGTGCTCTCCATCTCCGCCCCCTCCCCACTTCTGATCATATATGCGAGAGCCCAGCAGGAAAAATTATGCCGAGGAGAAACCAGCACAGGTTTGTAGCAGGTAGATCATGCCTGACTAATCTAGTCTCTTTTTATGACCAGGTTACAAAACACCTGGACGCAGGAGTAGGGGTTGACATCGTCTACTTAGACTTCAGGAAGGCCTTCAATATGGTATCCCACCCCATACTGGTGAACAAGTTAAGAGGCTGTGACTTCGATAATTACACAGTCCGGTGGGTGGCAAATTGGCTAGAGGGTCGTACCCAGAGAGTGGTGGTGGATGGGTCGATATCGACCTGGAAGGATGTGGGCAGTGGGGTCCTGCAGGGCTCGGTCCTTGGACCGATACTCTTCAATGTCTTCATCAGTGACTTGGACAAGGGAGTGAAGTGTACTCTGTTCAAGTTTGCGGATAATACAAAACTGTGGGGAGATGTGGACACACCGGAGGGCAGGGAACAACTACAGGCAGACCTGGACAGGGTGGACAAACGGGCAGAAAACAACAGAATGCAATTTAACAAGGAGAAATGCAAAGTGCTGCACCTAGGGAGAGAAAATGTCCAGCACACCTACTGCCTAGGAAATGACCTGCTTGGTAGCACGGAAGCAGAAAGGGAACTTGGAGTTGTCAGTGTGATGAAGTCATCAGAAAAGCTAACTGCACTTTATCATGCATCAGCAGATGCATGACGAACAGAACCAAGGAGGTGATACTTCCCCTCTATCGGGTGCTGGTCAGACCGCAGTTGGAATACTGCGTGCAGTTTTGGGCGCCACACTTCAAGAGGGATGTGGATAACCTGGAGAGGGTCCAGAGAAGGGCCACTCATATGGTTAAGAGCTTGCAGGCCAAGCCCTACAAGGAGAGACTAGGGCACCTGGACCTTTTCAGCCTCCGCAAGAGAAGGTTGAGAGGCGACCTTGTGGCTGCCTATAAATTCATCATAGGGGTGCAGAGGGGAATTGGTGAGGCTCTACTCACCAAGGCTTCCCTGGGGGTCACAAGAAATAATGGCCATAAGCTAGCAGACAGCAGATTTAGACTGGACATTAGGAGGAACTTCTTCACAGTTAGATTGGCCAAAATCTGGAATGGGTTCCCAAGGGAGGTGGTGCTCTCCCCTACCCTGGGGATCTTCAAGAGGAGGTTGGAAGGGCATCTGGCTAGAGTCGTCTGAACCCAGCACTCTTTCCTGCCTATGCAGGGGGTCAGACTTGATGATCTATTGAGGTCCCTTCTGACCCTAACATCTATGAATCTATGAATTCCTGATGGGCGGTTGGCTAGTTCAACATAAAAGTCTTAACTTTAAAAATACTAACAAATATGAAAGAAACTATAGCAAGAAAATTAGAGTATCAATTTAAGCATTCAATTACAGGTCTGAAAAATACATACTACACAAGATTCCAAATATTTATGTGTGTTGATAAGTGTGTAAAAGGAAATTTGCACACTATACTAAATGCATCAGCATATATTTCATTAGTTACAAAGTCAAATGAACCAATTTAGACACTAGCACTGGATATCTGAATGAGAACGATGATCAAAGTGTTTTATTGTTATTTTCTCTTTCAAAACCAAGAAAATTAAATGCAAGAATGACATTAACACAATGTTGAGATTTTAAATGCAGATGTGTCAAGATACTCAAAAGTATAGTTTCCACAGCAACCAAAAAATCATCCATATTGCATGCAAAATATATGAAGATAGTAGTAGTAGTATACATCATTGCAAAATACTTCACATATGCAAGGAAGGTAAATTATAGTGTATATAAGAATAATAAAATTGAACTACCAGATTAAAAATCTTAGCAAGGACCAATTTTGTATTAATAACAATCTTAAATTGAAATAATATAAAATAAAACATTGTATGTTTTGTTTTTATACTGTAAAAATAAAAGACACTGACACTTAACCTATTTTGTTTCCTCTGTTTTTATGGGATTGTCATAAACTAAGAGGTAATATTTAAAGGCTCTAAAAAATAATTATCCTGTGTTAATGGCCTAACAAATTAACTTCTTAAAAATGCTTATGGTAATTTTTAGCATGTTCTATAAAGAATTCTGAATATAAGTGATCTTTTTGTATGTATAAAGTCAGATGTTTATTTCCACTTGGATAAGAACTCAACATATAAAGTATCTTAATTTGATGGCATCCTTGTTTTTGATACTGCATTATATATGTGTAAATATAAAACTAAGTTTGGCATAAATGTACCATAGCAAGTCATTCTTAGAAGACCCGATAAATCAAATACATTTGAGACATGCATATGTATATCATATCCAGTCATACAAATTTTGCAAAGTGTATAAGATTTATTTTGACATACCTAAACAACATGAATAATTCAAGCAATAAGCGCAAATATCAGGCAACAGAGCAGAGTATATATTAAAGAATATATATTTGCTCTACAGGAAAATATCATGGCCTAACAGAAAGGAATACTCAAGTCAAACTGGTTGAACAGCCAAATCAACCCACAAACATAAACAACGTGGGGAGTAGCATATTCAGCCAACTGCTTTGAATTAGTGAAACCACACCACTTTAACATGATCTGCTACAGTCATTGTTTGTCCAAAATTCCTCTCTCAGCTTCCTCAGGAAGTTGTTAAGGGCTGATGCAAAGGTCTATCTTATGGAGAAGTAGTATAGACAGTGTATCTGTGTACAACTTTTTATTATGATTAATGTACATAAAAAGCTGACACATATAAGCATGTGCTTGAACAGAAGGTATTTATTTGTGTTTTTCTGTATTACGAGGATATCTTTATAGTATTTATAATTAAAGAATTTTAGGTAAGTGAAAGTAATAGGGCTATTTAAATAACAAGTCACAAAGTACTTGATTTAACCAACTGATTCAAAATAAATAATATCTTGTTCTGTGAGTAAGGCCACTGAAATTAGTGGAAGAATCTGGTAGGAAATGCAACTGAAAAAGGTGAAATGTTACTGACCTTGTAACTTTGCTTCAATTCCAACTCTGTCTAATCCAGGTGAAAAACCTCAAGAAAAAACAAATGGCATTTTAAACTAACATATTCTTGCATTTAATTCTCAGTAACACTGGCATGTGGGAAAAAGGTATAACCGGAATCTGCAGAAGTGTTCCCTGTGTTTTGGGCATAAGACATGCACAGCAAAGCTGCAGTATTTTTACTGCCATCAAGGTTTCTTGAGCTTGTGTAGGAAAAGTAAAACTTTCCTTTTTCGTGACTAGCACCACAATAGCGAAGATACATGACACATTTTTAAATACAATACATTAAATTAAGCAGCCTAGAACAGACCGCATAAACTCTTTGTACTGACCATAAGGAAACCTTCCATAGCAAAATATTGTAGCCCACATGCAGACATGTTTCTACAAAGAAAATAGTCACTCTCCCAATAGAAACTAGGTGCATACAAGCACTCATTCCATTTCTTCCACAGGAAACATGCTTTCTCCAGGAGAAAGATGTAGGTCAGGGATGCTTAAAATCTAATCCATGAGTCCGATCCTGCCCCAGCACTGGGTTATCTGGCCTGAAGGGCTCCCTGCAGGCTTGATCCAGGTGTGCAGGGAGAGTGGGATCTGATCCAGGTGCAGGGTCTGATCTAACCCACAGACCAGCCCTGTCCCATTCATTTGGCCTGTGGAGCCAAAATGTTGAGAGCACCACTGTACTAGGTTGAACCCTGGAAGATCTCCCTTGCAAGAGGGTTTCTCTTGAAAGAATGAATGCCTGTACACTGCTCCACTCTCCTCCCAATCCGGTCTGCTGTTCCCCGCTCTTCCCCAGACTGATGACTGCCAGCTGGGCATCACAGGCACCTATGGTAAGCTGGAGGCATGGGGACCCCAGCTTGGGGAAAGCCTGTGCCCAAGTAATAACTACTTGGCTTCCCATTGCCGCCCATGCCAGCCAGGTGAGAGTTGGAGGCTCAAACTGGACAGCACATTACAATGATTTAAAAGCCAAGGGTCTGCCTGTAGACATCCTGCCCCCTTCCCAGGCTGCTAGTTAATGGGCTTCCCTAATGGTGGGGGTGGCCCAGGGAGCAGCCCCGAGGCAGGGGCTCAAATGTATGTATGCTTCAGCTCCTGTGCTATTTTTCTAGCCATAAGAATTTCAGAGAAACTATTTTCACAAGAAATGAACACCTGTCTGTGGCCACAGTAATCAAATGAATACATAACCAAAAAGATACACAGTGTAACACCTCCCCTGAATCAAAGCAAAATCTTTTCAACTTAAATAAGTATAGTTTGCTATGCATTTGCATGAATAATGTAAACATTGTCCTAGATAATGCAATAACATCACTGTCCTAGACACGTTACCCTCTGTTCATCTGAAAAACATGTAAAATCTGCTCAATTTAGAAAAAGAAATTACAATTTCAGTACCTGTTAAAACAGGAATCACAACTTCTTTTTTTACAATAGAGCATTTAAACTGGGGGAAGAAAATCAGTTCATTTAACAAACCACTAAATTATAAAGCACTACAAGATACATTCATTCATTCAAGTGTTTTTACTAACACAGAAATTCCATTAGATCCAATTTAGGACTTTGCTGTTTCAAAGTACATAAAGCAGAACATGGAACTGCTCGTTTCAGTTTCATTTTCTCCATCCCTTTATGTTATTTTAGCAATAAAACACACAATATTAGCACAAGGTATTTATAACCCCTAATTTGCTCAGAAGTAAGAATCAGCCAACACACAGGGGCAGCAGTGACTTCCAGTTGCCCTCCCTTGACCTTCCTTGCCCCCAAACTCAAGGTAGCTGTTCCAGTCTCTCTGCCCTAGTCGCCACTGCTTCTCTCCTTACACTAAGTGACTTGCTACTCAACACACTAAATCTGAAGGCTGCAGTCTAGAGTTGTATTACCACTCTTCATTCATCAAAAAGTAACCAAAGCTCTCATTAACTTCATGAAATTGTTACTCTTCTCCTCATGACACAATGGAAATACTTTAATACTGTTGCTGGAATATTGTTTCTTTGTAAAACAGCCCATGAAACAACAGTATTCAACTATAAACAAAAATAAGAACTGCTTCCTACCAGAAGTGTTTACCTAGCAGACCTCCAACAGCATACAACCTTTTTCTACTCCCCACTCCCAACAAATTAAGAGCATCACTTAAATGGTGTTTCCATTTCCTACCAAAACAGGAAGGAAATAAACAAAACCTTTGGTGAGCTTTGTTTATTTGGATTATAATAGGACAAAAGTCTTTTGTCCTTTACAGTACAAGCCTTACCTAGTAATTGCCTTGGGTTTGTGATCATTACAATATTTTATATTTTAATTGAATTGTGAAACTGAAAACTTGAAAATTTTACAATGAAGAAAATCATAATAAAAAAAAGTTAGGCATCACACTAAAAGCTACTGAATGTTCTTATATCTATAATTTCTTTCTTTTCTAGGTCCTTCATGCACCTATTAATCCCTGACTTCCTACTTGGTTCAACAACCCAGAATGCATATGCTGGTGGTGTCAAAAGGTTCTATGATCAGTGCTGAAACAGAAAACCTGCCTTTGGGAGGAAAAGACAGATCTGTTTTTATTCTATATGAAGCAGTTTTATGAATGTTAATATTCTTATTTTATCTTCTATAAAATAAGGATATTAAAAGCCTTTAGAAAAACTATTCAATATTAAATAAAAGTTGATTTACCTTTACCTCAAAGGTAGATACCCAGCACTGAAAAGTGATAGTAATATATCATTGACTTAGAATGGGCTGTGCTTTCTCAACAGTGCGAAGTGGGTAATCCTACGACTGAAATTTTGCACATCCGTTAATGAAAAAGTACTTTATGTTGAAAAGCCTGATAATTAGGTTAATAAGGTCAGAATTATTTTTTCCTAAAAATGTTCCAAATTATATTTAATAGCTTGTTTTTAATCTCTACTGAAATAACACTGTATAACAGAATATTAATATTAATTTAATATAATTTCTTACAAGCAGAAAATTATTATTCCTCAAAATTAATGCAGTTTACTATAACCTACTTTATCTTGGACATAACATAATAACATAGCATAATCTAATCCACTATCATAGACTAATCAATTTAAAAGTAACAAACCGTAATGAACTGGATTTTTCAGAGCTCTGATGTATAGGAAAGTTGATCTTATCCATTCCAAAGCTATATTCACATTTGTTATGGTATGCAGCACTATTTCCGCATTTAAATGCTCAACAAGATGTTTATGTAAACTAGTAAGAAATAAAATGAGCAAATTATAAATAGAATTTAAATATGCACTAATGGTATAAAAACCATCAACATTTATTTTTTGAACAATTATACAATGTATGTTATAGGAAATATTCCACTTGTTGCTGCTCTTTTTAAGGGACTTAATATGAAACCCCCCACAGTATTTAAATGTAATGTCTCAACAATTCAGCAGGAGAGAGAGAGATGTGGTTTTGACTGTTGTGGCTCAATATAACAGTATACAAAACTGTCTATATTTAAAGGTTACATCACATTCTTGGTATTCTGAATGCTATTCAAGAGACAGCATTAATTAGATTTTATTTAGATTTTCAATTTTAGCTTTTAATTTCTGTCATAGTTCTGCATGATGAACAGATCCAAGGAGGTGATACTTCCCCTCTATCGGGCACTGGTCAGACCGCAGTTGAAATACTGCGAGCTGTTTTGGGCGCCGCACTTCAAGAGGGATGTGGATAACCTGGAGAGGGTCCAGAGAAGGGCCACTCGTATGGTTATGCGCTTGCAGGCCAAGCCCTATGAGGAGAGACTGGGGCACCTGGACCTCTTCAGCCTCCGCAACAGAAGGTTGAGAGGCGACCTTGTGGCTGCCTATAAGTTCATTACGGGGGCACAGAAGGGAATTGGTGAGGTTTTATTCACCAAGGCACCCCCGGGGGTTACAAGAAATAATGGCCACAAGCTAGCAGACAGCAGATTTAGACTTGACATTAGGAAGACCTTCTTCACAGTTAGAGTGGCCAGGGTCTGGAATGGGCTCCCAAGGGAGGTGGTGCTCTCCCCTACCCTGGGGGTCTTCAAGAGGAGGTTAGATAAGCATCTAGCTGGGGTCATCTGAACCCAGCACTCTTTCCTGCCTATGCAGGGGGTCGGACTCGATGATCTATTGAGGTCCCTTCCGACCCTAGCATCTACGAATCTATGAATTTTCTAATTTTCCCATATATCTCTTTCTCTGTAGATGTTCATATCAAGTGGGTTCTATAAACTAGTGTCTTCTGAACTCTCTTGTGTAAAACTTCAATGCACAGCCTGGTTCTATTTTTTTTGTTTTGTTTTTGTCTTTTTGGACATATTCTCTCATTGTTTCTGGTCTTTCAACACATATTTGCAACTAGCTTGACCACTTTAAGGAAGAACTCATTCACTTCAAGCATAATGCATGACGAGCATTCCAACAGATAGAAAATATATTTAGACTAAACTCATTCAGTCTTAAATTGCTGGTTACCAAAAGACACAACTTGCACTTTCCCGAGTATCTATATATCTACAAGGATACATTTCAGAACAAACTGCTACATACAGAAGCAGAATGGTGGATAAGAACATAATTATTACAAACAAAACTAACCAGTTGATTTTAGCAGAAACTATATACCAGAAGAATTTCTGAGCGCTCATCTCTAACATTAAGCAGTTGACATTAACAAGTCCTTATGAAGCACTTCACATGTCTGTTTTAAGGGGAAGCAACAGGGGCAGATCCAAAGGGGTACAGTGACATACCTGCATCCCCCCTTTTTGACCACTTGGTAGAAGTAACCAGGGACTTTTGTCCTCAGAGAGGTAAGAATTCCCATCCCTTTCCCCTCCCATGCTCAGAAGCATGTCCCCTCCCCTTCCCTCTTCCCCATTTGTTGCCACCACTGTGCCTACTTTCCTAAGGGTGAAAGGAACTCCACAACTGCTCCTGCTGGGCTGTGCAGAGACTGGGTTCAGCCCAAGACAGTAGCAGTGGGCAGACAGGTTCTCCTGGCTGTTCCCCATCAGCCTGGGAGTAGGCTGGGGGAGGCGGGGGTCCCTTCTGCCCACTGCCGCTGTCCCATGGGCTAGCCCAGTCCCTGCACAGCCGAGCTGGAGCTCCCCTCACCTCCAGGACAATAGGTACATCAGAGAAGGCAGGAGATGGGGAGGGAACATGCCTGTGAGCAGGAAGGGAAAAGGTGGGGGGGGAATTCTTGCAGGTGATGGGGAGGGAACATGCCTGTGAGCAGGAGGGGAAAAGGTGGGGGAGGAATTCTTGCATGCTTTGGGGATTTAAAGAAGTGCCCGGTTGTTGCTCCCATGGCACAGTCTGCCTGCCTCCGTGCAGAGAGAAAGGGAGGAGGCAGGGAACAGGGGGAGATATAGCCACCCCTACAGGACTGGTCACTGCACCCACATCTGTAAAATCCTGGATCCACTTCTGAGCAGCAGCATTGATGTTAAACTTATAAGAGTGCTATAAAGCCCAGCTTTTTTCTTGGACTGCTGAATAGGCAAAGGACAGATAAGTGAGTGTTTGATAAATATTTGGAGTTGTTCTTATATGGTGTTTTAATTTATTAGATAGATCACAAATTCAGTAGCTATTTATATGAATGCATATGAATAGTTATATGAATGAGTTATTTATATGGATTATGTGAATTAGAAATAAATAGGCAGGGATAGGGTCTTATTGAATATCACATATCACTACCCCATCCACTCAAACTTTATTAGCAAGAGTGCCACTTGCGGTATCTAAACTCCTTAACCTCAGCTTCCGTGATCTGCTAAAGCTTCAGAACCCAGACCATGTCTTTCCTTTCCTAGCATTTATCTCATTCCCAGCTTCAGCCTCATCTAAGCTGCCATCTCCTTCTAGTCTGTCATCATCAGTACTGCTATTCTGACTCTACCTCTATCACATCAAGAGACAGGGCAAAGCACAATTTGATAACTGGTAACTCTGCAACTCCAGCACCCAGTGAGTCTCTATCTCCACCTTACTGCTAGGTTGAAGAACTCTATTTGTAAAATGTTTCTCTTTTTTCTTGTTGCAACAGTTTCTGTTCAATTAAAAGTGTAATTATTTAAAAAATATAATTAACACAAAAATGGGATTGTATTGCTGTAAAAGGTGCTAGATAAATAGCTGGTTTTCTTATTTATTAGCGTTCTCTGAGGTGCTGAATAGATAAAATTGAAATTTCCATCTTTGTGTAGCTCTATATGATTTCCCCACAGGCCTATCTTTTATGTTCACTGAAATGAATTTCTTCTGAATAAACCAAAAAGAACAAGAAAATATATGCTGCTGGGTCTATGTAACATTTCTATTTTTCACATAGCATCCTTCTGGCAAATTATTTGGTTACCTGCTCTCTATTGTATCTGCACCATTTAACATCTGTACATACTTCTCTCTTGTACTTAAGCGAGTCATAATAACAGCTGCAGCGGTTGTGTCAAACTGAAAAAAACATACATTCTCTAAGATTTAGCTGGGAATCCTTACTATATATATGGACTGTTCCATACACACATACATGCATGCACACATACCCCACATCTTGAGACAACTGAAATGAATTTTAAAAAGGTACATTTAATCTACTGAGAAATGCAAATGCTTCAATAACTGAAAGGCAAGCCCTGACAAAGTCATTTGCACTTTGATTTATTAAAAAGTTGTTAGCAGTTGGCTCATGATCCTAAATTACTAATTATAAAGTATACATACATTAGAGAATAATAGGATCAATACAATACAGTACAGCCAATATAACTTAAGCACATGCTCAAAGTTTACTTTACCAAATCAGAACTTTCAGTAGTAAAGTAAGCTTGTGTAGTTTTTTTCTAATGGACAAAATTAATAGCATATGAATTCCTATACTCGTTCAAATGCAAGCCCCCTCTAGTCTTTTTATCTGTCTCCAATAGTGGCCAGAACTAGGTGCTTCAGAGGAAGTTCCTGAAACCTTTGCAGAAGACAGATGTGGAGTAATCTGGGGCATTGGTTCTATAACATTCAGTATTCTACAAACTTCTTTTGTGTCCTCTCTCCTATTTAAGAGGGGCAAACCTAATCTTTTCAATCTCTTTACTTGACTGTTCCATGCCCTGGATTATTTCTGACCCACCTCTCAACCCTTTCTAGCTCTTCAGCATTCTTCTTAAGATGGGAATGCCATTATTGCATGCACACAAGACTGCACCACCAATTTCTATGAAGACATTATAATATCCTCCACTATCCTATTTCTTATGCAATTTAGCACCTTATTTTTTTTACCACAAAGACTGAGGAGAGATCTTCACTGAACAATCTACTGAGAGCCAGACTCATTTCCTGAATATTTAATATTTAATATAAACTCAAAAAATAATTCAGGTACAAATTATAAAACTTTAAGAAGCAAATGCTACTCTAAAATTGGGGGTACATTTACCTCTTCCTCTATATGGTTTTACAAATTCATCTTTAGAGAACGTGTATACAAAACACAGTTAACTTACTTGTGGTCTTCCTGCTCTCCCAATCATTTGCAGAATATCAGTTTCACTATATTCTTGAAACATTCCTCCAACATAATGCATTGTGGATTTTATAACAACCAGATGTGCAGGTAAATTTACTCCCATAGCTAAGGTACTAGTAGTAACTGTATCAGATTAAAAATTAATTTCATGATGAACAGTATCAACATTTCTGTATATTAGCAAGACTTTATACAGAGCAGTAAATAAATGGCTCAGTATGAGGTGGCAAGGATGACCAGCTTTTAATAAAGGCAATGGGAATTAAGGTACTTGGTGCCTCATAAATGGGCCCCACAGTCTTTATATGTATTTATGCACAAACACACTAGAGATGCTCAAACTTTCAGCCTGGTGGGCTAGATGAGGGATACAGGGCCAGTCCACAGGCCAGATACCTTGCAGGATTGGCACCTGAATCAGGCCCAGCACTGCCCCAGTCTAGCCCCAGCACCCCAATATACAGTTTTTCACTGTATCTGATCATCAATATATCAAGTACTGTCAAATACTATTTTAAAACCTAAATTCATCCAACACATTTGTATTTAAATATTTCTGCTATTTACAAATAAAATTCTTTGTATACCGTTCCCTGGATACCAAAACTGAATCAGTAATTGCTATTCATTCAAATCCAGTCACTGTCTGAATACAGCCATGAGTTTCTCTTTTTGTGCAATAGCAATATCTTTTAAGGACTATTTTTTTTTTATTTGCCTGTAAAGCACCATGCACATCATTATCATATTTTGTCATATACGTAGGCTACTCTTATGAACTTATTTCTTCAGAAGGGAAAACGAAAACTGAAGTTAATGATAGTTATAGGTGCATTGCAAATTCAGGATTCAACCACAAATTACAAGCCCAATCATGCAGATACACTGGAGTTTTACTACTACTAACATCATGACAGCATTCAAATTGTGCTAATTACTTATCGAAGCAAATGGATTGTTCATACAAAGGCTTGTTTTCACAGATTAACCTAAAAGTAAATATTAATGTTTGAATCATATTTACTTTTATCAAACGTAAATCTTCTCATCTTATACGAAAAGAAACAAACATAGGAACAATATTTTGACTTTCAGAGTTTAAATTTACTTACAAAGTACAGGCAAGTCTCCCACAGTAAATGCTCCTTCAATTATTTTTCTATCAGATAACTCCATACCAGCATGATGATAAGCCACACCATATATTAAGAGATCTGAAAATGAAATACTATGAATTATCTTCACAAATTTACTCAAGCAAATGTTAAATCCTGTGGCTTAAAACGGTAAAATGACAATTTACCTCTTAGTTTGGAATCTTTTATTGAATTTGCAGACCGTTGTAATCTATACAAGGGAGAGATAAAAATTATTAATATTTTTAAAATCACACAATTTACATATCAGACTTCCTCATTTACAAATAATATGTAAAGATAAAAATATATTTTGTAAAGGCACCACTAACATGCTCTGGACTTCTGTGCATTAAGTCAGTAAAACTTGAATTCAATATGTAACTGCTCACCAGCTCCATCATATCAGACTACCTCCTGATCACCAGTCCTAAATCTTTACAGCGCCTCTACAAAGAAGTGTACAGTTCAGGAACAGAAGTTCAGAACTCCCATTGCTCCCCCATTCATTTGTGAAAGTTTCTCTCCACTATCACTGAAAGTGAAGAGGAGCATCTGGCTTTGAATAAGTATTGTAGATTTGGATCTATTTTTGCACAATATACACAATATCTTCTTTAAGAAAAGCCTGTTTGTAAATCTTAATATTTTTATCACATAAAAAGGATGTGAAAATTTGAACTAATAGAAGAAAGTATCTATGGACATTATCCTGTACTTCCTCAAGTCCTATTCATGCCTTCAAAGAACTCTTACTTCAATGAGAGTTTTGTCTGTTTGTTATTAATGAAGAGTGGTCTAGAAGAAGAAATGAGGACTACAACTGTTTGGTATAATACTTGAAATGTAGAAAACAGAAATGCATTTAATTATTAAAACCGAAAATTATGGATTAACTCAAGTTGTTTTAAAACTGTTTAAGAATGGCTTATAAACTTTAATGTTAATATTGAAGTAAACACAAAGGCTCTGGTTCAATAAAACATATAAGTATGCACATATGTCCATCCCAGTTCAGGAAAACATTTAATTATGTACTTAGCTTTCATTGATGTAAATGGGAATTAAACACCTATATCTAGATATGATGTCCTGAACTGAACCTTAATGAAAACATTTTGGATTCAATTAAACAAATTAATGTTCTTATTGGTAAAAACAAATTATATATTAAATTGAAAATGTATCCCCAATAGTAGCATAGAGTAGGAGTGGGCAATGTTTATGGGCAGGGTGACAAAAATACCTGCAACCTTGCCTTTAAGATGTTGGAGTGCCAGGGGCGGATAGCAGGGGAGCTGTGAGGGGTCCAATCCTTGTTGTGGCAGCCCAGCCTTGGTCCCTTCCCAAAGTGTGTGCCAAGCAAAATGCCTTCACATGCCAGACTTTGGCATTATGCCAGGGGATGCCTACCCCTGGCATAGAGAATACTTTGATATAACTCCCTGATGAAGTAAGTAATCATAAACAAAAATCTGGGCAGTGTTTACTAAGAGACTTGATCCTGCAAAACTTAAGTATGTGTTTAATGCGACTTGGTGTAAACAGTCCAACAGGACCACATATGACATAGGACTATCACATGTGCAAATTTTTGTAATGAAAAAATTGAATGAATTTAATGTTAATGAAAGGTACCCAAAATATATTACTGCAGAATAATTTCCTTTATTTGGAAGAAACAAGCAAAGGTTGGATTTGCTGCAAGTGGATTATCTCCACCACTACTAGAAGAATCAACTGTCCTAACAAAGGACTCTATAGCCATAGTCCATAGCCCCTAGTAAGATTTCTCAAGAATCCTTTTTGTGATAATCATTTTATGACAAACAACTCTCTACCAGTAGCTGTACTAATCCCATCAACTTTCATTTCATAAGTAATAAGATTGGCTAGAATATCAGACATGTATTACTAACTTAGAACAAATATTTAAAATACCTTTGTTTCTGTTCTGTAGTCATTATGAATTTAGCATCTTTTGCAAGAACAGAAGCAGCTTGCTGTACTCCTTTCCTTGTGGCACAAAACTATAAATAAAAGAATACTTTCTGAATTAATTGTACTGCGAAATAAACATTTTTAAAACCAGTAAGAGAAAAACATACCACAAGTGCTGGTTTTTGTTCAGAGTATGTTTGTATAACACTTGCTATTTTGTAGTTAAGAGTTAAGTCAAATTTAAATTCTGTTTGGTTGCCACTGCAGGGAAATCCAAGAACAACTTTGCGAAGCTTCACTGGTCGGAAATTCTCATCTATTTTCAAACATACAGCAGGCTTCTTATCATCTGTCAGCCATTCTGCAATCTTTGAAGAACAAGAAAGTATGTTAAAACAATGCTTGAAAATGATAGCTCTGCCATTAAGTATGCTGTGCTCTAACAATATATAGATAATAATGAACTGGTTAAATTCTTCTTGCCATTTCAAAAGTATTAACATTTTAAAATACATTTTGGGAGCGTCTACATGTGACTCTATGTCACCGTAGCAACACGCTACGGCGCCATAGCATCAGCAGTCACAAACTGCGACACCACAGCTATATCACCATAGCAACATGCTCCCTCATTATAGTGCATTGCTATGGTGGCATAGCAACTAAAAATAACTGCATGGCATGCAGCGCGCAGTACCGCCAGTTACTGTGCCATCATTTAGTACTTACTTTTGAAAGTACTAAATGATGGCACAGTAACAAAGGCACCAAAGAGACACATGTAGACACACCCATTTTGTAATTAAAAAAGCCAAATTCAGTTTTAAATAGGACAGGTATAATTAAGATCAAAATCTATCCGCAACCTATTAAGACTTGTGCTTACAACCAAATACACTGATAAAAATACAGAACTGTAGTATATTGTTAATTTTAGACTAAAACTTCTGTATGGCTGTATCATAAATTATATTTGTTTTCATCAAGATAGTAACCATCAGCCAACAGTTCAGAAATGACAGCTTTATGTAAGAACTCACTTAAAGTAGAATTTGCAACTTCTTTTGACTTTTATTTATCCAAGCTTTCAGGATACTTCAATGAACTGAAGAAACCAAAGAAGCTGTTTTACTTATATTACAGTAACTGAGATTCTTGGAGATACTGTGGTTACTGCAAATCATATCATAGGTGTATATACACCTCATATGAATAAGACCTAACAGCTTCCAACAAAAATGCACATGTACCCTGAAACTCCACATGCTCCTGAATGAGGGCATCAAGAGCAGATCCATTTCCAAGAACCAGAGTTACTGTAGGATAGGGTAACCATTTTATTCTTTGAGCATGTCAGGGAGGACTCCACTATAAAGGACTACCTATCAGCATCTACTCCCAATACAGTAAAATTGAGGAATCATTATTGATCGAACAGACAATTCCCTTCCAAACTGGAATATGTGGATTGCCACATCCAGTTCATGACATCTACCGTATCAGCTGGTTACTTCTTCTGGCTGCCTTGCAAGCTGCAAAGACATTGCTGAAGCAGGATGTTACTTACGCTTTAAACCAGGAGCAGGCAATTATTTGGACCCATGGGCCACATAGGCAGTTTTGGGGAGCTGTCGTGGGCTGGTCAGTACCCTTCTCTCCCCACCATCCTGGCAACAGCCTGGAGCACCTGCACCCTGTGACTCCTCACTGCCACCAGTGCATGGCAGCAGTTGAGCACAGAGCCCTGCTGTGTAAGGCCTCAGTCTCATGGGGAGTGGTGGGGACCTGCATGCACAGCCCCAGCCCCAGCCCCGATCCACCCATACCTGCTCTGGACCTGCCCCAGCCAAAGTGGACCAGCTGGACCCAGACACGCAGCCCTGACCCTGGCCCACCCTGTTCCTGCTCTAGACTGGCCTGCCCATAATGAGCAGCAGCGACAGCCGGTCAGAAACTGCTGCTGGGAATGGGGGAAAAATGGCCACCTCCTCCTTGCTGCTGCCAGGCCATTCGTGCTGCAGCTGCCCAGAGCCCGCACCCAGGCTGCTCTGTGGCTCCCCTCCACTGCCACCACTGCCCTGCTGGGGAGCCTAGAGGTAGTGCTGGTAGTGGTGGCAGAGGAGCTGCAGGGCAGCCCAGGGGCAGGGTCCAATCAGCTGCAGCAAGAAGGGCCCAGCAGCGGCGAAGGGGAGGCAGCCGCTTTTCCCCAGCACCCAGTAGCAGCTTCTGCCCTGCTACCACCACTTATCTTAGGCAGGTGGGCTTAGAGTAGGCACAGATTGGGCCACAGTTGGGGCTGTGCACACTGGTCCTCGTTGGCTTGCTTCAGTTGGGGCAGGTACAGAGTAGGTGCAGGGTGGGCCAGGGCCATGGCTGTGCACATGGGTCCCTGCCAGTCCTCATGGAGCTAAGGCTGGAATCCAGCTGCAGAGCTGCCCCAGCTCTGCTGTGCGCCCAGGGCAGCGGGACGCACCATGGGTTGGATGGCGCCTGGGCCAAATGGGACCTACCATAGGCCAGACAAAGTTCCTCCATGGGCCAAATCTGGTCCGTAGGCAATATTTTGCCTGCTCTTGTTTTAATTGCAAAGTACAAGTAGGGCTTGCTAGCCAGCTGATAACTGGTGGATCACACCCATTTAAGTCTTTGGGATGAGAATATTGACTTCTCAGTACACTGAATAGGCCACAAAAATATCAGAAGGGTATCTGAAGTGCTTTATTTGAGCTAAGTAGTAAAGTAGGGCTTGGCAGATGTCTAAAGTCTATCACTTCTTTTTTCTCAATGAGGAGCATGGTTTCAGGAAGATTTTTGAAGTGACTGATTGATTCAGAATTCTGAGAGCATTTTGGGAATGAATTTAAGATGCAGTTTTATCACTTTGTACTTGTGATATAATGGTTACAGTTGCATTATAGGGCTTATGGTCTAAGTTCTTCCATAGGGGCTTAGATCTTATCAACGCTGAGTTAAAGTGATGGCTGTAACAGAGACTTGGGCAAGAGCCCTGTTACTTAGACAAGGTCGGGCCAGATTGACCCAATGATGAACCCTGCCAGGTGGAAGGGATTGCACACCTGGGAAAAAAGCAGGTGATTAGCCTGCCATATGAAGCATAAAAATGGCAGCGGGGAAAAGACTTTTGCCTTCGGGCACCAGGAGAAGGAGCAAGGAGTGGCGGCACTCTGGAGAAAAGGCAAAGGAGACTTAACCGTGGAGAGGAAGAAAACTCCGAGGAGGGTGAGACTCCCAAAGTGCACGGCAGGTCAGTGCCAACAAGGTTTACCTTACCAGGAACCCAACTGAATCGACAGGGGCAGGAGGAGCTGTGATGCCAGATGGCGAATCCCTGAGACACAGCAGGACAGCAGCAAAGAGGCTTGTACTGCCAGTGGCTCCTGTGGTGCTGGTGAGTGCAGGGCGAGCCTGAAACACCGGGCAGCGGACTCCTGAGAGGTGCGGCAAAAAGGGCTTGCCTTGCCAGCGATACCCGTGGAGCCGGTGAGTGCTAGGGCGGAAGCCTGAAGCACCGAGCAACTATTTCCCCAGGAAAGCTCAGGAGGAGAGATCGTGCCCCCACTGAGAGAAAAGGGGACAGGGGTTGACCCCAAGACTGGGTCCCAGTGGGAGCGTGGAAACCAGGAGCAGGAAGTATGTTTGGGAGAGAGAGAATGGCCAGAGACTGCCCCTGGACCACACACACACACAGAATGAGTGAAGCAGAGGGCGTGTACCGCTAATGAGGTAATTGGCGGTGAAAAGTTTCTACCCTGCACATACGAAGTAACTAATTCAACGAGGTTCTGATTGAAACACTAACTACTTCGCCAATGAAGCAGCTGGCAAGAATATAGTCATTTTTGCATTGTTAACCCTTACAATAAAACTTACACTATAAGCAATTAACATCAAAGTGGTATTATTTTGTCCAAGAATAACTAAGACCTTAACCTCCTTTCTTTTTCCTATTCATCCAAGTCGTGGCAGGCAAGTATAAAGGAGAGTCAAGAATAAGATTGCCCATCCTGCTCACAATGGCAACTAGAATTACCTCTTGATAGTAAAGTGGTATAAAGCAGTGGTTCTCAAATTTTGTTGTACCAGGACCCATTTGTAAACACTGATGGCCAGTCCCACCCCAGTAAATAGTTTAAGTAGAAAACATCCCCTCCAGCCCTGCCAGTGCACCTCACTCCCAACCCACAGCCCCCCCCCACCTCTCTAGCCCTGCTGGTGCCTCTCATTTTTGGCCTGCTGCCCCCAGCCCCCTAGCATATTAGGAAGAGAGTGGATATGCAAGGAAGGGGTGAGTGTGGGGCATGTGCCCCCCCAGATTTGTGCACCCACAGTGGGCACAGGGCTGCAGCCTGGCTGGACTGGCACAGGCAGGAGCTGCCTTCACAGCCCAGTAGGAAGACTTCAGCGTGGGAGAGCAGAGCAGGGAGGAAAGACTCATTGCTACCACTGTCACCAGAAGCCCTGTGCCAGCCATGCTGCCAGCAGTGTCAGTAGCAACAGATGCGGGCAGGGAGGAAAGGGACCATGCTGCCCTCACCTTCTGCTGCCAGCCGGTTGTGCACCAGGCTGCGGCTCTTCCCCACCATCATGGCCTACTTGCCGCTCCCCTCAGGCCACGGCTCTACCCTAGTGAGGAGGTGGGGTGGTAGGCACTATTACCTGTGCCCCACACCCCTTGACACATTGTCTAGGTCCGCCCCCTCAATAAACTTACCTGAGGGGAGCTGCTCTTCATGCTGCCAGGCTGCCACTTGCATGTGTGTGCATGCATGTACACATGGTGCCCCCTGCCTGATTGCCCTCCTCCTGCTCCCCCAGCTCCAAGCAGACCCTTGCAGGCTAGGACTCTGCTAGCCTGCAAGGGGAAACCCACTGTTTCCCACACTTTTCTCTTGTAAAAGAAAATCCATTTTTAAAGTTTGTTGATCCATTATTTAAAGTTTGTTTGCAACCTTTTCATATAGTCTTGTGACCCACTTTTGGGTCAGAACCCTCGGGTTGAGAAATGCTTGTATAAAGAACATTCTGACAGAGAACTGAAAGGAGGCTCCATGAGTTGCAGGAAGACCACATTAGGGTCCTAGGTGAGAGAGAAATTAATGACAGAGAACTAGGTGTGACGATGACCTCTGATTAATTTTGACAGTATAGGGAATGAGAAAACTGAAATCTGACTGGAATATAATATAGTGATATTCCTGCCAGGTGGACTCCAAGATTAAGTGCCAATCCCACCTGTTGCAGGAGCAAAATACAGCCTAGAATAGTTAGAGTCAGAGTCTCCACCAAATTCGTGGTTTTCAGCTGCCCATAAGGCAAAATCTTTTCCATTATGTATAGAAGATCTTCTGGTCAAAGCATTCCTGTTTTTAACAATGAGCTTTTGAACTTGTCAAAAAGACTTTTCTGTTAGTGTTTTTCCTCCAGCCATTATCCAGGCTATTTGCAGGAAGATAGGAAGGCTATGCAGGAGTTAACATTATAGAAATGGATTACTCAGTGCATATACATCCTAGAAAGAGACAGCCAGCCGAAATAATCTTGTTTCACATGCATAAAGCACATGAGCAACTACAGTGGGATCCATACTATTACTTAAATTTCTGCCTCTACAACTGACCTCAAATGAGCAACAACTACTTAAATCATATTTTTTAAAGAATGTAATTAAAAATTTATTCTTACATCTTCAGCATTCGGGATTGTTGCAGAAACAGCCACAAATCTCATGGAAGGAACTGTGTTGGGATTCTCTGAGCTACATGAAAAGGAAGATTGTACCGTTTTCATCCGACTGACTACCACCTCAAGTGTTGCACCCCGGCTTTCATCTTTCACAACATGTACCTATTAAAAACATTGTAGAATAAGATCACTTGTTTCTTCCATTTATCTATAAATATATTAAAATAAATGTCTGACATTCTGTTCTACTTTCTAAAAGGTTTCCTTTTATCTTCAAGGAAAAAAACAAATAATAAAAATCTTTTTTTTTTTTACCTCATCAATGAGGAATAATTGTACCAGCTGGACTAAAGAGTTGTCTCTCCATTTTCTAGTCATACTATCCCATTTTTCCTAGAGGAAAAAAAATTATAAACAGCTGAAAGATATTTTAAGGCAACAGATGCCCAAAGCAATGGTTCAGACAGACCCTTAATGTGACCAAAATCTTTTCATAAAATCAGTAAAGTTCTTCTGAGCTAATGCAACAAATTTCATGTAGCATTTTATTATTAATTATTGTTTACATGTGACACTATTAGTATATAAGTCAATAAACAGACCTTAAAGTGTTTCTGAGTTACTGACTGTCACAAAACAAAGTCTACGGCAACATACAAAAAACTAGTAGTTTTAATTTTAACTTTCAAAATTAAAAAACAAAACAAAACAAAAACAGAAGGAAAAGCAAGGTGCATATGGAACCTACTGGCGTGGTCATAATAATATGAGCATGTTGTATTTCAAATAAATCATCCACGACTGTATCTCCTGTCAGTTCCTTACAGCTAAGCCCAATAGGTCCAAATTTCTCTTTCCAATCATCAAATCGCTGACTGCACAGAGCTTTTATGGGTGCCACTAAAAACAAAACAAAACTGAGAAAAGCAAAGGACTTTTTTTGTTACTCTTCAGTTGTATTGTTTAAAATGCTAAATAAGACAGCTGCTTCAAAATTTTTTTAACTTAATTCTTCAGATTTCAGCTTTGCTCATTAAAGCAAAAAACAATTTTGACCTGCAGGCCATAGTTTCTCCATTCCCCATTCAGCAAATGGAATCTGAATACTTGAACATTCCTCTGTCAGACATCTCCCTCTATGAATATTCTTTGTGCCCTCATATAATCTTCAGTTGTTTCTGGTTCCCACAGGAACCTACAGATGATAGGACTGGGCAATAACTTTCTCCCACAATCACAAGAAAACACAGAAAAAGTACACTTCTTGATTGGTAGACTTTCACAAGCTTCAGGTCACTTTGTGTCAATTCTGACCAAGTCCCTTTAACAATGCAAGAAGTCATAACCATAAATTCAAGTGCTTGTTTCTCATCTGCTGAGAGGAATTATAGTACAAATATCTGACAGGTTTTATTTGTTTACAATACATAGATTTCATATCTAAACTAACTTAGATAGTAACTTTTGTAAAACAAAGGCCAACCATGTGTAACAAAGACAAATATATTCAATTATGTCAAACTTTATAGTGGTATCAAAATATGGACACATTAAAACTAGCATGAAATCACCCATTTCACTTGATATGCATGAGGATATTAATTCCATTGTCCAGAAACGAAAACCCCAAGATGACAACAATATGTATGTGACTGCCCTCTGTTACACCAATTATGTTTTATTTTATTAGTAATTAAAATTTACAAACTCTACATTTTGAGGTATGTCTCCTTTGACTATTGAATGTCTTTGTAGCAGGGACTGTCTATTTGTGTACAGATAGAACCTAGTATAATGGGGCCTCAATCTCAGTTATGCAATTTAAGTTTTAAACAACAGTACAAGTGACACTCATTCACAGCAATAACTGGTAAGACCAATAGCCTCTTACAAGCAACATTTTGGGGAACAAATTCTGTCCTTTGTATTCATAGAAGACTACCTACAATACAAACAGCCGGTAGGAACAACATAGCACTGAGGTGCCTTCATGTTTCTACTAACAGGCATTAACTGTAATAACTATTATGGCAATACAATAAACAGTGATAAATCCTGAAAGAGTCTTACAAAGTAAATGTTGTCTTTATGCATTTGACTTCAAGCTTATTAAAAGAAGCCAATAAATGTGTGCAACAAAATGCAAAGGACAAAATAATTTTCTATCATTGCCACTAAAACTGAATTATGTAAACTTAGTCTAATACTTACTATATACAATTTTAATATTTAACCAAGGCATTGGCACTTCCATTAGTAGCCTGGTAATAGCTAGTTCAAACATTACAGTTTTTCCAGAGCCAGTTGGAGCACAAATCACAAAATTCCTATCTGTGTAAAGAAGCTAGGAAAGAATTACAAAAAAAAAAGATATTTAAATATACCTATTCATGCATTCTGACAGAACTATTCAAGGAGAAATGCACAAAAGGGATTATTATTAAAATGATATATGCAACAGTGAATGACAGCTGGTATGACAGTATGAATTTTCTAAAAACTAGATACTTTGTATTAGATATGAACTTTAAAAGAGCAATCAAGAAAGAATGCATTTCCCTATGCCCATCTGCCACAGAAGCATTTATAAAAGAGGTACTGTACATCTAGAGTGATTGCACAGTAATGTCTACATTATCGTCATAAACGCAAAAATGCCAGTCTCTAGTCTTAGATGACAGATTTACGTAAAAATGCTAGTCTCTAGTCTTAGATGACAGATGAACCATTGTCAATATCCAACTACTATTAAAGACAGGCTCATTATAAAGATGTATTAACTGTTCTGTAACAAAAACTTCAAAGACATTCCAGTAGTTGCCTTTTTGTAATTTATGTATCCACAGATACTACTAGTGGTAATAAAATCATAAGCAGAATTCTAAGTTTTCAGCAACTTTATTTTGTAACTGAATCATTTTAGGTACCTTGTGAACCACTTGAAGATTAATGGGTGTTATATAAAATCCCAATGCCTTAAATCACAGTTCTGTTTGTAAAATAATGATAGGTTATAGCTACAAGCAAGATTTTTTTAATTCTTTCATGAAAATCAGTGTAAAAGATTACTTTTCATATATAAATTAAATAGACTTAGAATTAATCAATATAGGTTCCTTACTGAAGTAGTGGACTGGTATGCAGAAAATAAATGTACAAAGATAGAAAAGAGAACAAAAAGAGAGGAAGCATCACAAACATATGATATGTATTCATCCATATATGGAGGGATTTTAAAGACATACAAGTTGGGCTGTAACTGTTTAATTTTCCCAAACACTCAGTTTCTCTGTGGAAAATGTTATTTAATGGCCATGAGGCCAAAACAGAATTTCCTAAGACTCCAATTCAGTTTAAAGGACAGGACTTAAATGCTATGCTGAATCAGGGTCTGCTATCTCTAATACAGACACCTATACTTGCTCTAGCCCCCAGGAATACCAAATAGTATTCCACAAATGGAAGGACTGTTGCTTCAAAATGGAGATTTGAATTTTGGAGAATAAAAGAATGGGAATATATTGAGGGAAAAAATAAAGGGTAAGAAAGCCTTTTCCAAAAAAGGCTGGACTTTCCAGTAATGTAACCATGTTATTCATTTGCCAAAATTTGATTCTTACACTTGCTGTGGGAAAGCTTTTTATTTTAAACCACAAGTGAAAGTGTTTTCTAAATCACAATTAACATAAATATTTATTTACATAAGTACACTCAAATGTGTAAAAGTGCTTATTTCACCCTGAACCATTCTCTAGATAAATGCCATTACTATTTTCCTTATTTGTCCCTGAAAGTTATAGTCCTTAGATAGTGTACCTCACTTGTCACTTCTGTGTATTACTTACAAAAGACAAATGCTTAATTGAAATGCTTTATGTACTACTTGCTAATAAAATTAAATAAGATTCCATACTTACATCATCCAAAGCCTTGGATTGTATGTAGTTAAAATATGGAAAATCCTTGAAAATATTTCTAAATGGAGAAGCTAAAGATCATCAAATAACTCAGTTAAGAATGTAATAAAGATCCTTGTTTCACCTTAGAACTATAGCAAATATATGTATACCTAAATAAGGATTGTTCACAGATATAGATTTGTCAGACAATTCTCAAAAATTAACTTATTACTTGATTTGATGGTTTCAGTTCAGTTCCTTATGGACAGTTGTCCATCTCAAGATGCTTTAATTAAGGTCTCTAATGGTAGTCTCAAGAGATGCAAAGCAGCAGATATGGAGACTAAACAAAACACTTAATTGGTCCCCCTGAAGCACAAATGAAGTTCTCTTCTATGCCACAGAACAGGTCTAATAGAGCAGACTGGAGTACTGGCTGTACTATACCTATTCTGCCAACACAAAAAAAACTTCAGATTCAAAGAGGGCTTAATGGCAATAAACATTTAAAAAATAATGTTTTAAAAATTCTACTTTATTTCATTTGCTGTTGTAACAAACACAAATGAAATGGTCATACTAGGATTTTTCTTCCAATGAAAAGAAAACATCAAGTTATATGTAAGACTAAGTAAGACTTCACAAAGAGTATGTACCCCTGATTGTACACTTGCAATAACGAGGACCAAGATTTGCAAAATTAAGTGCTTCTGTTTAGGACAGACATACTGCAAGATTAGTACAAAGTAATTTACCCTGGACTTTAGCAAGTAACAGAACCAGCTTTTTCAAGCTATCCAAAGTAGGTGCTAGCACATTTCGCAACTAGGTGGCAGAGGAGTCAGTCTGCATTGCACAAAAGGGCTATCCCAAAAGTGAAACTGAGCAGGGGAGCAAACAAGGGGACATAAAACTCCTATATAGCCAATTGCTCGCTTGCTAACTCAGTGCATCATGTGTATGCCTCATTTTTACTATGGAGTAAAGTTATTTTATTCTGCTGCGAAAGTGTTGTATGTCTCCAAGTAGGCCACTAAACAATTAGCTTGTTTTAAATTTGGATGCTTATCTTGCTGGGACCCCAGTAGACTTCTTGCCTATGGCAAGGGGGCTGGACTCGATGATCTTGCAAGGTCCCTTCGAGTCCCTAATGTCTATGAAATCTATGAAATGTACTTGATGACATAGCAACAATAATTAACATCTTTGGAGCTATAGAATGGTCCCTGTTTTGGAAAACCAAATCCTATACTTAGTTGGATTTAGGAAAACCAGGTCACACACTTAAATATGGATTTAGAAATGTAATTTTCGCTATTCATTTCTCATAATGTTTAACCTAGCAGCATGACAAAATACTATAGATCCAAAGCATAAAAAGAACAAAAGTTTGGTAAAAACAGAAGGCTAGATAAGTATAGTATGGATTTCAGGGTAGAAAGGGGAGCAAGGGAGCAAGACTGTTAAAATATGTTTAGAGTAAATTTTGCAGGGGGAATATATTGTATCCACATGGTGATATAAGTATTGAATCAAATGAAGTTTGAATAGCTTGTTTTTACTCAAGAGTGGGACAAAAAATGAGGTTCAGGTTTCTGATTAATCTAAAAGCTAATTTACATTAGCTGTTTTTGAAATACATATATTTCAATTAGGTAAATATTTTCACATTGACATTTTAAATCTATTGTGTTTATTAACAAATGATTCTATGAAGATAAAAATGCGAATATATGAAAAAGAATAAATTTGCTTAGATAATGAATGATCAACTATGTTTATTTGTTCTATTTCACTATTTTGGATGCCACACATGTAAGAGTTATTTCATAATTTGATTCATAGCTTCTTATTATGAAACAAAAGCAATACAATAAATTGTATTAATTCCCATGGGCAAAATGAAACTAAACAGGATACTTTAAATGATAATTTATTTTGTAAATGTAAAATAGTTATAATAAATATAACTGTAACAACAAAAATAAATATGTAAAAGATACGGATTTCTGTAACAGCTCTCAGGACCTCCATTTTTTTTGCTACAGCTCCTTAAAAAAGCAACAACATTATTAAAAATAGGTATTAATGTTTTCTAACAATATCCTTCAAAATAGCGTTATACAATCATATATTGATTCACTGGAGTTTCCAGCTTATAACTCAGCATGGGGTGATATGGGAGGATTTGACAGCTCTGGTTGGAGTACCCCAGCAACTGATTTTGTACGAAGAGAGGCTAATACCACCACCACTTCCAATACCTCTGAACAAAAAGTTTCATATTATATAAACAAAGAAAAACAGAGCTGGGAAGGACCTCTGGAGGTCATCTAATCCAACCCCTGCTCAAGGCAGAACTATCCTAAGAACGAATATAAGTGCCATACTGGGTCAGACCATCCATCTAGCACAGTATCCTGTCTCCGACAGTGGCAGAAATAGATATTATGAAGGGGCAGCCTTGAACCAAATACATCTAGAGTGATCTATCCCCCGTTTGATACCCTCCCTGGCATCCACCATCATTGGTTAAGGAAATCCTTGTCTATGCCATCCCAGCCAGGTGATTGTCTAACATACTGATATTCCCTAAATGATGTAATCTCCAGTGGTGGAGATTATGTAATTATAATAAATCTATATGTTTAATCTGAGTTAGATGAAGCTTGCTAATGACTACTTCTTGATTTGGTGGTCTTTCTGCTCCATTTTATGCAACAATTCGTAACATTTATTGTACATATGTTGAATCCTCCTTTGCATTAGAGCATGAATATTCATCATATATCACATCAAAACGGCATAGAAAATATTTTTCTGAAATATTATGAAGAGTAGTTATAATCACCTTCCACATTTGAAGTCTCTGAAGCATGAAGAAATGATTGTACTTTGACTCCTTTTCCATTTTCACAAGCAGAAAACACGTCATTTACACTTTGCAGATTGAAATCTGAATCCTGAAGTACCTGCATACTATTATTTTTCCATAACTCTTTTTTATTCTCTTTTATATTTTTAATTATCTTACAAGAAATGTCAGTTCCACTGCCAAAAAGGAAATTATCTTTATGTTCTTTATTTGCATATGTAAAATCAGTTGTTTTAAATAAGCTGAAAAAGACACATTTTCACAAAAATATTTGTTATTCTATATATATTTCCCCTGATATTTTCAAAGAATATACATTCTGATACATATATTTTGTTTGTGGAAATCTATGTACAAAAATTAAAATTTTCTTTTCTAGGCAAGTGCACATCTTACTTTACTTGATCCAACTGAAGTTCTACCTAGAAAAGTTCTTTTTATTTTTTAACTCACTTCACATACGCAGACTATTAAACTCATCTTTGCTTCCATGCAGGAGAGATATTAGATCCTAACACCAGATTAACTGTTATGCTGCACAACTGAAAAAATGAAGTTTAAAAGGCTGTGACAATTACTAATAGCTTTGACATCAAAGAGGTGCTTCTATCTATGACCTCTCTTTTTAGGCAGCATTGAAACCGTGTAGAGGGTTTCTTTGGACAGTCTTGGCTCACTTGATCTCTGAACATGTACATGGCATTCTGAGTCTTCTAGTTCTCTTTCAAATGGATGCATATTAGCATCTAAGAATGCTTGTGCAACTCAGTACTTTCTCTAAAATAATAAAATAAACCCCATGCCTAACTTTCTTGTAGAAGCAGTTGAGCTCAGGGCAAATTTAATTACTGTACTAAAATACTGCCAAGAGGAAATATCTGTTTTTTCTTACATTCAAAAGAATCCCGACATTAGTGCCTGGAGCCCTATTAAGTACTTTCATTTCAAGGATCAAAAACTCTGTATTTGACAAATGCATCTAAAATAATAATATGATTTTGACAGCTGATGAATTATGATGATTGACTTAAAACACATACCTTTTTCTGAAAGTTGAGTTGGTACTTTCATCATCTTCTGGAAAATTAATTAATTTTCTCGTTTCTGAAATATTTCTATCAGGTTGTTGACAAGGCCTGATTTCATTTTTATATTTTTCATGGTCAGAATATGGAAATGATGAAACAACTTCCAGACTTTCATGTTGCAAATTACTTTTATCTCCTTTTCCTAAACTTAACTCAAGTACTTCTTGCTTGTTAGAGGTCAAGTCAAAAGGAATTTGTGCTGAAATTTTATAAGTTTCTTTTTCAATAGTTCTCATAAAATGGGGTCTAATCTGCTGTGATATCAAATCAACAAAACCCAACAAATACCCATTATAAAATATTTGATTAGATCATTACATCTCTATGTAAAATAAGATCAATTTAATATATATTATCCATATTAGCAGTCCTTTTCTATTACTCGCTCATCAATGTCTACCCTATGCAATGCATCATAGAAGCATGGAAAAATAGGGCTGCATGGGACTCCAGGAAATCATCTAGTTCAAAACTTCTATTCAAGGCAGATGCATGCAGTCACCCAAAAGCTTCCCAAAAATCAGGTCAGTTGACATTCTGCCATATGAAGCAGAGATGATCATATATATTCTGAACTTACACAGGTGAAAAAGATTGCTCTCAAGTTATTTCCCACTTGTCACAAAGACAACTGAAACTTCATACATGAGAAACTTCACGATCTGCATGGATTAATGACTATCTTAAGCAGGTTACCCTTCTATTTGTAAAATCTAGCTGCCCTAGCAAACAAACAAAAGATACCAGGCTACTGAAAAACCTGGACAAACTGTAATGCAATTGGGGTCACAGCACTTCTATATTAGCAGCCTTAGTTATTAATAAATGCTCTCAAACTTGTAGTTTCTATATTACAGTGATTAGGAGTAGTTCACAGCCCCAATCACACCTCCAAAACTTGAAGGAAATTCTAGAAATGGGATGTTGTAGAACAGGGCTGTCCAACTTCTGAGTGGCCAAGAGGCTTGGGGGATGGGCTGCATACCACAGGTCACATGCCATTGTGCAGCACCATGCAGGCACCCCCAGTGCATAGGCACCCCCCCCCCCCACTCCCTCACTGCATTATAGAATCATAGAAAGCTAGGGTTGGAATGGAACTCAGGAGGTCATCTAGTCCAACCCCGTGCTCAAAGCAGGACCAGCTCCAACTAGATCATCCCAGCCAAAGTTGCATGCCCCCGGAGGCTGGGGGGGGGGTGGGGAGGAAGGGGCACAGTGACCGCCCGCAGGTAGAGGTGGTGGTGGCAAGCGGGGAGCTCCTGCAGGCGGCCACAGCAGTGTCACCAGCTGGGGGAGAGAGGGGGTGGCAACTGCTCACGGGCACCGCCAGTAGTGGGGATGGGCGACCACCTGCAGACACCACCGGCAGTGTCAGCAGCAAGGGGAGAGTGGCAAGCAGTGACTACCCGCAGGTGCCACTGGCAGCATTGCCAGCACTTCTTTCAGGGGATGCACTACCAATCTCAGGGGGTGCACATGCACCTGCGTGCACCCCCTATGCATCGCCAATGTCTGCCACCACTGAGAACAGCCCAGCTCCATCCTCTTTCAAATCCCTGTTCCGGTAGTTGAAGGCTATTAAATCCCCTTTCAGTCTCCTCTTCTCTAGACTAAATAAGCCCAATTCCCGCAGTCTTTCCACATAAGTCATGTCCCCCAGGCCCCTCATCATTTTTGATGCCCTCTGCTGGACTCTGCCCAATTTGTTCACATCCTTTCTGTAGTGAGGTGCCCAAAACTGAACACAGTACTCCAGATGTGGCTTCATCAGTGCTGAATAGAAGGGAATAATAATTTTCCTTGAACTACTGGCAACATACCCACCAATGCAACCCAGTATGCCATTAGCTTTTTTGGCAACAAGGGCACACTGCTGGCTCATATTCAGCTTATCGTCCACTGTAACTCCTAGGTCCTTTTCTGCAGAGCTGCTGCCCAACCACTCAGCCCCCAGCCTGTACCGGTGCATGGGATTGTTCCATCCTAAGTGCAGGACTTTGCACTTGTCCTTCTTGAACCTCATGAGATTTCTTTTGGCCTAATACTCCAATTTGTCTAAGTCACTCTAAATCCTAGCCCTACTCTCCAGCATATCTACTACTTCTGCCAGCTTGGTGTCATCTGCAAACTTGCTGAGGGTGCCCTCTCTACCATAAATTCCTACGACCCCAGCTGACTTCCTGCCCCTTCGGGCAGGGGGCTGGACTCGATGATCTTCTGAGGTCCCTTCCAGCCCTAATGTCTATGAAGTCTATGAAATCATCCAGGTCACTGATGAAGACACTGAACAAAACTGGCCTTAGGACCTACCCCTGAGGCACTCCACTTAATACCAGCTGCCAACTAGATATCAAGCCATCGATTATTACTCTGAGCCTTAAGCTCCAGCCAGTTTTCTATCCACCTTACAGTCCATTCATCCAGCCCATACTTCCTTAGCTTGCCAACGAGACTGCTATGGGAGACCGTATCAAAAGCCTTGCTAAAATCAAGGTATACCACATTCACCAGTCTCCCCGCATCCAGATTCAATCCCCTCATCATAGAAAGCAATCAGGTTGACCAGGCATGACTTGTCCCTGGTGAACCCATGCTGACTGTTCCTAATCACCATTTTCTCTGCCAAGTGCTTAGAAATGGATTCCTTGAGGATCTGCTCCATGGTTTTTTCAGGGACTGAGGTGAGGCTAACTGGTTTGTAGTTCCCTGGATCCTCCTTCTTCCCATACTTAAAAATGGGCATGAAGTTTGCCCTTTTCCAATCAACCAGGACTTCTGATTGCCATGAATTTTAAAAAATGATGACTAATGGCTCTGCAGTCACAACAGCCAACTTTCTCAGCACCCTTGGGTGCATCCCATCCGGCCCCATGCACTTGTACACATCCAGCTTTTCTAAGTAGTCCCTAACTGGTTCTTTCACCACTGAGGGCTGCTCACCTCCTCCCCAAACTGTGCTGCCCAGTGCAGTAATCTGGAAGCTAACCTTACCTGTGAAGACTAAGGCAAAAAAGGCATTGAGCACTTCAGCCTTTTCTGCATCCTCTGTCACAAAGCTGCCTCCCTCATTCAGTAAGGGACCTACATTTTCCCTGATCCTCCTCTTGCTACCCTCATACTTCTAGAAACCCTTCTGGTTACCTTTCACATCCCTTACTAGCTGCAACTCCAATTGTGCTTTGGCCTTCCTGACTTCAACCAATGGCCTTTGGCCTTCCCTGCATGCCCGAGCAATGATCTGATATTCTTCCCTAGTTATTTGTCCAAGTTTCCACTTCTTATAAGCTTCCTTTTTGTGATTTAGTTTACTGAAGAGTTCCCTGCTAAGCCAAGGTGGTCTTCTGCCATACTTGCTAGTCTTCCTGAACATTGTTATGATTTGTTCCTGCACTCTCGGTAAGGATTCTTTGAAGTACAGCCAGATCTCCTGAACTTCTTTCCCCCTCAGTCTGGCTTCCAACAGGATCCTGCCCATGAGTTTCCTAAGTGAGTTGAAATCTGATTTTCTGAAGTCCAGGGTTCTTAATCTGTTGCTCTCCATCCTTCCTTTCCTCAGGATCCTGAACACAATCATCTTGTGGTCACTGATGCCCAAGTTGCCATTCACTACTACATCCCCTACCAATTCTTCCCTGTTTGTGAGCAGCAGGTCAAGAAGAGCATGGCCCCTACTTGGCCACTCCAGCACCTGCACCATGAAGTTGTACCCAATACTCTCCAAAAACTTCCTAGATTGCCTGCACACTGCTGTATTGCCTTCCCAACAGATGTCAGGGTGATTGAAGTCCCCCATGAAAACTAGCGGGAACTGATCAAAGCACGTGTCTAATCCATGCCTAATCAAAAACTTCTGCTAGCTGTTTGAAGAAAGCCTCATCCACCACTTCCTCCTTATCTCGTGGTCTACAGCAGCAGTTCTCAACCTTTTGCACCTTGCGTCCCACCAACCACTTTGTCAAAAAACCCTGGTCCACTTTTGCCCTACTCAAGATACCTGTTGATTCATCTATCTGAAGTGTGAACTACTTTGATTTTTTCAATTGGGCAATGAGTTGAAGTGCCACCTACATGACCTTCTCATCCCACTAGTTGAGAAACACTGGCTATAGCAAACCCCCACCATGACATTACTCTCGTTGCACTCCCCTGACCCTAACCCAGAGACTCTCAACAGGTATCAGCAGTTTCATACTGGAGCTCTGAGCAACCATATAGCTCTACATAAAGTGCAACTCCTCCTCCTCTTCTCCCCTGCCTGTCCTTTCTGAACAGTTTGTACCCGTCCATGACAATGCTCCAGTCACGTGAGCTATCCCACCAAGTCTGCTATTCCATTCACATTGTCCCAGGGGAGCTGGGGCAACAAAGGAACCCCGGGGCAGCAAAGAGTCCCACTTACCTCTCGTAGAGCTGGAAGAGCCGGAGGAGGCGCGCGCACCGAAAACGCCGGCACGGGTGATCAGCCGGGCATTTATTCTGCTGTGGCAGAGCAGCGGGGCAGAGGACGCTGCCCGGAAGGGATAAAAAGTGGCCCTGACGAGGCAGCAGGGCGGCTGACGGGACAAGACCGGAGGAGTGAGCCCTCACGTGGAGGGGATCAACCGCCGCACTTGGCTGCGGGGAAGACAAGGGGCGGGGCCAGAGCGGGCCCTGAGAGAGCTGACCACGCAACCGGCAGCCGTGCCAGTGGAGAAGCCGGCTCAGAGGCTGTCGGCAGAGCCGGTGAGGGAACTGGCTGCATCACCGGCAGTAGAGCCGGAGGAGGAGCTGGCTGGGTGACTGGCAGCAGAGCTGGGGAAGGAACCGGCTGCATCACTGGCAGCAGAGCTGGAGGAGGAGTTGGCTGGGTGTGTCCTGCTCCTAGAGAGGAGAAACTGCCAGGGAGAGAGCCCTGGCAGAACTAAGTGAGCACAGCTGCAGGTTGCCGGAGCAACTAAGGGGAGCCAGCTGGCCAGAAGGGGGCAGGGCCTGGCCCTTATAAAGCCCAGGGCCGAAGCCAGGCTAGCAGTTCTCTGCCAGCAGCCGGAGAGGCAGGAGCTCCCTCAGCCGAGATATGGGGAGAAGCCCGACTTGCAAGTACAGCTCATGATAGCCCTGAGAGGATTGGGCTCTATGGTTTAGCCAGGGGGCTTTATGTTTGCGTTACAGCCAGAAGGCTTGTGTTTGTTTGGCTCTGTTATTACAACCGGAGGTTTGGGTGAGGCTGTAGGGGTTGGAGGCCTCATAAAGGGCCCCACGGGAGTGTGGGGGCCCCAGCGCCCGAGGAGGGCGCATTATCCTGCGCAACCAGTGGGTTGCGGGCGCAACCAGTGGGTTGCAGACGGGGGAACGAAGACCCCGGGTTGTGTGCGGGGTACCTAGACCCCAGCCCCGGAGAGGGGCGGCTTTGTGAGGCCCCAGAGTGGGCATGACGAGCCCCAGAAAGGGGCAGTGCTAGGAAGCCCTAGCATAGACGTGGCGAGCCCCAGAAAGGGGGAGCGCACTTTAGAGGAGCCCAGCGTGGGCCCAACGAGTCCCCAAGAAAGGGGGGGGCTATTGAGAAGCCCAAGGTGGGTACGGCGAGCCCCGAAGAGGGGGAGCGCCATACTGAGAAGCCCGAGACGGGCGTAGCAAGCCCGGCCGTAGGCTAGTGCAGCAACACCCCTCAGACAGAGGCAAGGTGCTGCGGTTGTCCCTGAGGAGAGGGGATAGCAGTGCGACGAGCCTGAATCAGAGAGGGTACCCATGCGGTTGGCCTGAAGGACCAGGGGCCCGCTAGAGAGTCCCTGAGCGGGACCACACCGGCAGGGAAGGCCCAGAGTGGGCTGGGCGAGCGTCCCAGTGAGAGGCTGGGTATTAGAGAGAGCCCAGAGTGGGCTAGACTACAGGGGAGGCCCAGGAGTGGGCGAGATTACAGAGGAGGCCCGGGAGAATGGGCGTGTTATGTTGACGGTCCAACGTCCAGTACGTCTGCGAGGCTTGGGGCATGGTATTAGGGGCTGGTAGGAGCCACACATAGCCCATAAGGCTGGGGTGCCTAGGAAGCACCCATTGTACCGGGAGACCCCAGGGGGTCCGGAAGAACCGCGGGGACAGAGGTCCCGAGTAGCCGTGCCCAGGGAAGACACAAGGCAGCCTCCCTATTACATTTTTCCAACAAGACGTGGCAGGCGAGAATTAGAGGGTGCCCTTGGGCCGGCCTGACACGGTGTGAGGGACCTCGAGGAGATCACGGCCCTCCTGAAGGACCCCGCCGTGACAGGGTGACTGGCAGCAGAGCCGGGGAAGGAACCGACTGCATCACTGGCAGTAGAGCTAAAGGAGGAGCTGGCAGGGTGACTGACAGCGGAGCCGGGGAGGAAATCTGGTGCCACATCGGCGGGGAGAGTAACAGTCACCCCCACTGCTGAGACGGCAGCAGCATCCACAGAGGGCTCCTATGCGAGGTAACACTGGGGCAGGACCAACGGGACCTCGTTGGGGGCGGAATTAGCAAATGGGCTGAGTCCCGGAGCAGGTACGGACAACCAACCTCGTGGCCCCGGCAGCCTGGAGAGGCGGAAGGTACCCAGCAACCCCAGCGCGGAAGCTACTTGGGCGGTGGGGCCCAAATCCGGAGAGGGAAAAAACCACACGGTCCAGAGACCAGGGGTCCCCCCGTGGGCCCCCAGGGCAAATTAGTTTAGAGAACCTGGTGGTGGGATAGGCACACACTGTCACGGGGTGGTTAGGCTAGAATAGTAGGAGCCGAGGTGGAAGGGCCGGGCTGGCGACCCCAGTAGGCTGTACGTCGAGCCCGAAGATCTTTACAGACAGCCGACAAGTCGGGAGCAAGAGAGTGGGAGGCTGTGGACACCGTGGAAGCCAGAAGAGGGAGAGCTTAAGGTAGCGAGTGGCCGGGGTGTAGGGAAGGACAGAGCCCCAAGAGTGCCCACCGGGAAACGTGATGGCCCTGGAGGCTGCCCCAAGGGGGGACCCCCCCACTGGAATTCCATCTCAAGTTGTGGCAGGCGAGTTAAGGGGTCCTCCTGACATCAGCAGGGGTAGCCTGTGGGGTCCACCCGCGAGCCCAGGGCAGACAAGATCTTTGGCCCAGGCGAAGGCTGCGCGAGAGCACCTATTAGAGCGGAGGCGGGCACACACATCATAGTTCCTTGACTGTGTGAGGACTTCCAATTCTTCCTACTCATTTCCCAGACTCTGTGCCTTTGTGTACAGGCACCTGAAGTAACTGGTTGATTGCCCTGATTTCTCAGAAAGTATGAGAACACCTCACTTGTTGCGCCCTCCTGCTTGCTTTTCCTTCAGGTCTCCCACTTTCCCACTTACCTCAGGGCTTTGGTTGCCATCCCCTAGTGAACTTAGTTTAAAGCCCTCCTCACTAGGTTAGCAAGCCTGTCTGCAAAGACACTCTTCTACCCTCTCTTCATCAGATGGATTCCATCTCTTCCCAACAATCCTTCTTCTTGGAAGAACATTCAATGATTGAAGAAGCTAAATCACTGCTGGCATGCCATCAACCGTCTACTATACACTCATGCTGCATAGCCCCAACTGCACCAGATGCCCCTACCACCATGTGGCAGGCACCCCTCTGCTAAACTGCATTCTCACATCTTGTAAAGTTCTGGGATCCACCAAGTCCCCTGGCTGCAGACTCCATCTGCTGCTCCATTCTGACCTGTGCTGCCCTGCCCCCAGGATGGGGGCAACAAATGGAAGCTGGAGGAGGTATGGGGAGACTGGAGACTGGCAAAAGCAGCAGCAGGAGTGGTAGGGAGGCAGTGGTCCGGACCAGAGGCCTGGAGATTGCAGCTTAACCCTTTGGGGGCCACATACAGCTCATAGGCAGCCAGTTGAGCGCCCCTGTTCTAAAACATATATCAATCCTCAAGTTCTTAGTAAGAATAAGAGCTATAGTCCCTATGCCACACTTTTGGGTTATGCCTGTAATTTGTGAATGACAGAATTAGTTACCATCCTGTAATTTAATGGCATATATTTGTAACCAAAAAATAGAGTCTCTATATTTGTGATAGCTACATAATAGCTTATTAAGAGCTTATTTTCATAAGCCTAAGTAACTTTATTTAGCTGCACAAGTTTATTTTTTGACTGTGGAGCACTAACATTTCATGGGAAGAGTTTCTCATAGTGGAAACTCCAAAGGATAAATCTTTAAAAAGTTATTCTTTATAAAAGTTATTGAGGCAGAGGCTAAGCTGACCCTCATGAGTGGTACAGCTTCAAAGGCTCACACCAAATATGGACAGAAAAAGGTTGATTTATATCACCTTTGTATTTCCCGAATGCTGCGCTGGTCCATAGACCAGAAGAGGACTAGCACATTCTTACAGCTGCTTCTCACAGTCTCCTATGCTTCTGTACCACATTCTAGAACCAATAAAGTTATGGGCATACTTCTCCTCTCCCAAAATGCCAATTCCCACACATTGCAAATCTTTACACCAAGGGCTGTATATGACTATCATGACAACCTCATGTCTTAGAAATTCTCAGCAAAGACTTATGTCTAGATTCTACTTCCTTTGCCCCATAAGAACATGAACAATAATATTTTTACCCTAAACCAGGGATTTTATTTTTCTAAATGTGCATGCATTTTTCACATTAACGCTCCACATATGGAGTGAGGGAGAATCAGATACTTGTCTTCTAATTTTGTTTGCATAGTAAAAAATGAATTGTATATATTTTACCTAGATGGTTATTTTTTTCCAATTCCTTCTCTAGCTCCTGAGTGCTGGGAATTTCAGCAATAGATGGAACAGGTGCAAGAAACCAATTTTTTGGTCCTGTATTTTCTAGATACCTGTTACAAAGAACACAAAGTAAAGGAATTCCTTATGCATTCTCCAAGTTAATTTAAAAACTTAATCTTAAGCAACATACTGATCAGTTCTTCTCCTAATTTTTTCCCTTTAATTTTTAAAATGTTGCAGTAAATTTGAAGAGGTAAAATTTCAGTTAATCTATAGCTTTTAAGATTAATATTGTATACAATATAAGCATAAGTGCAAAGTCATGCTATTCAGTGTACTTTGACTATTACAAAACATTATGGGGTTCTAAACCTGAAAGTTCCAAGTCCTTTTTTTGCAGCTCCAGGGGAAATAATTCCACAATTGTTTTCTATTGTAAAATGGCTCAAAGTACAGAAAAGGAAGACAAACACTTATGTACATTCAAGAAGGTAAGACTTACTTTTGCGTTGTATCCGGTGTTTCATAAAATAAACTTTCTAATGAAAAGACAGCATTTGTAGATGCCAGCATTGTTTGAAATCAAATATAAATTCTCATTAGGCTGTAAAAACAGTACAACGAGTAATGGAATGGTACAGTAGAAAATGATGCGCATATTACACATATTACACATATTGCACATATTACATCTCTGGTTTTTGTGTCATCAGTCTTGCTTCAAAAAACAAAACAAAAAAGCAACCCTTTTCCTAAGCAAAATATTGAGAGTAGTATGTGACAAAAAATAATGACTCAATCCTACAAACACCAATGATCATTCTTAAGTATGCACTGAAGACTTGCAAGACAAAGGCCTAATCAATCTGTACCTGTATTCTAGTGATTAACCAAATTTCCACAACATGCGCAAAGCATTTTACCACAAATATTCGATTTTTCTAAAACATACCTGGTTTGGGTTCTTTTTTCTTTGTTTGAAAAAATGCTGTGCAGTTAGAACTTTGAAAAGTCACCTTTGGAAATAAAAAGGAAACTTTTAACAATATGTTTATGTATTTCTATTGGACTATAAATTGTATATATTTCCTATTGTATGATTTTCTTTCATTTTAATTACAAATGGCCCTCTAATTTCTTTGGTCTAGATTCTGCTGCCTTTAAAAAAAAACCAAATAAACTATTCAGTTATTTAAAACGCACAATTATTAAATTATAAGCGAGTCAGAATCTTTCTACACAGGAACATACTGCATAGTTGGAAAATGGATGTGGCCTGAATCCTAGAACCTTAATGAGTTTTGTCTGAAAGACTGAGTCCAGAGAGGAATTTTTGTTATTTAACATACATACATACAGATTTTTAAACTATTTTCTTCAGCATTATAGCCTATTTAAAATTCCATACGTTAAAAAAGTTTTCCTGATAAAACTATGTTTTAAAGAATTTCCCTCACCCTACTGCAAGTGTAGTTAAAGAACTAGCGATAGTTCATATTGTTTAGTATAACATATTTAGTTTACTAACTTTGGTTGTTACTAAAAACACAGTGTGTTATGCATGTAATGGCTTTTATTAGGCAAAAACCTAGCTCTGTAGAAGTCTAATGCCAAAACTCCCATCAATTTCAATGTGGTCAGTGTTTTATCCATTGTTCAAATCTCAAACTGAAGTAAAATAAAATAATAAACTTTTGTGGGCTGAACATCCAGATAAAATACTATGCAAGTACATGAAAAACAACAGCCAAATCAGATGATAAAATAAAAGAAACTGTCTTTCATTGTTCATATAAAGTACAAAAGATAGCAAGTATGAATGATAATAAGTGTATCAGATCTTTAAAAAAATCACTTTTAATATTCTAACAGTACTCCTAGAACAGCGTACTGTCAGTGATGAATAACATTTTTGAAAACTATTTTCCATCTGTCCTTCTTGCAAAACTTCAAAACATACCACAGGAGTGTTTCTAGTAAAATGTGAAAAACTTCACAATACAATGCTGTAGGTGCAGCACACAGTCAGAGCTATCTGCAAATTGTAGAGCTATGAAATTCAGTGTTTCAAATAAAAACCTTTCGAGTGCCCTTTTACAATCAAAAAGAATGATTCTTCCAACAAATATATAAATAACCTATATTTTACTTCCCCCACCAATCCCTTTACAAAAGAATATCAATTATCCAGAATACAGACCCAAAGATATTACTGACCTTATACACTTCATCCTCACACACAACAATTTCACTTTTAATAATCAACACTTCCTCCAGATGATGGGAACAGCTATGGGCACTAAAATGGCCCCACAGTATGCCAACCTTTTTATGAGCCACCTGGAAGAAGACTTCCTCAAGAACTGCACCAAACCCTTGCTATACTTAAGATATATTGATGACATCTTCATCATTTGGACTGAAAACCTACAATCTCTGATTGAGTTCCATCAGAAATTCAACAATCACCATCCTTCCATCCAACTTTCTCTAGAATACTCTAGCACTAGCATCTCCTTTTTAGACATGATGATCAGTATCCAGAATGATAAAATACAGATCACGTTATACAAGAAACCCACAGACCAACATACATATCTGCACAGAACCAGCAATCAGCCCAAAAGCACAGAACCAGCAATCAGCCCAAACACACCAAAACAGCTGTGATATACAGCCAAGCCCTCAGATACCACCGCATTTGTACTGAAGAGAACACCCGGGATTGCCACCTCACCAACCCTAAAAAGGCTTTCACTCAACAAGGACAGTCCTCCAGAGAGATAGATCGCATGTTTGAAAGAGCCACCCGGATAACATGTGAAGAACTACTGCAGTACAGAACGCCCCCCCAAATCGCACACCGCTAGTTATGATATATCACCCCTCCCTTGAACCTGTACGAAAAATCCTCAAACAACTGCAACCCATACTAGAAAGAGACCCTATTCTTAAAAAGATCTTCCCAGAGCCACCCATCCTAGCCTTCAAACAAGCACCGAACCTCGCTAACCTCATCACCAGAAGCAAACTTCCTCAAGCCCAGAACACACCAAATGGATCCAGACCGTGCCATGACAAGAAATGCAAAACCTGCCAACACATCTCCACCACCCCCACTATTACTACACCCCCACAACAGAGCCATCAGCATCCCAGGATCTTACAGCTGTACCTCCAGAAATATAATATACCTCATCCAATGCACCAAATGCCCTGATGGAAAATATGTAGGAGAGACCAAACAACAACTGCGCACCAGAATGAACGCACACCGGCAATCTATCAAAGACAGAAATACACATTTCTCACAGGAGGGCCACTCTCTCTCCAATCTCTCAGTCCTGATCCTCAAAGGAAACTTACACAACACATCCCAGAGACGAGCCTATGAACTCCACTACATCAACCTCCTGGATACTAAAAATCATGGACTAAATATAAGCAGACAAGGTTCCTTGGGTGAATTTGATATCTTTTATTAGACCAACCCAAATGGCTGGAGAAGTTATTAAGCAAGCTTTCAAGTTCAAAAACCCTTCGTCAGGCTAAGGAAGTTTCAGCAGTTGGTGTGTGCTCTTCCAGATGCTTTGGAACTTCTGATGCTTTGGAACTCTCCAGCACCAAGGGAAAGCTAACTACCTACATTTTCATGATACTCTTCACAACTGAGAGTTGCCCAACATGTTGATCCACTCCAAGATAAAGGCAGGATCCTCTGTTTCATTTAGCATTATCATTACTTTTGTGTCATGGCAGGTGGCCACAGGTTTTTTCCAAGCCCAGAACAATATGACTCATGATACTGGTGTCCAAGTGTCTGTTATTGTGTATGAGGCTCCTTTTAGGTCCAGGTTTTGGTAAAATTAGTAATTCCTTCATCATCACCATCAATAAGAAACAACTAACACAGAAGCTGTTTTCTGCTAGAAAGCCTCAGTCACCCTTCGATGCATTGGTTGAAGAACGGGCATAATATCTGACAGGAGAAAAATAACCTTGAAATTCTCATTTGCTTTATTCACCTCACATAGATGGAATAGTTCAACATTAGCAAAACGTTTCAGTCCTTTCCGTTTTCCTTCTGATGCTTTGGAACTTCTGGAATGAACATGTTTACACCCCAATCCTGAAACTGGTTACTGTCAACCCAAGAACTTTTCTGACTTCTGTGTGTCACTGAAAAGATTGCAACTCTTCTAAAAGCACCAGGAAACCTCAGAATTTTTAAGAATAAAAAATCCAAAGCCACATAAGGCCATATAGAGCTGCATAAGTTTGCACACATCATGACCGTAATATAATCTTTGCTTACTTTATGCCCCCGAGCTGTTACTTCCCACTTTGAGGCCAAGGTCTTTTGAGGCAAAGCTTTCTAATTTAGATTGGTTTTGTTTGTGTTGTAAACATTGTTTCTGTCAAATCTTTCACTTTCCAGAAAAAAAACCTTTTGAATGAATCAACTACTGGTTGGCTGACAGACAGTTTTGCCCTTTGCATTTCCAGTTCCCTGAATCTGAGACACAACTTGAAATATTTTAACCCAGGGGTCAACAACCTACGGCCAAGGGGATGGATCTGGCCCGCAGAACCATTAAATCTGGCCCGCAGATGTGAGGCTTCAGCGGCAGTTGCTCTTCCCAGGTCTCCGGGTTGCTGCAGGGACCAGCACCAACTGCAGGTGGGTCCTTGCACCCTCCCACCTCTGACCTGGGGTGGGTCATTCTGGCCCATGGCCAGAAAAGGTTGCCAAACCATTTTAAACACTCAGTGCTGGCTTTGATATTCAGAGTTTTTGATTTAGGTCAAGGACTTTGTCACGCAAAAGTGGCACAGGTATTGGTTCCCACCTAAACTCTTTTGAATAAATCATGTATGAACTGCATCTTCCAGTGCAGCATTTTCTGCCCTTTCATGTAGTTCCTCACTTCACATCCTCCTTCACTATCCATGATTGACACAGTTTATAACGGATGCACTACTTTCTGTCAAACCGTAAACTGTAAAAAGACGGACGTTGTACTCATCTGACAGTTTTAAGGCTTATGCCTTTCTTTAGCTTCTCTATAATCTCAACTTTTTGCTTCAGACAGAAACATGCCTTTATTTTGGTTCCACGATTAAATGTGTAATTGTCACACTCCACTTAAATCATGTGCCGTTGTAAAATCTCAAAGCACTATGCAATAAACAAAACAGTTGTTTTGCCAACAAGTAGGGGTGCACGGATAAAGATTTTTTGGGCCAATATACCGATGGCAGATATAGTTGACCAGCCATGCTGGCTAATACCAACCAATTGCCAATATGCAGCCCAGCAGCTTGGACAGCAGCCTCTGGCTGGTAAGTCTGTTGGGGTCAAAGGGTGCGGGGGGGCAGGGGGCAGATTGAGGCCCCCATGGGGAGGGAGGGAGTAGGGCTGGGGCACAAGCAGGTGCTGTACAGCCGGGGCAGTGGCGGTGGGGTGCAGGATGGAGCTGCGGGAGGCTTGTCCAGGGGGTGCGGGGGCAGGGAAGAAAAAACAACACTTTTTTTGGTTAGCACGGTATAAAATCTTCAGGTTAACTGATGTTCCATATAATCAACATTTTACCGTAAAGTACACGGGCCTTTGGATGCAACTACTCCCCTACTTAACTACACTCCCACAAGCAGCCCCACTGAAACATTTGGAGCTGAGTTGCAGGCAAAGCCGGAAACAAAGCCTAGGAAAACTCACGCCTCTCTGAACCAGTTCATCTTGATGTGCAACCCTGCCTTGCCCACACACAGCAGGTCTGCCGCTGGCGAGCAGAAGAAGACTAAAGAAGATGAAGCAAAGATCCCCCTTACCAAACTACTCGGAGGGGAGACATTTACAGGGTTGAACACGGCAGGGGACGCACGACGGGCAGCCCTAGGTTAGGTCGGGAGGGCAGACACTTCCCCGTGCTCTGCCTGCGGCAGGGGAAAAGCAACGGGCGGGACGGCAGGAGCAGGACCCAGGCTTGGCCCCGCAGGGAAATCGTGTTTCAGGGCTGCTTGATGACTGGCCTCCTTCGCGAAAACGCAGGCGCTGCCAGCGCCGAGCCCAGCGCCTGCCGCGCCTCTGGCGCCTCACTGCGCTCAAAGGCGGCCCGGGCCCTGGCAGCCGCCCGCCCCCCGCTCCTGCGGCTCGACACACGGGGCCCTCGCGGTACCTCAGCTCGGGCTCGCCCCCCCTGCGCCGCACAAGATGGCGGCCGGCAGCGCCGAGGCGGGGGCGGCTGAGCGGAGGGGACCCGCGACCGCGGCCCGTTCCTCAGGCTCTGTAGATTCGCACCTCGGGTGTTTAGCCGGAGCCGGCCTGACAGGGCTGCAGCGAGCCTGGAGGCAAAGCTCCCTGCCGGCGGGCAGCCCGCATCTCGCCCCTTTCCCTTCCCGAGCAAAGTCTAAAATCCATCTTTGTGCAAAAATGCCTGTGCCCGGGCCTGAAAAACAATGCCCGGCTCAACAGTCAGCGAACAAAACACTAGCAACAAAAAGACACGTGCAAAAAGCAGGGAGACGGTACCAGGCAGCCACGGAGCACCAGATGCTTCCGTTGAGTTGGGCTGAGGTAAAGCTGGTGTCCGTTTCGGTCCCCCGCAACCCGGGTCGGGTCGGGCCGGTGTACGCGGCGCTCAGGACTCAGCGCGGGCCCGGCCCGGCTCTGGCAGGGTCTCCTCACCTGTAAAGGAAGTGAGACTTAAGGTCAACGATGTTCATTATTTAGCGTCATTGATCGAAAGATGGATAGGTTATATTGGACTGGTACAAAGGACATCACATCACTCGGGAATTTGTTTTGAATCTTCCCAGCTCGTAGAGATCACATACCATATAAAATATAAAACATGCATTATATATATATTTTTTTTTCTTGTTGCTGAAAGGGAAAAAAAAGCCTCTGAATTTTCTAAAGAAATTTAAGCAACATCAGGTACCATATTTTACCTGATATGAAAACAGATTCCCCCCCATTTATTAGATACTATGGATTGCGGTTTTGGACTTGCTCTTGGGACATTGCTTTTTTTAAATAATAGTAAACTGGAAAATTAATTGCAATACTGTCAAAGGTAACTACATTTTTAACTGATTTGGACCTGTCTAACATCCAACAACTAATACCAAGGGAGCTACTGTAAGCATACATTGCCTCATACATAAATAGATGAAAAAAGTGACAGAAGATTTTCTTAAATACTGATTGATGATTTCACCACAAATAATTTTTATCATCCAATTTTTTCTTTTCACCTTCTTGAAAATATTGTTTAATATATTACTTTCTATTTAAAATTCTTTAAAAATATTTGTACATGTAATTTAACCATATCCTTAGATATTGTAGAAGACTGGTGAAATTAAAAAATACATTAAAAGTTACACTCATTTTCCAAACGCCTGCATATATTTCTCATTATTTTCTTCATAGGAATTTCTGCCCTGAACGTACTCATTGCATCAAAATGATATTGTGTGAAATTATGCCAAAATCTACACCATGTTTTCACACACATCTACCTCTATAAAAACTGAGTAGGCAGCCAAGGACAAAATTCAGCTCATTCATACTTCCTATTCCAATATGATGTTTATATGATACTGGACACCAAAAAATACCACAAAAGATTTTATGGTAAGTTGGTAGCAATCCACTCAGAATTGCTAATGAATCATAAAATCAAATTCTGAGACTAAAATCATTATTTACTCAGTGATCTAAAAATTCAAGGAATAGAAAACCAAGTTAAAGGATATCGACTTTATGCTTATAATACATTCTCATTTCAGAAAGAATGTTTTCTTTTTTTACTATTAGAGAATGCCTTATCCAGTTTTTCTGGCCTCAGGCAAGTTTCCATCATAGTTTGCAACATCTGCTTTTAGCTGACCAGACTTTAAAGTTTAAAGCAATAATACAAACAGTTCACTTTTAAAGCTATTTTTTCTTAGATTCCCTTCCCTAGGTGGCATTTCCCTCAACACATACACACAAATCACATAAAATATATAGCAAAGGAGCCTCTCAACAGCTCAGAGACAGTTTAATTTTTGATTTCCCCCAAGCCCAACATCTGATCTGCCATATGTTTTGAATCTTTCCAGCTCATAGAAATCACATACTAAGTCATAAACTTGCATGTTCTGGAGCAATGTGACTAGAAAATCAAGAACACCAGAAAGTCATTGGTCAGTGATCCATATAACAGTAGAATAATATATAGCTGTACCAAATATACAACTGTTAAAAGCATCAGAAGTTCTGTGAAAGTTACAAATTGAGCAAAGCAGTTTTTAGATGCAGAAAAACACTAAGATGGAATTAGGATGACTCGTAGTTATGCTCCCTCCGTCTCCTATGATTTCTGAGAAATAAATTACCTCTGCCTTCTTATATACGATGGAAATTATTTTAAAGCATTAGAAAATCCTCTGGTCAAGATTATGACTACTGAAGGGTTTTTTTAAAAACCTCCTTCCTTCCCCCATATTCAAGACATCCAGAAATATTTGCAGCTGTCTATAACTTTTCAAACAAATTCAGATATAAAAATGTGGCAAATGGTCATCCAATTACATTATACATTTTGGAAGAAGAAGGGTGCAGCTTGGGAGAGTTCTTCCAATTTTATGTTTACAAGCATTGACAACTAGAGGCGTGACGTCTCACAAACCCTGGAAAATTTTAACCTTATTCATGCAAGTTGAAGTTACTCACGTGCATAAGTATTTGCAAGATTAAGAGGTCTTCAGAGAGCTAAATACAGATCCCTTTGGAACCTGTCACTACCACTCTGCATGTCAGCCAGAGGGATTCTCCCAGAAGTAATGCGAAGCACTCTTCTCCAGGGGCTAAGCTAGCCTGCTGCTTCTGCAATGTAAGCAGTACCTACCCAGGCAGCTCAGGTCCTAAACTCTGATTTCTAAATGGCTGGTCCGAGATAAATGCATTTGAGTTAATGTTCACTTCTTCCTGAGGGTCTGGATAATTCTACTTTTATATATATTTTTACCTTTTTTTTCTTTCTGCTGTTTCACAGCCATATTCTGTCTTATTTGTGACTGTGAATTTTTGCTTTGAGCTCTTCAACAGAATAGCCACTGTTCATTATGTAATGCTTTGTTATAAAATTAAATCAATATGATAATGGATAATAATATCCTAACAAAAGGCACAAAGCAAGAACTTTCTGTAGTCACACTAAGCCTCCATTCTTAACATTTCTCATCATGCTCAAGTATTAAAGTGCATGTTACTTTATTGCTCAGTGTTTAGTGATATAATCAATTCTGTATCTGAACTATATATGACTTGCAATGTTTGTAAGCAGTGCTGCAGCAAGGCAGTTTGATGCCCAGGACAAGCCCGCAACTGCAGCCCACCCTTGCCCTGTGCATAGAACTGGGGGGGGGCACACGCCCCCCCCCCCATGCTTGCCCAGGGGTGCACACAGTAGCGGGAGCTGCCCCATCCCCACGCCCCCCCCCCCCAAACAAGGCGCTCGCTGCTCTGTCCTGGGCGCCACCCAGCCCAGGGCAGTCACCCCACTTGCCCCTCCCTTGCTATGGTACTGTTTGTAAGTATCTTATAACTAGAAATATTTTACTGAGTTCCACTTTTCACAGAGGCATTAAAAAACACCATGCAACAAAATGGTGTTCCATTTTATTAATTATTATTTTCTCTGCTAGATTCTTATGTACTTTATGTAACTGTATTAGATGGCTGACATTTGGATTCCAGATGCTATGAGGGTTCATTCAACTTGTTAAGTTTTCCTTGTAAATATATCATTTCAAATTGGAAATTGTAATTCAAGTGTTATAGGCAGAATTCTTTTGAAACCTTCAAAATAGAAAAGCCACATTTAAAATTTTACATAAATATGCAATATAAAATCTGCAGAATTAACATAGGTTTACACAACTTCTTCCTCTAATACTTCACTAAGTTGTGAGGAATTCCAACAATTTAGCTAACATGAAGTACTTTTAGAGACCATAATTCTTCAGTATGCTCTAGATAGGCACAGGGGACACAAGCTATTATGCCTTCTTGTTTACAAAATATACCTGTATATAGCTTCTGAAGGGAAACACCCTTTTTGCCCACCTTTTAAAATTATACATGTTTGTATCCAGGTTTGACTCATTCTTTAATTCCATCCGTATTGTCTTTCAAAGATCCCATAGAGTCAAGGGTGGACTGTCATATTGTCACAAAGTAGAAGTGCCTGATCCTTGAAATCCTTATTTATATGAACATTCCTTAATCAAATCTATACTCTGATTCTATACTTCAAGTTTTTGAGTACTGTTTTCTTTGCCAGACTCCTGCTTCCATTCACTGCAGCAAAAGAGGAAGTGCCAGTTTGAAAAGCAAACGTTACAGAATAGGCTGGGAAGTGAAATTTTTAGGAAATAATTTTTCTGGTACTGGAAAGCTACATGAAAAGCTCAGTTACAGAAGATTTAAAATCTCTCAGAGACATCCGTCTGTTCAAATGACTGATGAAAATCTCAAAGATTTGAGTGTACAGTCCTAAAATAATACTACCTTTTACAGTACATTCTTCCTTACATGTCCTTCCATTGCCTCACTGCCTGAGTTCACGCTCTGATAAGTGATGAAATACTTTGACAGGTGATGTGTATAATAGTTGAACAACAGATTGGGAGCCAGAAAACCTGGACTCTGTTTGTGACACTGTGACCCTTTGCAAGCTGTTTAACATCAGCTTGTTCCAGTTTTCTCATCTGAACTTATGCTCTTTGTTTCATGGGACCCTGTGTGAGTAATCAAGGAACAGCTCCCTGCTTAACATAAACACTGTCTTTATTATAGCAGTTTCTTACAGAGCTGTTACAGGGCCTACTGTTCTCCCCTAGCCTCTCTAACTCTCGTTTTTCCTGTCTCCTCCCCCTCACTTCCTGTTCGTCCTTCGGACTCCTTTCTGCTGCTGCTAGTTTTGCCTGTGAGATCCATACATATTGTTACATCTTTTCTTTCAACAGTTCAAAATGGATAATTAATTTAACTTTCAGACTGGACATGAGGAAAAACTTCTTCACTGTCCAAGCCCCCAAGACCTGGAATAGATTGCCTCCAGAGGTGGTGTAAGCATCTACTCTGGACTCCTTTAAGAAACATTTGGACGTTTATCTTGCTGGGATCCTTTGACCCCAGGTGACTTCCTGCCCCTGGGGCAGGGGGCTGGACTTGATGATCTTCTGAGGTCCCTTCCAGCCCTAATGCCTATGAAATCTATTAAATTATTCCCCTGGTTGGGCCAGAGGTTGCTAGCACATAGCCCACCATGGAGACCAAGCCTTTACCACTGGTCTTCTGTGTTCTTTAGGGCTCATAGTCATCCAGGTGTACTGGTCATTGCACCAGCCTCCCGCTTCTTGTTTGATTTTTCTGGCTGCTACGCCTGCTTCTGTTCTGTCTGTGTCTTTGTTTTGCGGGCTGGCCTCTGCTTGTGTATCTCTTTCCTTTGTGGAGTCCATGGCATCTTTCTCCCCTATCTGGGGCTCACTGATGACTGACCAGTTGTCAAAGTTGTCTTGGTCCTGATCCTGGAATCTCTTGCTCAATTGTATTTCCGCTCTGCCAGCACTCCACAGCTGCTTCCAGTTATGTCTCAGTCACTGTCCACTATCTGTGACAACTTCATAGGCTCTATCTCCCACTGCACCCTCAATGGTGGCCTTTTGCCATTCTTTCACATGTGGACTTACTGGTTGTACCCGGACCTTTTCCCCTCTTCACAGTGGTCTCAGGTCTCTGGCTCCTTTGTTATACTGTGATACTTCCTGAGACTGTTGTTTTTTTAGCTGCTTCCATGTGCGGTTGCCCCTTCCCCTCGCTGGGGTTGTAGCAAACAATCTCTCATGGGGAGTAATGTCTAGTTTTCTGGCCCATTAATCTTTGTGCTGGGCTACTGTCCATTCCTTCGGAGGGTGTATTGCAATGGTCCAGTAAAGCCAGGTAGGGATTCACTGCAGTCTTATTTGCCTTCAACAAGTGTCTCTCGGCTGCCTTTACTGCTTATTCAGCCTTCCCATTGCTTTATGGGTACCCAGGGGATGATGTTTTGTGCTGGGATTCTCATCTAGTGCAGAACTGTTTGAATTCTCTTGAGGTGTATTGTGGGCCAGTGTCTGAGAACAGTGTCAGGTATCCCACGCTGCGCAAAATGAGCCTTCAGCTTCCTGATTGCCGTTCCTGCCTGAGTGTCTTCGAGGTAATCCACCTCCCAAAAATTGGAATAATCATCTATGGTGACCATATAGTTTTTGTCACTGACATTGAACAACTCAGTCCCTACCTTCTCCCAGGGCCAAGAGGGGATGTCATGAGGGTTCAATATCTCTTTTTGCTGGGTGCCACTGTATTTCTTGCACATCTCACACTCCTCCATGTATGTTCTCAAGTGAGCATTCATGCCTGGCCAGTAGATGCACTCCCGTGCTCTCCTCAGGCATGATTCTATTCCCATGTGTGAAGCATGGAGTCAGTTCATGATGTCTCGCCACAGAGGTACTGGGATCACTACCCTGCTTCCTTGAACAAAATTCCATCCTGTGTACATAGTCCATCCCTCCATTGGTGGTATGTGGCAACTCCTTGTGATATTTGTGCCTTGTGCTGTGGCCAACCCTCTAGGATGGTTCACTTAACTGCTTGTAGCACACTATCCTGTACTGTGCTCTGTTGTAGTGCTTTGAGATTGCTTTTGGAGATGTGTAAGTCTTGTACCATATTAACGGACTCTATCTCCTGTTTATAGATCCATCTGTGCTGCACTTTGGAAGGTATGCTCTACTTAGTGCATCTGCCATTTGCAGGAACTTCCCTGGGTAGTACTTTATACTCACATCATAGGCCTGGAGTCTCACCAGCATGTGTTGAAGTCTTAGGCACCCTTGAAGTCTAAGGAACACTCAACAAGGGTTTTTTCATTATGATCTCTAATGGTTTGTGATCTGATTGCACATCTACTCTCTGTCCAAAGGTGAACTGATGGAATCATTCCAGTCCAAACAATACCACTAGTAACTCCTTTTCTATCTGTGCGTATCTCCTTTCGGTTTCAGTCATTGCTCTACTAGCAAAAGCTATGGGCCCCAAACCTCCTTTTGACACATCACACTAGTACTAGTTGCTCAGCTGTGTTGTGTTGGGGCCTCGCTGATGAGTTTTTAATTCTTTTGAATGCCTCCTCTTGGGTCAGTGCCTATTCCCAAGCTGCATCATTGTGTGTTAGCAACCTGAGTGGCTCACAAGCATTAGACAAGTGTGCACAAAATTTGGACAGATAGTTAACCATCCCAATAAGGTGCTGGACTCCTTTGACATCCTGTGGCCTGGGCATTTCCATTATGGCTCTCACCTTCTCCGGGTCTGGCCGTAGTCCTTCCAAAGTCAGCAGATGTCCAATGTAGGGTACTTCTGTTCTTCTCAGCTGTATTTTGTCAGCATTCAGTTTAATGTTCCTCTCCTGGCATCTGTTAAGGAGTTGTTGCAGTTTGGCAGCATGGTCACAGATCGCCTCTTCCTAATCATCCCATTCTCCCACGCCAAGAATATCATCAGCCACAACCTTGCTACCTGGACCTTCCAGCTCCTGGTTCAGCTTCCACTGGAAAACTTCTGGAGCTGGGCTGATCCATACATATTGTTACATCTTTGTTCACTTTCATCCTCCTTGCAATGTCTATTCACTTCCGAGTTGCTTCTAGAACCGAACATCAGTTCACTGACTTATCTTCTATCTATAACTTAGTCTAATGACCAGTTGCTGCCCATGAACCCTATGAAGATATCAGGTGAACTATTTTAAATCTTCTTAAACTTGATTTAGTCATAGAATATGGTAGAGTAGATAGAGGTTAGTACAGAGTTTCCAAATTTAAACAAGGCAGAATGCCTGCTTTGGCCATACAAAGCTTGCTTAAGTGAGTTAGCTTAATCTAAGTTTAAACTGAATTTTACAAAAGCACAAGAAACATTACTAAAGGTTTAATGCAGCTAACCTCAATTTGTGGATTTATTCTAGAGATAACATAATTTTGACCTTCCTACTCATGAAGACAATCAACTTAAATCTGCTATTGTCACTAGAGTTCAGCAGTATAGCTGTGCTGTGAGGTGTGAGGTAAACAGCAACAATGTGCCAATTAAATTTTTATAGCCTGTATGATTAGACTACCCCGCAGATCCGTAGCTTTCTCAAAGTAGGTCCATGTATACAGATTTTGTTTGATCTCTGATTCATGTCAGGCTGGTTTTGAAACATACTGTAACTAGAGAATATTTCTATATGTTAGTTATCAGAAATGTAATCAACACTGCTACAAGAAAGAAAGATTTCTCCTTGTGGTCCTTTAGCAGAAATGAAGAGGTTTCTTTTTACCTTACTATAATATGAAGCATGTGATATAATATGAAGCATTATTTTCTTCCCTACTTATGAACCATAGTGTCTGTGAACACAAAAAACAATTTCTTGGGCTGCTTGCTTTTAACTTAATAATTATCAATTAAACATTTGGTACTTGCTAATATAATAGTTTTACATATTTCGTAAGCTTATAATAGGATAGATACTACACAAAATCTACTACAATATGTTTTAGTCCTTATAGGGACCTTTTGGTACTTTTGCAATTCAAATAATATATACTAATAATGATAATCCTTGAAGACATTTCTTATCCTGGTGGATAAGATGAAAAATGTTGAATATTGCAATATTCAGTTCTCATGATTCCACATCATATGTTCAAAGAATCACCTAATATTTCTATATACTTGGATTCTACTGATACTATCATGACAGGGGCCCTTCTAGGAAATTGGCTACTGTTTGCATTATGACTTTTTCTCCTCCAACTAGATAGGGAGAACATTCTTAATAATATGCACCATTTTCTGCATGGGCATCATGAGTTTTGATTAACCCTGAAACTGCCACAGATAAAGTCTGTTCAAAATAAGTAATACCAATTAGGGGTGTGCAAAACGGGCCATATTCAATTCGGATTCAGATTCAGCCTGAATCGGGGACAGTGATTCAATTAGTTGATTCAGATCACTGTCCGCGATTCAATTCGTCTGAATCCAAATCTGAAGATTCGATGTTGATTCGGAGAATCAGCGATTCAGCCATAGACACAGCTTTAAATGTTTTTTCTACATACCATGAAGTACCAGTGCGGCTTGTGAAAGCTGTGATGGTGGGGCAGATGGAGTGTCCCACAGGAGCGCGGGGGGGAAGGGGGCCTGTTACCCCTTATCTCGGTGACTGGCCATGGGGGGACCCTAGGTGTCCCCCCCAGATCCAGGAGGCACCAGTCGGCAAGCCGGACAGCCACAGTGGGGCCCCCCTGCGCACTCCCTGGTGGACCTGGAAGTGGACCGGAAGTGCTTCTGGTCCACTTCTAGGTCTGCTGCCCCATACTCCATCTGCCCCAACATCTCAGCATTCATGAACTGCCTGGTACCTTGAGGTATGTAGAAAAAACATTTAAAGCCGTGTCTATGTCTGAATCATCGAATCTTTCCGAATCTCTCTGAATTGATTAGGAGGGTTCCAATTCGATTCTTAGAGATTAAAGGGTCTCCTGATTTGATTCAGATTTGGAGATTTGGCCACTGAATCGGGCCAAATCTCTGCGACATTGAATCAGCGACCAAAGCTTCACACAGTCCTAATACCAATCACCCAAAACATGTCCCTACCCAGATACCACCTGCTGACCAGCAGATCTGCAAGCCTATTTAGTGCTGGCTAGGGCCAGCATGTAGTTAGGGTAGCTGGGAAGTGAGTCATATCATTTTATCCCCCAGAGAGTATCTAAAGCAAGGCTTATCAGGAACCGTAAAGAACTATAAGAAACAGTAAGGAAAAGCTGCCCTCACCTAGCAAAATGCAGAGGGAATAGTGGCCTGCACAAACACAGATGCAATTTGCATCTCCGGTAGTTGATTTAGCTTAAAACATGATGGACGGCTGTGAATTTCTAGAGAGCTACACAAACCTGGTGCTGTTCTGAATAAAGTAAAAGGAATGCTATGATTAGGTGTTTATAAATCAACATTATAAGCTATCCAACTACAATTATGTACCCTGAAAGTCAGAACCCCTCTCTTAATTGCAACAAGATGTTTTTAATATAATACAAGCAAAATGTGATCAGTTAATGAATGTAATTTAATGAATCATGAGTTGCACTGATCAGCACCTGTAAACTTAAGAAATTCACCTGTAAAATCTTGGGAGCATTTAAGCAAAGTATTTCCTTCTGTTTTAGTCAAACTTATGCTGGTGTCAACTTAATGTTTGCTTGCATTTCTGAACTGAATATCCTTATGAAGCAAATATAATTTAAAGCTGAAAATAGTTATTGTTGCATCTTACACACAGACATTCAGCTGTTAATTGGGACACTTGAGGCATTGTACATGTTTCTGACATGTAGTCTTCAAATGAAGAGAGAAAGCTACCAGAAAAGGAGCAGATTTAGTGGCATGAGTACCCACACATTGCAGAAATTGTCTGTCACCAGGTGTGCAAGTTCCAAGCAAGAAGTGGACTCCATGTTGCCAAATATGTAAGGAATCAGCATACTATTAGATTAAGCATGTTCTGGAAACATTCCAAATTAAAAGGCAAAAGCAGTGACTGAACCTGACTGAAGCTTAGGGACTTCTTATCATCAAATAAACATTTGAGTTCACTTTCCTGCTGTGCTTTTGGCACAAAATGCTGAAGATAGTTTACACACTCTCAACTTATCCTCAAAGTAACACAACTGCCTTGGTGACAGCAAAGAACCTGAGATATCAACATGTTGCAAAGAAAGAGAGAAAGTTCTGTCATACTAAATTTTTTATAAAAACGGAGGAAGCTGCAAGGAACACAACTGAAGAATGTGGTACGTCGACACACTACCAAAAGGAACAGAGTTGAAAACGAAACATTTTTATAACAAGCTGACTGCTGACAACCATGTAGAAAGTAGGTGACAGCATTTCACAGTCAAGACATTCTACATACTTGTTGATGTGTTTACAACCTAGATGAAAGAACAGTTTCAGGATTTCACAGAGAAATGCTGGCTGACATCTGTGACATTGATCAAGTTATTAAAACATTTTTTTATATGAAATCATGAAGAAAAACTTTGTAATTTGCATATTCAATAGAAGTTACTAATTAACCCTTTTTCTGCTTAGCTTGAAAAGTATAGTATCAGCAACATAGTTATTGTAACTCATAGCTTACTCAACACAAGAGCTTAGATGTATTGCCTTATGTGTATATCGTTCATTATTGTTCACATTACAAAATAATTCTATTTACATTTAATGAAAAAGGGCCCAATCTTGCATCCTTAGATAAGCAATCCCATTCAAGTCAATTGACAAAAAATCACACCAATTGTGGATGGGGGAAACTCCGTTAATTTGTTTCTAGGAGCCCAGTCAATCTACCATCCCACCAATGGAAGTCTTTTTAGTGATTTCAGTACAATTTGGATCAGACCTTAAATGAGAGCCAACAAAGTCGAAACAGTATTTTCAAGTGGAAACCACAGTTTATGCAAGCTTAAACAACTGAATACTGGTGGAATACATTTTAACTTCAAGGAATATTCAGCTTTTATATGACCTTAATTTCATGTTTCTACTAATGGTATTAACAACTAAAAAGGAGGTTAGAAGATAATGGTTAGCCCAACCTTTATTATCATTTAAAAAGGTTGCTGGATTTTTAAGTAAAAAATTCTAGAGTGTAGTGTCACTGATTAGCCAGAAAACATATCACCTGAAAACAAAAATGACATATTCTCAGCATTCCCTCTGCTGTTAAGACAGACCACTTTCTTTGACTTTAAAATATTTTGTATTGCCCTCTGCCTTCACAGTCCAGAAGGGACAGGCATGTCCCCCCGGAAGGGGGCCAAGCATCTCTTGTCCCCCCAGAAGGGACAAGTCCTCGTCTAATCAGGACTCCTGTATATAATAAGTTAGTAAGTTGCATCAAGTTACCTGTTTATTGTGTTTAGTCGTGTATCCTATTCTCTCCATTGCTTCTTCTCCTATCCAAAGAGTGATCTTTGGCCTATATTCTAAGTATGTGCAGAGTCTTTAGTTGAGGAGGGTTTTAAGACAGCAACATTCCCTTGGGCAACAGAAGTGGCAACAGCAGGAGAATCAGGGAAAACAAAGTGTTAGGATAAATCTCTTCTGAAAAATCATGATGCCAAACTGTTCCTTCTAGCTACTAAATGCCTATGGATAATAAATGTATTCCTCTGTGAATAAAATACAGCATGCAGAGAAGTTTCAAACTTAAACATCAATCTGGCAGATGGAGTTTGCACTTTCAGCAGCAATAGAAAATAAAGTACCAAGTAAGGAAAATGTAGTAAATACCCATCAAGTCAAAGCTCAATGTTTGTGCATTTTATAGCATATATTTATATGGTTCCCAATCTGTTGTCATGGTCTAACAAGGTCTGCTGTTCCTCAGTTCATGCTCTACAATATCTTTCAAAAGCCATGAAATAGGCACTATATCATCATTATAGTGGCCATGATATATAACAATGGTCATTAGATCAGAAATGGGAGAGTTTCTAAGTGTAGCACACCCAAAATGTACAAGTTATTTTGTGCTATGAAGTGTGTTTCATATCACTGTGTATCTTATTTGGCTGTAAAACATGATCATGTTTTCTGCGTGATTGTTGTACATTGTGCCTTCTCTAGGACCGGAGAGGACCACCTCCCATCTCCGACCCCTCACCCCCACCCCCGTCCCACCCAGACCGTTGTCTTAAGATTCCTCAAAAGAACCTGTAAAAACAGTTTAGCGACTAGCCAAATGTGCTGACCTGCTTTGAATTGACTGTTCTGCATTAGCAGTGTTCCAGTGAGGCTGCCTCTTGACTGGGGCCCTGTGATGAGGTCAGAAAAGTTATTTAAGGTTCAGGCCACCTGGGCTCAGGGGCTCGCTCTCTGTTTTTCTTCTGGGTCCTCTGCGGAGGGGGAGGAACACTGGAATGTTTGCTGGATCCTGAGGTCATGTGGTACAGAGAGCCAGGGTTTCAAGTTCAGTAGCCATGTGGGGTTTGGACTGGGAGTCCAGGGCAGGAGCTGGTAGCTCATCCCCACAGCCATTCAGGCAGGAGCAGAGATTGGCACTCCCTAGCAC